>NC_044035.1:346906866-347234549 GCF_901765095.1 Microcaecilia unicolor | reverse complement strand
GTATATAAATTCCAGACCTATTTTAATCATGGTTTATAGACTTTTCTTCCAGGAGGACAAAGACTAGGGGACACTCAAGGAAGTTACATGGAAATACTTTTTAAAACAAATAGGAGGAAATATTTTTTCACTCGACAAATAGTTAAGCTCTGGAACTCTTTGCAGGAGGGTGTAATAACAGCAATTAGCATATCTGAGTTTTAAAAAAAAGGTTTGGACAAGTTCCTGGAGGAAACATCCATAGTCTGCTATTGAGACAGACATGGGGAAGCCGCTGCTTGAAATGGTGCTACTATTTGGGTTTCTAACAACAGTAAGAGGGGAGAAGTAAAAAAAAACAAGTGATAGTTCAAAATCAACTAACTTTACTAATACAACTTATAAAAGGACACAAAAAAGCTAGGAGGCATCAGATAATCATGTAAGTTAGCTTACACTAGCTTTTTGGTCGTCCCCGTGACGGAAAGCAGTTGAGGACGCCCAAAATCGGCTTTCGATTATGCCGATTTGGGCGACCCTGAGAGAAGGACGCCCATTTCCTGATTTGTGTCAAAAGATGGGTGCCCTTCTCTTTCGAAAATGCCCCTGATAGTAACCTATGGAACTCTGTAAGTCTAAGTGCTTTGAAAATGAGCCCCATAATCAACTTAAAATTCATGGGTTCATTTGTGATAAATTGATTTAGCTTGCATTAAATTTTGTAAGATGCACTGATGAATAGAATTCACACTACTGAATACACATCCCTAATGCACTGCTTTGACAGTTACAGTCCATGGGTACATTGATAAACAAAGCATAGAAAGTTTTCTACCACAGTTTGAATTGTTCTTAACATAGTAACATAGTAAATGACGGCAGAAAAAGACCTGCATGGTCCATCCAGTCTGCCCAACAAGATAAACTCATATGTGCTACTTTTTGTGTATACCTTACCTTGATTTGTACCTGTCCTTTTCAGGGCACAGACCGTGTAAGTCTGCCCAGCACTATCCCCGCCTCCCGCCACCGGCTCTGCCACCCAATCTCGGCTAAGCTCCTTAGGATCCATTCCTTCTGAACAGGATTCCTTTATGTTTATCCCACGCGTGTTTGAATTCTGTTACCGTTTTCATTTCCACCACCTCCCGCGGGAGGGCATTCCAAGCATCCACTACTCTCTCCGTGAAAAAATACTTCCTGACATTTTTCTTGAGTCTGCCCCCCTTCAATCTCATTTCATGTCCTCTCGTTCTACTGCCTTCGCACCTCACTGGCTCATATAGACAGTGCTTCTTTTTCTAGCGAAAAAGGTGCCAATACTCAAGTGCCAGGCCACCCTTCACGGATGGGGTGATCACTGAGGGACCCACCCCATAATAGCCAGGCCCCCTGCAACCAGTCATAGAATCTATGACAAGGCAGAGTTGGTATGTAGAGCCTGAGCTCTTTCATTAAAACTCAGGGATGTTGGGTCAATTTTAGAAGACAATGGAAAAGGTGCCGGTACTCAGTACCCCCAAGTACCCCCTGAAAAAAAGCCCTGCATATACAGCTTCTTTTACAAAGTTGCACTAGCGATTTCTGAATAGCAAATGAGAGGAATTGAATGGACTTCCTCTCATTTGCCGCACCGAGAATCGGTAGCACGTCTTTGAAAAAAGAGGCCCATAAACAGGGAAATATGTTCTAGGCTCCTGACCCTGTGCTCTACTGCAATACTAGAAAACAGAGGCTCATGTCTCCTTTTACCTAATAAGAGGAAATCCTTATAGGGAATTGACCGTTTGGCGACTCCCAGGAGCAGATGCTCCCCAGCGTGGGCTCTCAGTAACGCCACCTGTGAATCACATGCAAGAAACAGCATTTACTGTCAAGGTCACCCAGGGCCTGAGGCAAAGCTCCTTTATCCCATGGGCAAAAGGGCAGTTGCCAGGTCCCACAATACAAAAACAAACACCTTTATGCTTTGACATTAATATCAATCGAAAGTGACATTTTGAAAATGGTCAACTTCACCAATATCATGGAGCAAAAAATATTAAGTGAATATTAATTTCAATATTTTTAGATCATTGAATGTGCATAAGAGACGGCGATTGAGGCTAAGCATTGTGAGATTTTATTTTATTTTGCATTTTTTTAGGTGGTTGTATGACTACTTTTAGGGGTTCACTTTGCTTTTTACCCCTATTAGGTAGGTGATATTTAGTATGTACGGTCATTCAGTTATTTTAGTGTTGTATATCTCCACCTATCTGTCTTATGCAGTTCTGTTGATATATATTTTGTGTTGATATTATTTTTGTTGATATTTTATTTATTTATTTGTTGCATTTGTATCCCACATTTCCCCACCTATTTGCAGACTCAATGTGGCTTACAGTACTTCATGAATAGTGAGAATACATGAGAAAGTATACCTTTAGTAATAGCATAGAATTTTTGGTAACATGATAATGATCTTATGTCTTGTATGAAAATTATTATTTTATTGCATGCATATTTAATCTGAATGTTTTTAACTGATTGATTTGATATTACATTTTATTGTATTATGTTTTTAGAATTGATCTGTTTTTATCTTATATGATTTGATTGTGGTTTTAGATATGTTTTATTATAAAATATACAATGTGATGTTTATGTTTTATTCATTATGTATTTTTATTTTGTAGTTTTTTTGTACCCCTGACGCAGTTTGAGGGCGAAACGTGGCCACGTCGGGTAACTTGTAATAAACCACTTCTTCTGTTACCCTCCTGTTCCATTTTTTTGTCTTTTTTGATCTGCTTTTTTTCTTTTGGTTTGCTATTTCTGTGGCAGATCTTTGCCTTTTTTTGTTTCTGTCAGTATAATGGTAAATACCAAACCATTAAAAAATATTTTTCCTTTTTTAATTTCCTTATTTTTAAAAATCACCAATAATTTTATTTTATGAAGTTATATGGTATTTTCTTAATGGTTACCCTACAAGCTAAGGGGTCCGTTTAGTAAGGTGTGCCGAAAAGTGGCCTGCACTTGTGTAAACGCGTGTATTGGATGCGTTCAGGTCCATTTTTTCAGCGTGTCTGCAGAAAAGGCCTTTTTTTTGGCCGAAAATGGATATGCGGCAAAATAAAAATTGCCATTTGTCCATTTTGGGCCTGAGACCTTACCGCCACCCACTGACTTAGCGGTAAGGTCTCACGCATTAACCAGGCGGTAATCGTCAGCATGCGTACCATGCCGATTACCGCCCGGTTATCGACGCTCACCGGAAACTTTTCCTGCGCACGTAGCGGATGCACGTAAAAAAATGAAATTACCACCCAGGCCATGCAGTAGTTCAAATCTGGCATGCGTAGGACACGTGTATGCACCTATGAGGCTTAATAAAAGGGCCCCTAAGCATTTTAACAGCACAATTGGTTCATGTTACGAACATCAGTCTCACCTGATCATCCAGTGGCAGCTCACAGAATTCAGGGATGTACTTGGCCCACTCAACCAGGATCAAGAGCTGCTGTTTCATGGACTCACACACATCATTAATGGTTGCTACTTTTTTCATGGCAATCTCTACGCCATGGGCTGGACTTGGAGCGGAATACTACATGAAAAGACACAACATTGAGGAAAAGTAAACCCACACTGTGATTGCTGGTGAGCCTAACTTGCTCGCCTATCGTTCCTTCCTCTTACTCCACCCTCCAAATGAACCCCACCAACAAGGATCTTCTGGGCTTATGCTGGGTCTGTCCCTAACCTGAGCAAAAGTATTCTTCAATCCACTGATATTCGCTCCCAGTCTTCAAGGACTGTCAATGAGTCAGCTTTCAACTAGAGAATGACACAGGGTTCTGTCTCCATTCCCACACCATCCCCGCAGGTTCTGTCCCCGTCCCCGCCCCATCCCCGCGGGCTCTGCCCTCATCTGCAGAAGACTCAAACACTCATGATTTTATATTTAAATCTTTAAGTATAAAAAGGAACAATGTGCTGTGCAACTGTTGTTTATAAATCACACATAGAAGAAAATAAAAATGAGCAACTATAATAACCCACCACAACCACCACCAATACCCTCTACCCTTCCAACCACAACAATAGCTGACTTCTACCATGTAAGTGTATGTAAACAAAAAGCAGACCAAGGATACAGGAGTGCTGGGCAAATTTATTGATGCAAATACCCGACGTGACCACGTTTCGCCCTATGGCTGCATCAGGGGTTAGAAACTGATAAGAAACGGATAAAATAGTCAATTAGTCAAATGATAAAATCAGCAAACAACATTAATATAAAATGATCAAATAAAAAAATGTGAGCAAATTAAAAAAATATATAGTTTATCTAATAAATCACAATAAAACAAATTGCATGTAAAAACACACAGACTTACATGTAAAAAAAAGTGTACACATTTTTGCATGTAAGTCTGTGTGTTTTTACATGCAGTTTGTATGTTAATGCATGTTTACAAACTTTAATTGATCTTATGAATTTAATTGGTTATTCTCATTGTTTCTCATTTTATAATTGTTTTAATTTGAGGATATTTTAATTAGGTTTTTTATTCAATTTGTTTACAGTAATATACAGTAATACCTCGGTTTACGTTGACTTCGGTTATCGTCGGTTTCAGTTTTCGTCAATTTTTTTCCGTGAAAAATTTGCTTCGGATTTCGTGGGCGTGCCCACGTGACCTCGCTGCTAATTTTGCGAAAACAAAGGGCGACCCACGCGTTCTCCTGCTCAGAAATAATTGCCTCGGTTTTCGGCGGTTTCGGATTTCGCCGATTGTTTTCGAACAGATTATCAACGAAGACCGAGGTATCACTGTACTATGGAGTCCGTTTACTAAGCCGCGCTAGCGCCTTCCGCGCAGCATTGCCGACGCTGCTCATTCAAAGTGAATGGGCTGTGTTGACACTAGCGCACAGCCAGCCATGCTAGCAGCTTAGTAAACCCCAGCATATATTTAATTTGCTCACATTTTTTAATTTGATCATTTTATATTCATGTTTGCTGATTTTATCATTTTGACTAATTGAATATTTTATCTGTTTCTTATCAGTTTCTCTAACACCTAACGCCGCTGTAGGGCAAAACGTGGTGTTAATATGTGTCCCAACTTGAGACCTATCCACTGGAATGGTGGTGGGCCAAGCTACATAGCTTAAACCAGCTGAAAAGCACTAACTAGGCCTGATAACCAGCTGATGGCCTTATAGCAGAGAGCGTGCAAGAGCAGGACTGCTTGGTGAGTCTTATTGAAACCTGGTACAACTTTCAAATTGAGTGTAACACTTAAGATGTAGAAATTAATGACAAAAATGGTAAAAAGCTTGGTTCTTAAAATGGAGTTTGTCTTTATAAAATGGCTTCCAGTATCACAAGATATAAAGACACAGATCTCTCTCAGTATTAGGAAAGAGGTTTTAAAAGTGTTGAAATTGGCACTATGAAGAAATCTTTGAGAGGAGGGGCAGGTGGGCACCTGATCTGCGGTTAAGTGTGATTCAGAGATGAAGCAAGATTAGAGAAAAAAGTCCCTCTCCAATTGACTTGTATGTACTGAAAATGCTATATAAGAAGTGGGCATCAGAGCTATCGTTGGAACATTTTCCCCAACGAATCTCCAAAGGGCGAAGCTCTGGCCGGTTGAACCCAGAATCTGTCTGATGTCTGTACCAAATTGAAGTCCTGATTTGGGTGAGAATAAAAGACTATTTCTTTCACTAAACTGTTTCAGTCTTTGTTTCAATCTATTCTCTCTCCTCCACCTGTTTCACAGAATATTACACACACACAAGTAAGATTCTTTCTTTCTCACTCAAATAGATTTCATGTGGGAACATAAATGGCCAAAGATTCACTTAGATCCAGATAGACAGAAAGCTGTGGTCATGGGAATTAGATTTGAACTGCGCCTTCTGTCACCCCCCCCCCCCCCACGCCTCCATTACCAGAGGCGTTCCTTAGAACCCCGAGACATAACACCATGGAATGGGGTGTCACTGGAATTCAGGGAGGGGGTGATTAACAAGATCTTAAAAGAACAAACCCTCTGTACACCTCCGTGGGGAAGGGTCCTGCGGGGGTCTAGAGAGGGGTAAATAAAAACAGTGGTCACATCAGGTATTTGTATCACTAAATTTGCCTGGCACTCCTATAGCCTTAGTCTGCTTTTCACGTTCATGTGCAGATCATCGCCTCTCTTGTTGGTTGTAAGTGTACATGTATGTTCTGTATGCATGCACTTGAGAAAGACTGATACTGCACGTGCACTGAGAACTTTAGAAACTCAAGAATTCAGAGACTGTGGGATGCTGTTGCTTGATCACAGACATTCAGACGTTATGTGGTGATAGGTCTTTACTTGGGGTGTGCCAACAGCTCCTTACCTGATGGCTGAAACTATCTTTCTACCAACGCTGAGCTCTTCTGCAAAACTATAAGACAGAGATTGTACATAATCAGGGTTTCTATTCTTAGGGGCTCTTTTACAAAGGAGTGCCGAAAAATAGCCTGCGGTAGTGTAGACGCGTGTTTTGGGTGCGCGCAGAATCGTTTTTCAGCGCACCTGCAAAAAAAAATGCCTTTTAAAAATTTTTGCCGGAAATGGACTTGCGGTAAAATGAAAATTGCCGCGCGTCCATTTTGGGTCCGAGACCATACCGCCAGCCATTGACCTAGCGGTAAAGCCTCTCGCGGTAACCAGGTGGTAACGACCTATGCACGTCAAATGAAAATACATTTTTTTTTTGGAAACGCGTAGTGGATGTGCGCCAAAAATGAAATTACCGCAAGGGCCATGCGGTAGCTGGACGGTAACTCGGAATTGGCACACGGGTGCATGTAGGCGCTTAAGTGGCTTAGTAAAAGGGCCCCTTAGTGTTTATGAATTGTAAATCTAGGTGTGTTTCCAGCTAATCATGAATTCTTTGAGGGTATTCTTGTGGTGCACATACGTCTGCCAGCTAGCTTTTTCCGGTTACATCAAACACATTTGTACAACTGATGTATGGGTTGTGTGGAAAAGGCATGAAAGCAGAGTGGAGGATCCAACACAGACAACAGGAGAAGGGTGTGATGTGTTCAGGGCTGCCGAGAGGGGGGGCGAGGGGGGGGGGTAAAATTCCCTGGGCCTGGGCCTCCAAGGGAGGCCCGGCGCCGGGGTCAGGCCACCGGCGCTGCAGTCCCCAGTCTCACCTGCCTGCCTCCACGGCTCCGGGCCCCCTTCATTCAAAGCGGCAGTTGCAGATTGCCTCTCTTCTGGCCTTCCCTCCCTGTGTCCCGCCCTCACGGAAACCAGAAGTTACATCAGACGAGGGCGGGACACAGGGAAGGAAGGCCAGAAGAGACGCGATCTGCAACTGCCGCTTTGAATGAAGGGGGCCTGGAGCCATGGAGACAGGCAGGTGAGACTGCGGACTGCAGCGGCGGCGGAGGAAGAGCCGGGGGGTGGGGGGCAGAGGTGGGGCGGCCTTGCCACGGGCTCGGCCTAGTCTCTCTGCGGCCCTGGATGTGTTTCTAGTGTTTATCCAATAAATACTTTTTTTCTTCAGCTGGGGTATTTTATTGGGGTTAATCTGTTAAAATTTAAAATGAGAAGCCTTGTATATAAATCCCTCCAATTTAAGGTAATAATTAAGCAAGTGAAGGAGAAAATAAGGTGTGCTGTGTGATGTGGCAAATGGTCTTTGAACTCAGGCCTACACAGAACACTCCTGTCATAACCATTAATAGAACTAGGCCACACATATCATCACAATCGTCACCATGTAAACACACAATCCTAAGATGACTAACTATATTAGAAAATGCATGAAAATGAAGTTTTCATCTGGATCCAGTCTCTCTGACTTTCAGGCTTTAACATGATATGGTTTCCATCACGTCCGATTGGTATGATTTCCAACTGTTCTTCACTAGAAGATTAAATCATCGTTACCTCCTGTCTCCCCAAGGTGTTTGGGGGTACCTGCATATTTCGCAGTCTGATGACTGAAAACAGAAGCAATCAATGAAGAAAACACAAGAATGAAGTAGAATCATAAATAAACAAGCAGCAGCCTACATGTCGGACCTGATAGACCTACCACCCAGGAATGCCAAAAGATCATCCCGCACATTCCTTAATCTGCACTTCCCCAACTGCAAAGGTCTAAAATACAAACGAATGCACATGTCAAACTTTACCTACTTGAGCACACAGTTATGGAACGCATTGCCTCGCAACTTAAAAAACGATTGACGAACTAACGAACTTCCGCAAACTGCTGAAGACCCATCTCTTTAACAAGGCATACCACAAAGATCAACCAATGTGAATATACCCAACTCCTCCACATATATTCAGAACTGTCTTACAATATCTGCTTGCCATAATGCTACTATCATGTTTCATCATTAAGTCAGTTTCTTTGGAGGAGATTTGCAAGTCAGCAACTTGGTCGTCCGTGCACACATTCTCAAAGCACTATCGGGTGGACGTAGCAGCGCGAACTGACGCCGCTTTTGGGGCTTCGGTCTTGCAGACTGGGATCTCTGTGTCCCGCCCTAATTAAGTACTGCTTGGGTACATCCCACCAGTCTCTGGATTGACCTCTGGGCAAGTCACTTAACCCTCCATTGCCCCATGTAAGCCGCATTGAGCCTGCCATGAGTGGGAAAGCGCAGGGTACAAATGTAACAAAAATAGATACTATTGGAGATTCTACATGGAATGTTGCTACTATTGGAGATTCTACATGGAATGTTGCTATTCCACTAGCAACATTCCATGTAGAAGGCTGCGCAGGCTTCTGTTTCTGTGAGTCTGACGTCCTGCACGTACGTGCAGGACGTCAGACTCACAGAAGCAGAAGCCTGTGCGGCCACATTGGTGATCTGCAAGGGCCGACTTCTACATGGAATGTTGCTAGTGGAATAGCAACATTCCATGTAGAATCTCAAATAGTAGCAACAGTGGAGGAGTGGCCTAGTGGTTAGGGTGGTGGACTCAGGGTTCTGTTCTTGGTCCCCTCCTCTTTTCTATCTACACTTCTTCCCTTGGTTCATTAATCTCATCCCATGGCTTTTCCTACCATCTCTATGCTGATGACTCCCAAATCTACCTTTCTACCCCTGATATCTCACCTTGCATCCAAACCAAAGTTTCAGCGTGCTTGTCTGACATTGCTGCCTGGATGTCTCAACGCCACCTGAAATTAAATATGACCAAAACCGAGCTTCTCATTTTCCCCCCCAAACCCACCTCCCCGCTCCCCCCATTTTCTATTTCTGTTGATGGCTCTCTCATTCTCCCTGTCTCCTCAGCTCGAAACCTTGGGGTCATCTTTGACTCTTCTCTCTCCTTCTCTGCTCATATCCAGCAGACCGCCAAGACCTGTCGTTTCTTTCTTTACAACATCCGTAAAATCCGCCCCTTTCTTTCCGAGCACTCTACCAAAACCCTCATCCACACCCTTGTCACCTCTCGTTTAGACTACTGCAATCTGCTTCTTGCTGGCTTCCCACTTAGTCACCTCTCCCCTCTCCAGTCGGTTCAAAACTCTGCTGCCCGTCTCATCTTCCGCCAGGGTCGCTTTACTCATACTACCCCTCTCCTCAAGACCCTTCACTGGCTCCCTATCTGTTTTCGCATCCTGTTCAAACTTCTTCTACTAACCTATAAATGTATTCACTCTGCTGCTCCCCAGTATCTCTCCACACTCGTCCTTCCCTACACCCCTTCCCGTGCACTCCGCTCCATGGATAAATCCTTCTTATCTGTTCCCTTCTCCACTACTGCCAACTCCAGACTTCGCGCCTTCTGTCTCGCTGCACCCTACGCCTGGAATAAACTTCCTGAGCCCCTACGTCTTGCCCCATCCTTGGCCACCTTTAAATCTAGGCTGAAAGCCCACCTCTTTAACATTGCTTTTGACTCGTAACCACTTGTAACCACTCGCCTCCACCTACCCTTCTCTCTTCCTTCCCGTTCACATTAATTGATTTGATTTGCTTACTTTATTTATTTTTTGTCTATTAGATTGTAAGCTCTTTGAGCAGGGACTGTCTTTCTTCTATGTTTGTGCAGCGCTGCGTATGCCTTGTAGCACTATAGAAATGCTAAATAGTAGTAGTAGTAGACTTTGGTCCTGAGGAACTGAGTTCGATTCCCACTTGAGGCACAGGTAGCTCCTTGTGACTCTGGGCAAGTCACTTAACCCTCCATTGCCCCATGTAAGCCGCATTGAGCCTGCCATGAGTGGGAAAGTGCGGGGTACAAATGTAACTAAATAAATTATCATGTTGCCCAAGATTCTTCTGTAACACTAAATGTCTATTTTCTAATATATTTCCACTATTCATGATGTATTGTAAGCCACATTGAGCCTGCAAAGAGGTGGGAAAATGTGGGATATAAATAAATAAACAATAATATGAATAGAGAGGCAGCAATAGAACTAAGGAAGAATGCCAGCTAAAGACAAAATTATACCACCTACAACTACCCTGATCTCAGAGGGAGGTCCCTTACAATTATGGTGGTTCATTTTTCTTTGACATCAGGGTAGGTGTAGCTGGTTTAATTTTGTCTTTAGATGACATTCTTACGTAGTTCCATTGCTGCCTGTCTATTCCTATTGTTGCCTGATTATTATTTATGTTTCTACTTCATTCTTGTGTTTCCTTAATTGCTTCTGTTTCCATTTTTACATCTTTTCATGATTTGTATTTTGTTACTGAATTGTTTATGTATTTTGTTTCACTGTTTCATTGATGTATTTCTGCTTTGTCCCAACCCTCTATCTAATCCCGCTTAGTGCCGATTCCCGCATCCTAACTTTGGGCAGCAGACTTACGCCTGCTGGAACCTGCGATAATTGCCGGCACTCAAGTTAGACCCACTGACCCATTATTCTGTAACAAAGCGCACAACCTTTCAGAACGTCCCCGACATGCTCAATTTTGAATTGCGAGCTAAGGGTTTGGGCATCAAGCTTTATAAAATGCTTCATCCTTTTCCTTCATCAGCTCGCAACTATGGGATGCTTTGCCAAAAACTATTTAAAAAAACATCCAAAACCATCTAAATTTCATGAAATCTCTTAAGACCATCTTATTTGGAAAAGCCTACTCCAAGGACTCAGCCTGCGTCTCCACTGCTTGATACACATCAATTTAATGACAATTTTGGACACATCCACCCTTCCCTCCTCTCCCCTGGTTTCCCTGTTCCTTCCGTTCCTTCCCCAACCTCTCCATTATTTCTTATGTAGGTTTTATCTTGTATTAGCTTAATTTACTGTATTGGCGTCTGCCTTTGCAGTACGATGTAAGCCACATTGAGTCTGACGCAGTTGGGAAAATGTGGGGTATAAATGTGATAATAAATAAAATAGCAGCCAGATGCATGCACAAATCCTAACTGGTGCCCATTAATGCCAATAATTGGTTGTTAGTGGCCAGTTATTGCTCGTTAATGACTTGTTAGCCAAATAAGTTGTGCGTGCATCTCAGGATTGCACCCACTTCTAGGTGCCTAAATCTGGCAACGTCTCAACACCATATATGGAATCCAGGGTCAAATGGATGGCCATCAATACGGTTTCAGAACTGGACCTGGTGTTCTTTAATATTGAAGTTTACATTTAAGATAAGGATTAATAAAATATTTGGAGATAGTAAATTAAACTGATCAGGATGTGTGGTGATAGAGGTATACATCGCTGATGTTGCAGATAACCTTTTGATGGTTCACATTATTACTCTGTTGATCTAAATGGAGTTATAAAGTTTTATATCACTCTGGGTTATTTGTGTGTTTGATTGCTATGTCCCTCATGTTACATTACATTTTTGGATTACTTTTTTGAGTTTAGAAATTTTCTGTCTGTACATTATTAGACCAATGGCCACTGGGTGGTGCTGTCCCACTTAAGGCTTTTACAGGTCTGAAAAAGGTTCCAATAATTTTCCCGCAGGCTGCTCCAGTTTTATTTAATATCACCACAAAAAAAAGTCTGAGTAATGCCTACATGAGTTTTCAAGCCATAAACACAGAGAAAATGAAATTAAATCCTGCAATAATCTGACACAATTATTGTTTTGTATATACTAAATATCTTGAACCCTGGGTATGGTGAATCGCAAGATAAAGCCCTGTTGTCTTCTGTTGGTAGGGCTGCAAAGCCCTTGGTATCTGCAACCTACCTGCAAAGCTACAAAGGCCTCACTGTGGGGGGGGGGGGGGTCGGCGATGGCGGTGCCAGGGGGGGCGCTGGTGCCGGGGGGGGGGGGGCTAAAATGTGCCCCCTCACCTCGGCTCTGGCCCCTCCTACCGCTGAAGTCCAGATACGCTCCTGCTACTGAGGCCTCACTGTGTGCATTCTTCCTGCAGAGCTGGTTATGTACATCCTACCTACAGAGCTATAAATTTCTCAGTCCATTGCCCCAACTTCTTCTACTAACCTATATATGTACTCACTCTGCTGCTCCCCAGTATCTCTCCACACTCGTCCTTCCCTACACCCCTTCCCGTGCACTCCGCTCCATGGATAAATCCTTCTTATCTGTTCCCTTCTCCACTACTGCCAACTCCAGACTTCGCGCCTTCTGTCTCGCTGCACCCTACGCCTGGAATAAACTTCCTGAGCCCCTACATCTTGCCCCACCCTTGGCCACCTTTAAATGTAGACTGAAAGCCCACCTCCTTAACATTGCTTTTGACTCGTAACCACTCGCCTCCACCTACCCTCCTCTCTTCCTTCCTGTACACAATAATTGATTTGATTTGCTTACTTTATTTCTTGTCTATTAGATTGTAAGCTCTTTGAGCAGGGACTGTCTTTCTTCTATGTTTGTGCAGCGCTGCGTATGCCTTGTAGCGCTATAGAAGTGATAAGTAGTAGTAGTAGTCTCTTGTAACCAGAGCTAATATTGTGATGTCATAATGCCTCAGGCCACCAATAAGAGCCAACCTCATCAGTGATGTCACAATGGCTTGATTGTCCTATACTTGGCTCACTTTTATTACATAGCTCTTTGAGCAGGGACTGTCTTTCTTCTATGTTTGTGCAGCGCTGCGTACGCCTTGTAGCGCTATAGAAATGCTAAATAGTAGTAGTAGTAGTAGTCAGTCCTTGGTGTGTGCAGCCTACCAACAGAGCGACCATTTCTCTGGTCTTTAGTGTGTGTGTCCTACCTACAGAGCAATAGATTCCTCATGTATGAAACCTGCATGCAAGCTCTATAGCCTTCTATGTGTGTATCATACCTGCTGTGCCATCGCCTCAGCTTGAGTGAGCACACTGATAGACAAGGAGCCCTTGTCGTCATAACTGCTCCTGCGATTGCTGATTCTGTCCCGTTCATTCTGCACTGCTGAACAGGGAAAGAGAGAAAACGAAATAGTTCATGTCTCGTCAGAATATTCCGCCGCCATTACTCCAGTACAGGGCTTGTCAACCCAGTCCTCGGGGCACACCGTCCCATCGAGTATTCAGGATATCCACCATGAATATGCATGAGATAGATTTTAGACATGCCAAGTCACATACATCTAAGCCCCTTCTCCAGTCCACACGCCTAAATGTGTGTGTCACACGCATTTACGCTCTATTTTTATTCCCCTCATTGGGAAGCCTGGTATCTCTAACTCTCCAAACCCACCTCCCTGCACACCACAAACCTTGTCTTTCTGGCCGGCAGCGTTGAAGACATTCCTTCCACCTGTGCAGACCTTCATCCGCGGCCGGCACACCACAAAGTGGTGACAGAGGAGGCAGCCTGGCCACGGCAGAGGGAAGGAGGTCTGCGCTGGCTGGAAGGAGCGTCTTCAACGCTGTCAGTCAGACCGATGAGGCTCACGGTGCACTGGGGAGATGGGAAGTGGAGGAGTGGCCTAGTGGTTAGGGTGGTGGACTTTGGTCCTGAGGAACTGAGTTTGATTCCCACTTCAGGCACAGGCAGCTCCTTGTGACTCTGGGCAAGTCACTTAACCTTCCATTGCCCCATGTAAGCTGCATTGAGCCTGCCATGAGTGGGAAAGCGCGGGGTACAAATGTAACAAAAATAAAATAGATACTATTGGAGATTCTACATGGAATGTTGCTACTATTGGAGATTCTACATGGAATGTTGCTAGCAACATTCTATGTAGAAGGCTGCGCAGGCTTCTGTTTCTGTGAGTCTGACGTCCTGCACGTACATGCAGGACGTCAGACTCACAGAAGCAGAAGCCTGCGCGGCCACATTGGTGATCTGCAAGGGCCGACTTCTACATGGAATGTTGCTAGTGGAGGAGTGGCCTAGTGGTTAGTGTGGTGGACTTTGATCCTGACGAACTGAGTTTGATTCCCATTTCAGGCACAGGCAGCTCCTTGTGACTCTGGGCAAGTCACTTAACCCTCCATTGTCCCCATGTAAGCCACATTGAGCCTGCCATGAGTGGGAAAGCGCAGGGTACAAATGTAACAAAAAAAAAAAAACAAGAGGTGCTGGTTCCGTGGAAGGCAATGGTGGAGGAGAGGGAGAAGAAGGATTTGAAAAGCTACATGATATGGGAGTAAAGTTTCAATTTCATTAGTACATAAGTACATAAGTAGTGCCATACTGGGAAAGACCAAAGGTCCATCTAGCCCAGCATCCTGTCACCGACAGTGGCCAATCCAGGTCAAGGGCACCTGGCACGCTCCCCAAACGTAAAAACATTCCAGACAAGTTATACCTAAAAATGAGGAATTTTTCCAGTCCATTTAATAGCGGTCTATGGACTTGTCCTTTAGGAATCTATCTAACCCCTTTTTAAACTCCGTCAAGCTAACCGCCCGTACCACGTTCTCCGGCAATGAATTCCAGAGTCTAATTACACGTTGGGTGAAGAAAAATTTTCTCCGATTCGTTTTAAATTTACCACACTGTAGCTTCAACTCATGCCCTCTAGTCCTAGTATTTTTGGATAGCGTGAACAGTCGCTTCACATCCACCCGATCCATTCCACTCATTATTTTATACACTTCTATCATATCTCCCCTCAGCCGTCTCTTCTCCAAGCTGAAAAGCCCTAGCCTTCTCAGCCTCTCTTCATAGGAAAGTCGTCCCATCCCCACTATCATTTTCGTCGCCCTTCGCTGTACCTTTTCCAATTCTACTATATCTTTTTTGAGATACGGAGACCAGTACTGAACACAATACTCCAGGTGCGGTCGCACCATGGAGCGATACAACGGCATTATAACATCCGCACACCTGGACTCCATACCCTTCTTAATAACACCCAACATTCTATTCGCTTTCCTAGCCGCAGCAGCACACTGAGCAGAAGGTTTCAGCGTATCATCGACGACGACACCCAGATCCCTTTCTTGATCCGTAACTCCTAACGCGGAACCTTGCAAGACGTAGCTATAATTCGGGTTCCTCTTACCCACATGCATCACTTTGCACTTGTCAACATTGAACTTCATCTGCCACTTGCACGCCCATTCTCCCAGTCTCGCAAGGTCCTCCTGTAATCGTTCACATTCCTCCTGCGACTTGACGACCCTGAATAATTTTGTGTCATCGGCGAATTTAATTACCTCACTAGTTATTCCCATCTCTAGGTCATTTATAAATACATTAAAAAGCAACGGACCCAGCACAGACCCCTGCGGGACCCCACTAACTACCCTCCTCCACTGAGAATACTGGCCACGCAATCCTACTCTCTGCTTCCTATCTTTCAACCAGTTCTTAATCCATAATAATACCCTACCTCCGATTCCATGACTCTGCAATTTCTTCAGGAGTCTTTCGTGCGGCACTTTGTCAAACGCCTTCTGAAAATCCAGATATACAATATCAACCGGCTCCCCATTGTCCACATGTTTGCTTACCCCCTCAAAAAAATGCATTAGATTGGTGAGGCAAGACTTCCCTTCACTAAATCCGTGCTGACTTTGTCTCATCAGTCCATGTTTTTGTATATGCTCTGCAATTTTATTCTTAATAATAGCCTCCACCATCTTGCCCGGCACCGACGTCAGACTCACCGGTCTATAATTTCCCGGATCTCCTCTGGAACCCTTCTTAAAAATCGGAGTAACATTGGCTACCCTCCAGTCTTCCGGTATTACACTCGATTTTAGGGACAGATTGCATATTTCTAACAGTAGCTCCGCAAGTTCATTTTTTAGTTCTATTAATACTCTGGGATGAATACCATCAGGTCCCGGTGATTTACTACTCTTCAGCTTGCTGAACTGACCCATTACATCCTCCAAGGTTACAGAGAATTTGTTTAGTTTCTCCGACTCCCCCGCTTCAAATATTCTTTCCGGCACCGGTGTCCCCCCAAATCCTCCTCGGTGAAGACCGAAGCAAAGAATTCATTTAATTTCTCCGCTACGGCTTTGTCCTCCTTGATCGCCCCTTTAACACCATTTTCGTCCAGCGGCCCAACCGACTCTTTGGCCGGTTTCCTGCTTTTAATGTATCTAAAAAAGTTTTTACTATGTATTTTTGCTTCCAACGCTAATTTCTTCTCAAAGTCCTTTTTTGCCCTCCTTATCTCCGCTTTGCATTTGGCTTGGCATTCCTTATGATCTATCCTGTTACTTTCAGTTGGTTCTCTTCTCCACTTTCTGAAGGATTGTTTTTTGGCTCTAATGATTTCCTTTATCTTACTGTTTAGCCACGCCGGCTGACGTTTAGTCTTTTTTCCCTTTTTTCTAATACGTGGAATATATTTGTCCTGAACCTCCAGGATGGTGTTTTTAAACAGCATCCACGCCTGATGCAAGTTTTTTACTCTGCGAGCTGCTCCTTTCAGTCTTTTTTTCACCATTTTTCTCATTTTGTCGTAATCACCTTTTCTATAGTTAAACGCTAGCGTACTTGATTTCCTAGTTTCACTTCCTTCAATGCCAATATCAAAACCGATCATATTATGATCACTGTTATCAAGCGGCCCTCGTATCGTTACCCCCTGCACTAGATCATGAGCACCACTAAGGACTAAGTCTAGTATTTTTCCTTCTCTTGTCGGCTCCTGAACTAGCTGTTCCATGAAGCTGTCCTTGATTTCATCAAGAAATCTTATGTCCCTTGCGTGTACAGATGTTACATTACCCCAGTCTATATGCGGGTAATTGAAATCCCCCATTCTGCTGACTTTTCTATGAAGCTTGAAATAAAAGTCAGTTTCTTACTATAAGAAATTTTAATCAGAATAAAATAGAACATTACAGCTAAACTTAGTATAATAAAGAATGGGCCTGCATTTAAAGACAGACAAGTACAAGGTCAAGTAAAGATAGAAAAGGTGTGATTTCATTTCCTTATAGCGGCCAGAATGTTACAGATCTTAGACTAAGTTTTTTTTTTTTTGCTTTTGTATTTTTTGTTTTACATTTCATACATTGGAAGACAATAATAAAGAACAGAAAATCCATATGCTTTAACAGATGTCTGGGTTAGGCAAAGCTGGACCCAGATACTGGGCAGGGTGGATAGGGATGATCGAAGGACAGAGAAGAAATGTCCTGGCAAGAGAGTTAAGAGAATTTTATTTTTCTTACATTTGTACCCCGCGCTTTCCCACTCATGGCAGGCTCAATGCGGCTTACATGGGGCAATGGAGGGTTAAGTGACTTGCCCAGAGTCACAAGGAGCTGCCTGTGCCTGAAGTGGGAATCGAACTCAGTTCCTCAGTTCCCCAGGACCAAAAACCACTAGGCCACTCCTCCACTGTGGCTACTATTTGAGATTCTACATGGACTGTTGCTATTCCACTAGCAACATTCCACGTAGAAATCGGCCCTTGCAGATCACCAATGTGGCCGCGCAGGCTTCTGCTTCTGTGAGTCTGACGTCCTGCACGTACGTGCAGGATGTCAGACTCACAGAAACAGAAGCCTGCGCAGCTAGTGGAATAGCAACATTCCATGTAGAATCTCCAATAGTAGCAACATTCCATCTAGAATCTCCAATAGTATCTATTTTATTTTTGTTACATTTGTACCCTGCGCTTTCCCACTCATGGCAGGCTCAATGCTGCTTACATGGGCAATGGAGGGTTAAGTGACTTGCCCAGAGTCACAAGGAGCTGCCTGTGCCTGCAGTGGGAATCGAGCCCAGTTCCCCAGGACCAAAGTCCACCACACTAACCACTAGGTGACTCCTCCACTAGCAACATTCCATGTAGAGGCCTGCCCTTGCAGCCGCGCAGGCTTCTGTTTCTGTGAGTCTGACGTCCTGCACGTATGCGCAGGACGTCAGACTCACAGAAACAGAAGCATGCGCGGCTGCAAGGGAAGGCTTCTACATGGAATGTTGCTAGTGGAATAGCAACATTAACATTCCATGTAGAATCTCAAATAGTAGCAACAGAATCTCAATAGTAGCAATATTCCATGTAGAATCTGAAATAGGGAAAGGGAACTGGGACTTGATATGCTGCCTTTCTGTGGGGTTTACATAGTATATACAGGTACTTATTTGTACCTGGGCCAATGAGTGACTTGCCCAGAGTCACAAGGAGCTGCCTGTGCCTGCAGTGGGAATCGAACTCAGTTCCCCAGGACCAAAGTCCACCACTCTAACTACTAGGCCACTCCTGATAACATAGGTAGAAAAAAGTAGTTTTATTTTCTGCGTATTGATTAGAATATATCAGTCAGTGGAATGCACATATGCTAAAGCTGGTTTTAAAACATTGCTGGGAGACCTGCAAGAAAAACCTTACTCATTGGCCTCCAGTCTCCAGCATTGGGATGGGTCACTCTTGGTGTCTGAGAATGGCATGCAATTTCTCCTTTTATGCAAATCTATCTCATGCATATTCATTGTGGATATCCAGAAAACCCGGTAGGACTTGGTGTGTCCCCAGGACTGGGTTATTACTCCTGCTGCTCTCTCTCCTGTGCCCAGACACAGCCCATTACTAAAGCAATAATGATCAAACTGCCTGGGGATATTGCAAGTCCATAGACCTGTAAGTTCATTCTCAAAGGATAACTCCCTGCTGAGTTTGCCTTTGAAAATTTGGGCCACAGTGCACACAAAATGAAATCACTAGCAGGAAGATGATCAAAAGCCCCACGCTGTTCCAAACAGCGCACTAAAATAGCGCTGGAACAGCGCGGGGCGCTATTAGACCTATGATCAGAGATAATGCATGCAAATTTAAGCAGCGCAATTATCTCTGATCATGGGGTAGAAGTACGGGAGAATTGTGCCTGATCATGCGCTCAGCACAATCCTCCCGCGCTTGTTTGACAGGTCTGGGCTGGAGACCATTGAAAAGAGAAGGACACCCATCTTTAAATCGGAACTTGGACGTCCTCAACTGCCCTGTTGCAGGGACGGCCAAATTTCAAGGGGGTGTCGGAGGTATAGCAACGGGGCAGTTGAGGACATCCAAAATTTGGACGTTTCTGTGACGGGGCAGTTGAGTCCAAAGATGTCTTTCTCATGGAAACATCCAATTTTGGACGTCCTTAACTGCTCACTGCAGAAACGTCCAAAATTTGGACATTCTCAACTGCCCCGTCACAAAAACGTCCAAATTCTGGACGTCCTAAACTGCCCTCGCTGGCAGATTTTCTGTAGGGGGGAATGGGGGCCTGCCAGCATGCAAATGCATGCTGGACAGGGCTCACCATTCCTCCCAAATGATCTGCAAACCCTAACGCCAGCTCGGAGCTGGAGTTAGGGTTTGTCGCGGCCAGCAACCCAATCTTTGGTGCGCTGGTCGCTGATCATTGGGGATGAATGCATTAAGCGCTGATTAGCATGCATTTGCATGCTACTTGCGCTAAGAGCCCTCAAGCGCATTGTTTCACGTGCTTGAGGGCTCTGATCATGGGGCGGTAGCAAACGCCGGCGCTAACAGCCTCTAGCCCCGGCATTTGCTTTTGATCATCTGCCTGTAGGCGAGCTTTTGCTTCCTTGTCCTAACCCTGCCTACTTTTTTACATGGCTAAAAATTAGTACGCTGACAAACAGTACCTAAACTTTACTGGAAGTAATGGGAGCCAATATTGAGACTTCCTTGCTCACATAAAAATTGTAAGTTTGGCAGTTTTCAAAGTATCTGCATTTCAAGCTGCAGATCTAAGTTCATACCAATTTTCAAAGTGAGTATATGCTGTACACTTTCCCTTTGAAACTTTGCTGTGAATACTTGAAACATTTTGCCCGCTTTTCTTTTATGGAAAACATGTGTAGTGATAAACTGACAGCACCTTGTCACTCCTGGACATAAACAGGCTCCTAATGCAACTGGAGTTCACACATGGACCAACCAGTGGATTTTAGTGGCTCTGGGGAAGATCAATTTTCAGACAGATTAATGGAAGTAAGTACTTTTTTTATTTATTTGGATTTTGCTCACACCTTTTTCAGTAGTAGCTCAAGATGAGTTACATTTAGGTACACTAGGGCTCACACAGTTTTGGATCTGAGGCAATGGAGGGATAACGGGCCCATTTGCTAAGCCGTGTAAGCGTCTATGCTCGCCCAACATGCGCCAAAATGGAGTTACCACCCGGCTACCGCGTGGCTCCTACGGTAATTTCATTTTCAGCGTGCATTCAATACACGCGTCCGAAAAATAATTTTTATTTTCGGACGCACGTATTGGACACATCCCAAGTGGCATTTGACGCTCGCAGGTCATTACTGCCTGGTTACCGCGAGAGACTTTACTGCTAGGTCAGTGGCTGGCGGTAAGGTCTCAGACCTAAAATGGTCCCGCGGCAATTTTCATTTTGCCGCGCGTCCATTTTCGGCAAAAAATTTTAAACGGCATTTTTTGCAGGTGTGCTGAAAAATGATTCTGCGCGCGCACCCAAAACATGCACCTACACTACCGCAGGCCATTTTTCAGCGCTGCTTAGTAGAAGGGCCTCTAAGTGACTAGCTCAAGATTATAAGAAGCAGCAGTGAGATTTGAAGTGGGCACCTCTGGATATCAAGATCGGTGCTCTAACCACCAGGCCACTCCTCCACTCCAAGTAACTTTTTATTCACATTAATCACTTTGAAGAGGTCTCTAGGAGGATCGTTTTCAAAGCCATTTCTATCGCTTTCCCCACAGAGCTGTGCACCTTACATATAGATTCAAATAAGCATGCCGTGTAGAGTCAGTCATTCCTGATGGCAGAATTGGGATGGGATTTTGAACTAGAAGCATAATTTGGAGTTTTCAAAAGTATTTAAAAAATTTTTTTAAGAAACAATATCCGCTTAACATTAGAGTGTGTCAGGCACTTTTCCTGGGATAATTTTCAAAGGGTCAGTACATGCATTCTTACATTTTGAAAATCACGTAGTCTGCAAAATTACCCAAATGTTTATCTTTTGAATTTGTTTTTAAAACTGTAGTTATCAATACAGAATCACACAGAACTTTTTCCAAATACACAATCTGTGACAATGAAGTAAATATACAGAGACCCATGTTTTAGAAGGCATCCCGATTCCCCACATCTAATGACAGCATTTAAACATCTGGACAGGCTCATATATGGAAGCCTGACCCCTAGTGGTAATGCCATGATATTGCCACTAGAGGTTTCAGTGACCATTTTGAGGCTCAATATCATCGAGGTGGCAGTGGGTGGGCATTGCTCCCTCCTCCCCCCACCCCAGGTAAGCCTGGGGAATATATTAGGGTTGATGGATACTAGAGCTGCAGGGGGCAGCCTATGTGTCCCTTCTGCCCTCGGTGGGGGGGGGGGGGGGGGGGGAAGCTATGGGCTCCAATATTACTGATACATTTAAGCTGTGAAAGTTTTTTCTGGTGCATTCCAGAACCTTCCAAGTTAGATCTGATTGCCACCAAGAGCCATTTTATGACATTTAAATGAAGACCTGGAACTGATAATCCCAAGAAAATCACCTGGGGGTTGAAGAGCAGCCTGCGTTGAACTATTTTGAAAATCCAGTTAATAATCTCTTATTCAGTAGGACTGAAAACCATTTTCTCCAGCACGCATCAGCCCAATCTGGGCCATCTTTCCATTTGCTAAACAAATTATTCCTACACCTACTCACATGTCTCCAAAGCATGGAGTGTAATTTTTAAATTAAACATTTGCTACTTTTGGTCTCTTATTACCTGTTATTTTTATTCAGTAATATTTCTGGCACAGACATTGTGTACGTTTTTGCTACTTAGCAGACTTATTAAGTTGAAGACAGCCGAAAGCCCTGTTCTGTTCTTAAATTCCCAGTAACCCAAGAGCTTCCATTATTGAAAGAGTTGCTTATCCTTAACAACCTCTTCTCACGGGGCAGTTCAGTCTAGTAACTGGCTCCAGAAGATGCAGGTTATCCCTCAGTAAAGTAAAAGGAGGAGAGAAAGAAACAGGTAATTTGGTTTCAAGCTCCCACATTTTCAGCATACAGCTCAGGATGGGCTACCTGGCTTCTTCATTCACTTAGGGTAGGGTTACCATATTTTGTCCCCCAAAAAGGAGGACACATGCCCCACCCCACCCGCCCCACCCCTTACACACCCCAGCCCTACCCCCTTTCACACCCCTGCCCCACCCCCCTTTCACGCCCTTGCTCTGCCCCCTGTCACATTTTCCCCTCCCCCCTGTCACACACCCCATCAACCCCCTCCCCTTACCTTACTACTGCCCTGGTGGTCTACTGACCTCTTCGGGGCAGGAAAGAGCCCCCTCTTTCCTGCCCAGAGCGCTGCCCTGCATGCATCCTTCCTGTTCCTGAGCTCAGCGCCGATTCACAATGGCCACCAAGAGTTGAAGTGACCTCGCGAGACTTCAACTCTCGGTGGCCATTTTGAATCGGCGCCGAGATCACAAACAGGAAGGATGCATGCAGGGCAGCGCTCTGGGCAGGAAAGAGGGGGCTCTTTCCTGCCCCGAAGGTGGAAGAGGTCACTAGACCACCAGGGCAGTAGTAAGTAAGGGGAGGATAGGCTAACAATCTGCCCATTTGTCTGCCCACCAGCCTGCCCATTTGTCCAGAAATCCGGACAAATGGGCAGATTGGCAAAACCCGCCCAGTTGCCCGGACATGTCCTCAAAAAGAGGATATGTCCGGGTAAATCCAGACATATGATAACCCCTAACTTAGGGCCCCTTTTACAAAGCAGCGGTAAGCCCAAAGCGGACTTACCGCTCGCTAAAAAGGAAGTGCCTCCGAGCTTGCGTAGCAACCTGGTGGTCATTCCCACCCACAGTGCGCTTCATATCCGGTGCTAGAAAAATATTTTTATTTTTGTAATGCTGGTACACACGTTGCCCGGTTACTGCCGGGTTAACACAGGAGCCCTTACCGCCACCTCGATGGCCATCTCCTGAAAAAATGAAAGACCTACCTTTTACCCGCTGCAGTAAAAGGGGACATCGGCACGCATCAAAAACATGCGTCAATGCCAGTGCAGGCCCCCCTTTGCCACAGCTTGCTAAAAGGGTCCTCTTAGGGAGATTTACATCCACCTGAGTTTTCGACATATCCACAATATACCTAGATTCTATGCAAATTTATCTCACATATATTCTAATTTTATTTTGGACTGAGCAGTTTCCTCCTGCACCTTTGCACCTACAGCTCAGTCAGAAACTGGTACCATGTCCCATCCCAACATTCATAATTTAGAATTCAGATTTAGGTACGTCCGAATCAACACGAACGTACCTAAATCTGCACTACCCAAGCTGCAAAGGACTCAAATACAAATCAACTTACGCATCCAGTTCTTCCTACATCAGCACACGACTGTAGAACGCACTACCAAAAGCCTTGAAAACTATGTACGACCACTTACACTTCAGGAAATCACTAAAAACTCACCTGTTTAAAAAGGCATACCCTACTGACCCAACATAAACGCCTGATCTCCGCCACACAACAACACTAAAATTCATAATGGCCATCACACAACTGTTCCGTTGTACGATTCCTTTATGAGGTCCTACCACATGAACCTTATCTTACCACAACATCACTTTGTATTTGTTTACTCCGGAGTCTGCAAACACCTCTCCAGTACTCATTGAGCCTACAAATAGGTGGGAAAATGTGGGATTTCAGATGTGACAAAGAAATCTTTTTATCAATTACGTAAATTACGCTCAATCAGAAATTCCTTAGATAAATCATCCCTGTATACTTTAACCTATGCCTATATTCTATCACGTTTAGATTACTGTAATATAGTGTATACAGGTCTTTCAAAACGCCTACAGATGATACAAAATACAGCAGCTCGTATCATCTGTAGAGCGTCAAAATATGATAGGATTACTCCATTACTATATCAATTGCATTGGTTACCAATGGAAGCGAGGTTAAAATTTAAAGTTTTGACACTAGCACACAAAGCTTTTTTCTCACTCAGTCCATCATATCGGTCTAACCTTATTATCCCCTATACTCCAACTCGGACGCTTCGGTCGTTGACAGATAATAGACTTGTAATTCCTTCTCCATCTAAAGCTAGATGCGAATCAACAGGGACATCGGCATTCTTCTTTCTAGCTCCGTCTCCTTGGAACTGTCTTCCTAAAGAATTTAGGCTTGAGGATTGTTATACTCATTTTCGTAGACGTTTAAAAACATATGTTTTTTGAGAGTCAGTTGAAACAAATATTTAAAACAGAAATAAAGGATAAATTAAGTTAAAAATTTTTTTTATTAGTTTTGTGTTTTTACTAATGTTTTTACAACCATAGTCTGTGAAATCTGTATGTGTGTTGTCTTTTTGTAGTGCTTTCCTAACACAAATGGATTTCAGAGTATGTTCACTTACTGTTTTAATATTACTTTAATGTTATTTTATATTGTAAACCGTTCTGATTTACTTTTGTAATAAGTGACGGTCTAGTAAATGAATAAACGATGAACGATAACAAATAAATAATCTGGTTATTGCTGTGAGATTCCTTCTGGACAGTAGGTGTCACCATCAAGCAATGATCATGAAAACACTAGGGTGAGTTTCGGAGACCCTGATCTAAATATTCTCGCTGTTCTTGCTGGGTTTTACTTCTTTCTGTAATGTGATCCAGTGTTGATCGGCACAGCATTCCAACGTGCTTTTTGATCTGGGAAACACAGTAAATATTGTTTGAAGTCTCGCATTACCACTTCCCTCCCCTCCTTTTTGTTCATCTTAGGTGAGGCTCTGAAAACCTGGGATTTTTTCCCCCCCAACTATGGGAAATTATTTAAAGGTCCTTTTACTAAGCTGTGGTATAAATTGGCCTTAGCGCACCCTTATGCGAGTTTTTCGCAGATGTTAAGGCCATTTTTACTGCAGCCATAAAAATGTCTTTTTCCTATTTTTTAGCGTGTGGCCATTTTGACAAATGACCACCTGCGCATGTACCACCACCCCTTTTGTAGGCAGTAAGGGCTCATGTACTATCCGTGCGCTAACCGGTTAGGGTTAAATTTTGTATATGGTGCCTGAAAAATCCGTGTGGAAAAAACTTACACCTAGGCATATTCTCTAAAGTAAACCTAAATTTTATAGAACAGACTAAAATTTCTGCGCAGTATATACAATACACCTAAATTACGCATAGATCAGGTATATTCTATCATAATGCACATAGATTTTAGAAATGTCCATGCCAGTGGTATAGCCATGGGGTCTGGGCCCCCGTAGATTTGGCCCTCGACCCCCCTGCCGACAACCCTCTCGACCCCCCCTCCCACTGCCAACCCGCCGTGCCGTCGCCTACCTTTGCTGGCGGGGGACCCCAACCCCCACCAGCGAGGTCCTCTTCTTCCCGCAAGGCTTCGTTCTGACTGTTTCTGACGTCGTGCAGGATGTCAGACTCACAGAAACAGAACGAAGCCTTGTGCGGGAAGAAGAGGACCTTGGCTGGTGGGGGTTGGGGTCCCCCACCAGCAAAGGTAGGCGATGGCGGCGGCGGGGGAAGGCTGGCGGCGGGAGGGAGGGTCGAGAGGGTCATCGTTGGGGGGGGGGGGCAAAGTTGTTGTTGGTGGTGGTGGCGGCAGTGGCGGTGGGGGGGGGGGGTCGGCGGCACCCGGGGGAGGCTAAAATGTGCTCCCTCACCTCGGGCTCTGGACCCCCGTCCCGCCGAAGTCTGGCTATGCCCCTGGTCCAAGCCCTTCCCCTGATCATGCCCCCTTTTCAACTATGCGACCTAGAATTTAGGCCCACCACATTATAAAATACTCTTAGGGCCCTGTTTACTAAGCTGCGCTGTGGGCGCACTAATGTTTTTAGCTTGAGCTTAAATTTAGCGCACGCTAATGCTACAAACATCCATATATTCCTATGGGTGTCTCTAGCGTTAGTGTGTGCTAATTTTTAGTGCACGCTAAAAACGCTAGTGCACCTTAGTAAACATGGTCCTTAGCGAGTAGTGCATATAAATCTCGATGCCAATTATTGCTGATAATTGCTTGTTACCATCCAATTAATAGCGCTGATCAGCCAGTTGTAAGTAGTTTACTACGCCATACTTTGTATTGTTATTTGAATATTTTTACTGTTGTAATTGTCTTTTGCTCATGTTTGATTTATTCTTGTTGTACACTGCCTTGAGGGGGTCTTTTACTAAAGCTTAGCTCGAGTTAATCTGCAGCAGGGCCCATTTTATTCCTACGGGCCCTGCTACAGATAAGCTCATTTTTAGTAAAAGACCCCCTGAGTGAAGTCCTTTAAAAAGGTGGCAAATAAATCCTAATAAATAAATTAAATCAGTAAACTAGTTAACCAATTAAGTTATGTGCATTGTTATAGAATATGCTTCAGTTTCCGCGTGAAATTTTAAGTGACATAGAGCATGGTAATGTAGCTCTGCTAACTGGTTAGCACAGAAATGCCCACTCTCCACCCTTCGAAAAATAATCTCTCTATATAAAACGCAACACCAACGTTCTATGAAGCCTCCAGCCGGAAGTGTGAAGGGGGCGAGATATCCGGTTTCCCTATGAGTGTCTGCCCCGCCCTCTCTGTAACACCCTCAGTGAAGGAAAACAGCAGAGCACGAAATCAAATCGCTGGCTCTGTAACAGTGAAGGACTCAGAGGGGGGAGGGGAGAGAGGCCAGAGGGCAGGGACACACACACTGCCACATGCACACAGAAGAAAATACTGCTAGCCCCCGTTTCATTTGCATCAGAAACGGGGCTTTTTTACTAGTATGTATATATTTGTAGTGTGTGGTTAGTGCCTGCACATTTGGCAGTCACTTTCATGTTTTATCTGGGATCTGGGTGGAAAACATAAAGAAATGGATATTTACCCTGGAAAAAAAATATTCATTTTAAGAGCGACATCTAGCTTCAGTGTGAAATAGTTGAGTGGTGCCATGAGGTCTTCTCAGGTCTCTGTGCATAAAGACTCTTCACATATTTAATTGCTTCATCCTTTCAACAGGAGGGAAAATCAATGTATTAATTTGTCCTTAGTTGTTTGCACTAGCGCTAGTGAGAGGAGTCTACATTTTGAAATGTTCCGTTTGTAATCTGACACGTGTCCAAAATCCCTGTAGCGCAGCTGGCAACACAATCAAAAAGAGGTGAAACAGAGCAGAACATGGTCAGTATCGTGTCTTACAACTGCCTTTGATGCCTTTGTGCTAAGTTTCTTTGCTAATGGTTTCCGGCACAACCAGGGGCGTAGCCAGACACCCAATTTTGGGTGGGCCTGGGCCCAAGATGGGTGGGCAGAAGAACCCCACCCAGTCCTACAGGTGATCTGGTCTCTCCTTCTATCGCCTGCATGCCATATGGTGTCAAACATCCCCCCTCTCCCGCATACCTTTTAAATAGCAGATTTTCACTAGCAGTGAGAAGCAACTAATACACACTGGTCATGATTGCCCTGCAGGCTTCCCACTGCTGCAACTTCCTGTTTCCGCATAGGTGGAAATACATCAGAGGGAAGGCTATGGGGCCGGTGTGAGCAGTATGTATCATAGTAACATAGTAGATGACAGCAGAAAAAGACCTGCACGGTCCATCTAGTCTGCCCACGATAAACTCATATGTGTATACCTTACCTTGATTTGTACCTGTCTTTTCCAGGGCACAGACCGTATAAGTCTGTCCAGCAGTATTTCCCGCCTCCCAACCACCAGTCCCGCCTCCCATCACCGGCTCCGGCACAGACCCCGTATAAGTCTGCCCTCCCCTATCCTAGCCTCTCAACCACCAACCCCTCTTCACCCCGCCACCCAATTTCAGCTAAGCTTATGTGGATCCATTCCTTCTGCACAGAATTCCTTTATGCCTATCCCACGCATGTTTGAATTCCGTTACCGTTTTCATCTCCACCACCTCCCGCGGGAGGGCATTCCAAGCGTTCACCACCCTCTCCGTGAAGAAATACTTCCTGACATCTTTCCTGAGTCTGCCCCCCTTCAATCTCATTTCATGTCCTCTCGTTCTACCGCCTTCCCATCTCCGGAAAAGATTCATTTGCGGATTAATACCTTTCAAATATTTGAACGTCTGTATCATATCACCCCTGTTCCGCCTTTCCTCCAGGGTATACATGTTCAGGTCAGCAAGTCTCTCTTCATACGTCTTGGAACGCAACTCCCATACCATCCTCGTAGCTTTTCTTTGCACCGCTTCCATTTTTTAAACATCCTTCGCAAGGTACGGCCTCCAAAACTGAACACAATACTCCAGGTGGGGCCTCACCAACGTCTTATACAGGGGCATTAAAACCTCCTTTCTTCTGCTGGTCACACCTCTCTCTATACAGCCTAGCAACCTTCTCGCTACAGCCACCGCCTTGTCGCACTGTT
The DNA here is from genome assembly GCF_901765095.1 of Microcaecilia unicolor. Lineage (NCBI taxonomy): Eukaryota > Metazoa > Chordata > Amphibia > Gymnophiona > Siphonopidae > Microcaecilia > Microcaecilia unicolor. The sequence goes on along the minus strand of NC_044035.1, from coordinate 347,205,839 downwards.
TCATTGCCTTCAGGTCCTCAGTCGCTGCAGGCGAAGATCTGCTATTTACAAGGTATGCAGGAGGGACAGTTGTTGGGAGTTTTCAGCTCATGGGGCTTCGGAATCCCTGCCAACCACATCATAGATGTGCTGCTACTGGGTGGGCCTGAGCCCAAAGTGGGTGGGCCTGGGCCCACCCAGGCCCACCCTTGGCTACGCCACTGGGCACAACTGCAAACAAACGGGGAAGGGAAGGGACAAGAGGAATCCCTGTCTGGTATTTCTCTCAAGGTTCATGTGCTTGACAAAAATCCATTTGTTCTCATACAATCTTTAGGATTTACATACATGCCTTCTACCCAAGATATCTAGAGAGGTGTGGTAGCCGTGTTGGTCCACTCTTAAAGGTTATCAATTTTGTTTGATTTCTATTGATACCCAAGATATGAAATTAAGGCCTAATTCTATTTCCTTTATAACTGGCCTAAACAGGGGCGGACTGAGACTACTCTGGGTCCCCCCCCCCTCATAATGCTGCTGCTACCCCCTCGCCATGCTGCCGCAGAAGCCACCAGTACCCCCAACCCCCACCGTACTGCCTCCCACTGTGTTGCTGCTGTCCCCCCTACTTTGAAGGGCCCTGGTGGTCTAGTGGCCGCGGCTTCTTCGGGGGCAGGAAATAAATCCCCTCCTTGACATGTGTAAATCCACTATTTCCATAGGCAAAACCTGCACAAGTCTCTGGTGAGATCTCTTTTAGAGTACTGTGTATAGTTCTGGAGACTGCGCCTTTAAAAAGATATAAACAGGATGGACCACTGCCCACTAAAATGGGCAGTGGTCCTTGACAGAAGCCATATGGGGACAGAGTTTGGAAGAAAGATGGGAGAGGGGAAATACGATAGAGATATTTATATACCTCCATGGCATAATTGCACAGGAGGTGACTTTCTTTCAATTGAAAGAAACATAGAAACACAGAAAAATGAAGGTAGATAAAGAACATCCCTCTGATTCTATAAAAGTCGCTAAATATTTTGCGTGCAGATTTAGGTGCGCCCTCAATTTGTTAATAGAATAACAAACCAATTTGTGCCATTAATTGGCTTTTTAATAAGCCATTTTTGGCACCAATTAGATTTAATTGGGAATTATGTATGTAAATTTAGGAAGCAGCAATGTTTGCTTGAGCACCCGGGTACTTTGAGGTCTTTTCCTCCTTTTTGCCAATTTTTATATTGTAAGTGGACTCCTTAACATTACACATTATAATCTACAGTCTTTTGTTGAAAGAGGTTTTTGATTCTGTAGAAAAGTGTTTTGGGTGGACGTGCTCTTTATTTAAAGGTACCTGGGGCCAGTGGCGTAGGAAGGGGGGGGCGGGAGCGGCGGTCCGCCCCAGGTGAACGCGCTCGGGGGGGTGCCGGCCCCGCTGGTTCCCTGCTCCCTCTGCTCCGGAACAGGTTACGTCCTGTTCCGGGGCAGAGAGAGCAGGGAACCAGCAGGGCCAACGCAGCTCCGAGCGACGTGCACTCGGGGCGGATCGGCCCTCCCGCAGGTAAGAATGCGTGCCGGGGGGGGGGTCACTCCGGAGGGGGGGTGCCGCAGAGGGGGGGGCACGCCGTGCTGCACCCGGGGGGGGGGTGCGCAGCGGCGACCCGCCCCGGGTGTCATTAGCCCTCGCTACGGCACTGCCTGGGGCTCATTTTCAAAGCACGTAGTCTTACAAAGTTCCATAGGTTACTATGGTTTGAAAAGACTCCTCTTTGTCTACTACGGTCTTTCTTGTAACCTCGCTATTGGGATTTTATTTATTTATTGCATTTGTATCCCACATTTTCCCAGCTATTTGCGGGTTCAGTGTGGCTTACAATACATTGTGAATGGTGGAAATACATTTAGTTACAACTTGGTTATGGAATACATTGTGAGGAGTTATGCGAAAACAAAGTCAAAGTATCATTAAGGCAGTAGAACAGTGGAGATGAACAATGGAACAATGGAAAGAAATAACGGGAAACTGATAGGGCAGCTAAACAATAGTAGGAGAACATTCGGTATAACATTTTTCTGTGATTAGAGGTATAAATGTGGTGAAATTACGGGGGATGGGAAATTCAGAAGGGAGTGTATTGTTGCATTACTAGTAGTGTGTGTGGACTTTATGTGTTTTCATCCTTGCAGTAAATCTTATCAAAGAGATGAGTTTTCAATGATTTGCGGAAGTTGGTTAGTTCGTAGATCATTTTCAGGTTGCGTGGTAGTGTATTCCAGAATTGCGTGCTCATATAAGAAAATGCCCTGTCTTCCCTGTTTTGGTAGTATCATTTGAAGTACCTTGTCTCAAAGCATGTGCTTTTGAGTGACTGTCGGCCTTCCCTTAATTTCTAGATTAAAAGTTGCTCTATCTCTTTTTTAAATATTGATGCCAGCAGGCTTACTGGCCTGTAGTTCCCAACCTGTTCCTTACTTCTGCTTTTGTGGAGAGGGACCACATCTGCCCTTCTCCAGTCCTCCGGGACCCTCCTGACTCTAGAGAAGCAATGAAAAAGTAGGAGCCGCCAGAACTTCCCTTCCATACCCTTGGATGTATGCTATCTGGCCCCATCGCTTTGTCCACCTTTAGTTTAACTAGATCCTCACGAACACACCCTCTGAAAATTGTTGAGGGTCTACCACACCTCCATTCCTATATATGTTTGAATGAGAAGGCATAGAATGAGAGTGAAAGGGGATAGACTCAGAAGCAACCTGAGGAAATACTTCTTCACGGAAAAGGAGGTGAATTCTTGGAACGGCCTCCCAGTGGAGGTGATGGAGATGAAGACTGTATATGAAATCAAGAAAGCTTGGGACAAGTTCATAAGTTCTCTAAGGGAGAGTAGATGGCATGGATGGGCAAACTGGACAGGCCATATGATCATTATGTTCCTTCTAAGTAACATGACCCCCTATGTCTCTTGTGGGCGTCTTTCTCTGGACCACCTCCACTCTGTCTATATTCTCCAGAATTAGGCACAATATTCTAGAGGAGGTCTTACCAATAAACTATATAATGACATCATTGCCTCTTTTTTTACTGGCTATGCTTTTCCATGTGTTCCCTAGCTTCTCTCTGATTCTGACAGGGCCAGCCCATTGAGTGAGTGTGTTTTATGCATAAGGTCCCGTTTTTCAGCCCCTACTGACTTATACAAATGAAACCACCACAATAAGAATCTGCATGTCGCCCCACATTCTCTTTCATCCCCCACAAGCTGCTTTGGCTCTGGCCACTACCTTATCACACTATTTTACAATCTTTGGATCATCAGACATGATCACCCCAAGGTCTCTCTCTTGCTGGTATACGCAAGTATCTCAACCTTATCAACCTGTGCCCTGCTCCGTTAAATTGCTGCCCCCCCCCCCCCCCCAAAATGAATGATTTCTTAAATCACTTTCATTCTGTCTACTTCTTTTAGTGTCATCTGTAAAGAGGAAGGCTTTCTCCTCTAATTCCTCTGTATCTCTCACAAAGACAATGAAGACAAACCAGCCCTAGTGCTGATCCCTGAAGCACTCAGATATATCCCCTTTCTTTCCTCTCTATGAATTTCGTTTATCACTACCCTCTGTTCACTCACTCAAACCAGTTTCTAATTAGGTCCATCACCTTGGAATAGATGTGAATACACTACAGTACTACACTATAGCACTGACACATGTGAAAACATGATAGAACCATCCAGTGCAATTTTTCTAGCAAAAAAAGTGCCGGTACTCAAATGTCAGGCCACCCTTCAGGGGTGGGGTGATCACTGAGGGACTCATCCCACAATAGCCAGGCCCCCTGCAACCAGTCACAGAATCTATGACAAGGCAGAATTCGTGTGTTGAGCTTGAGCTCTTTCATTAAAACTTGTGGTCCATGGGTCAATTTTAGCAGACACTGGAAAAGGTGCCGGTACTCAGTACCCCCGAGTACCCCCTCAAATAAAGCCCTGGAACCATCACAATTCAGTTTAGCAGCTGCAAGGTCATCCCTGTTTCCTATAACTGGAAATAAAGTTCAACACGCAAGCTTTAGGTTATTCTTTTGTAGGGAACTACTAAGGGATAAACTTATCAATGTAGGCTACCATTAAGACGGGTTAATTTACCACTAGCTCGTGCTATTTTAGCACAGATCCCATTTTAATAAGACCTAGTTACTAATAACTGGAATAACAGTGGCCCACAATAACTCCCCCCCTTTAATTAAAGAAATAAAAAATGTCTCTAGAAATCTAAATCACTGTTATATATAATAAAAGTGAGCCAAGTATAGGACAATCAAGCCATTGTGACATCACTGATGAGGTTGGCTCTCAGGCATTGGTAGAATGAGGCATTATGACATCACAATATCAGCTCTGGTTACCAGATACAGAAACTATTGGGAAGTTATCAACATGGGCTACTGTTTATGTGGGTTACTTTGCCACTAATTTGTGCCATTTTAGCCCAAGTCCCATTTTATTCAATGAGACCACCTTTTTGATGCTGCTTTTAACTCCTAACCCTTATTCACTTGTTCAGAACCCTTATTTCATCATCCTCACTTTAATATTCCCTTATCTCTTGTTTGTCCTGTTTGTCTGTCCTGATTAGATTGTAAGCTCTGTCGAGCAGGGACTGTCTCTTCATGTTCAAGTGTACAGCGCTGCGTACGTCTAGTAGCGCTATAGAAATGATAAGTAGTAGTAGTGTTTGGGATTCTGGAATCTTGCTACTCTTTGTCCTTATCCCTTATGTGTGCTGTTTGTCTGTCCTGATTAGATTGCAAGCTCTGTCGAGCAGGGACTGTCTCTTCATGTTCAAGTGTACAGCGCTGCGTAAGTCTAGTAGCGCTATAGAAATGATAAGTAGTAGTAGTAGTCTTTGGTATTCCGCACAGAATCTTGCTACTCTTTGTGATACTGCATGGAATCTTGCTACTCTTTGGGATTCCGGAATCTTGCTACTCTTTGGGATTCCGGAATCTTGCTACTCTTTGTCCTTATCCCTTATGTGTGCTGTTTGTCTGTCCTGATTAGATTGCAAGCTCTGTCGAGCAGGGACTGTCTCTTCATGTTCAAGTGTACAGCGCTGCGTAAGTCTAGTAGCGCTATAGAAATGATAAGTAGTAGTAGTAGTCTTTGGTATTCCGCACAGAATCTTGCTACTCTTTGTGATACTGCATGGAATCTTGCTACTCTTTGGGATTCCGGAATCTTGCTACTCTTTGGGATTCCGGAATCTTGCTACTCTTTGTCCTTATCCCTTATGTGTGCTGTTTGTCTGTCCTGATTAGATTGTAAGCTCTGTTGAGCAGGGACTGTCTCTTCATGTTCAAGTGTACAGCGCTGCGTACATCTAGTAGCACTAGAGAAATGATGAGTAGCAGTAGTAGTACTAATAATGGGTTAATTGTAAAATAACACATAATGGTAACCCACGTTGATAATTTTCCCCTTAAAAATATTTGTAATTCGCTTTCGAGAATTTTATACTCCATGATTATAATACAAAAATTAATCACAAATGTATTAAATTATTGAATGAAAAAGATATCACATACAGTTTGCTTGCTGATCTTACTTCAGAGTGCCTGACTTTACTTTAGCACAGCCACCAAACCATTTCACTATCTGGAAAACTTTAAACAACTGCCCCCAAAATGGAAGAACATGCAAGTAGTTAGTGAGGCTGAATGCTGCAAGCTATATATTTCATAAACTAAGAAGGATGTGTTTGAGTTTTATTTTGTAAATCCAAGAAAAATAACTAAAACCTAAGAGCTCTGGGAATGGATTCACATATAAGCCAGGACAGTACATGTCGGGTGAATTATAAAGTAGTAACTTTCCACTTAAAAAAAAAAACCTCCCCATAACCAATGACATGGCTATAATTATTGGAAAAACACACAAACAGAAGAAGCTGATATCATTTTACATGTTGTTTTCATGGAAACTTTGATTTTACACAGACATGTTTGTTTTTTTTCTCAGAACACAAAATGAAATGATAATAACCACACTATGTTTAAAGTCAGCCCCACTGATAATGGGGACCTCTTATGTTAGGTCTTTCTTTTAAACTCCACCACTGGCTATTGTCTGTTGTCTTCTGTTTCCCTGGTCTCCACAGTTCAAATTCTTTCACACGCTGATTACACATCTTTCTCTGACTGTCTCTCCCTCCCCTTGTTTTCTAAGCCTCTCTTTCTCCACTTCCCTACATTTCCTACAAACTTTTAAAGTGTATTTTTGCTCTCTTTCCCTTTCACTCATCTTTTTGCTACTCAATTAACAAGATAAAACAGGAAATACCTAATAGGAGGAATATGTCCATCCATCTCACTGTCTTGTTGCCTCATTTCAACAGACAAATCAGCTAACAGACTGTGGTTAAGACCGGAATGTAACAGTTGGGAAGGTTGATGAGTCAAATGTGATGTTACATTCCTCGTCCTGGTTATCCCGGTTGTTTCGGGATTGGGACTTTTAACATGTTGCACGTGGAAAGCTTGTTGCTACAGAAGACAATGAATTACCTGTAGAACCCGTAAGAAGAATTCTAGATATTTTTTTATTACACTTGTACCCCACGCTTTCCCACATACAGCACGTTCAGTGCGGCTTACGGTCTGTGCCAGAGCCGGTGGTGGGAGGCGGGACTGGTGGTTGGGAGGCGGGGATAGTGCTGGGCAGACTTATACGGTCTGTGCCAGGGCTGGTGGTTGGGAGGCGGAGATAGTGCTGGGCAGACTTATACGGTCTGTGCCAGAGCCGGTGGTGGGAGGAGGGGCTGGTGGTTGGGAGGCAGAGATAGTGCTGGGCAGACTTATACGGTCTGTGCCAGAGCCGGTGGTGGGAGGAGGAGCTGGTGGTTGGGAGGCGGGGATAGTGCTGGGAAGACTTATACGGTCTGTGCCGGGGCTGGTGGTTGGGAGGTGGAGATAGTGCTGGGCAGACTTATATGGTCTGTGCCAGAGCCAGTGGTGGGAGGAGGGGCTGGTGGTTGGGAGGCGGGGATAGTGCTTGGGAGGCGGGGATAGTGCTGGGCAGACTTATACGGTCTGTGGCCTGAAGAGGACAGGTACAAATCAAAGTAGGGTATACACAAAAAGTAGCACATATGAGTTTATCTTGTTGGGCAGACTGGATGGACCGTGCAGGTCTTTTTCTGCCGTCATCTACTATGATAGTAAAAAAAGCATTACAGAGAGCATGTAAGAAGAAGAATATAAACTGTGTTAAACACAATGGCAACAGTGCCCAAGAATATATGAATTGGAATAGGAGAGGTAGACAAGGATAGGATAGGATAGGTAAAAGGGAAGGAGATTGGGAGGGATATGGTAAACAGGATGGAGAAGATAAGATTGGAGACTGAATATAAGGGGATCTACTATAATAAAACGCACCCTCAACGTTCTGAGGACACTGACGTCACTGCAGGCACTCAGACACCGGTTCATAAGTTCATGGTGGTGAAGCCAGAACACTCACCATGTCTCCATGCCCCGTCCTCGCGTCACACGTGATGACGTCAAGGGCGGAACATATACACAACTACGCAAATGAACAAACGGGGAGGAGTAGGGAAACATGCATAGCGTGTTTCCCTACTCCTCCCCTTCCAATGAATCGCAGCCGCCGAGGACGTGCCCATCACCCCGCCCCTTTCGTGCCATCGCCCCGCCCCGCCCCTTTAACACTAGCACTCTGCCCCTGGTTGCCCCCCTCTTCCCCCCCATCACCTCCCCTCCCCTTACGCTACTATCCCTGGTGGTCTAGAGGTACCTGTTCGCTCGGGGCAGGAAAGAAAGAACCCCCGCTTTCCTGCCCGGAGCGCTGCTGCTAGCTGCCCTGCTGCATCCTCTGTGAGTCGGGCTCTCCGCATTTCAAAATGGCCGCTGAGAGTTGAAGCAGCCTTGCGAGACTTCAACTCTCGGCGGCCATTTTGAAACGCCGAGAGCCGGACTCGCACAGGATGCAGCAAGGCAGCTACCAGCAGCGCTATGGGCAGGAAAGAGGGGGCTCTTTCTTTTCTGCCCCGAGCGAACAGGTACCTCTACACCACCAGGGATACTAGCGTAAGGGGAGGGGGAGGGAGTCCCGTGCCCGCTAGCGCCCGTTTCAAGACAGGCAGAAACGGGCCTTTTTTACTAGTTTGAAAATAAGGTCAGAGGTATAATTAGTGTCAGAGTCAGTGTCATGGTCAGAGCAGGAGTTGTTTAGGTGGGCTGGTAGAATTAAGTTGGTTCATTAGGGTAAGCTTGCTTGAAAAAAATGGGACGTTAACATTTTCCTGAATGATAAATAGTTGTTGATTGCTCGGATGGGTCTTGGTAGAGCATTCCAAAGTTGACTTCCCAAAAAGGAGAAACTGGATGCGTATATCAGCTGTACAATTACAATGAAACGCTTTCCAAGGATAAAATAAAATTTTACTCACAGAAACTGGAGGTTTAGTTATTGCCCAACCCATCCAAGGGTAAAAGTACTTGCATAGTTCAATAACGTGAGTATATTGACCCTCGGCTAAAAGAGACAATTTCAACTGGATGAGGACAGAACAATTATGCATATGGTTTCTGACAGATATATTATCCACAGAGGGGCTGATGCGGAAAACTGACATCAGCCTAACCGCAGGATAAGCGCACACGTTACTGGCTGAGCAATTCACAGAGGGGTTGAGTTTGGCAATCAACTCATGCAAAAGACATGGACGCACATTGAATTTAAATGTATGGTAATGAGACCATGACGTATTCCGCGACAATGCACAGAAGGAAACGGTGGCTTTTGATATGCAAAATGTGTAAAGGTTTCACCAGGTCCAGGAAAGTGTAGAAGGGTTGCTCGAGAATATTTCATGCCCCTTTTGCAATATAAATGCCTCATTTATTTTTTTTTTCCCCAGCCAGAGCAGTAGCTGCAACTTTGCATTTCCGAACCGATATGAAAAGTGCCAGCACACATCTGCAGCTGTTCTGCCTACCAATATCAGGCCTGAAAAAATTTTGCGGCTCTTTTACTAAGCTGCGGTAAAAAATAACGTAGGGCATGCCGAGGTGTCCCATGGTAATTTTTAATGTGTGCACGTTACCCGGGTACTAAAAAAAATTAAATGTATTTCTTAGCACTAGGGGTGGGCATGGGGTCCAGGTTAACTACATATATAGGACCGCAAAAAAGTCAGTCCTGTCTTTACGCGATAACCCATAGCCGGTTAAGTGCTGAATAGCATACTTAACCGGCTGTGCGTTAGCCAGCTCTGCAAACCTGGATATTCAGTGTCAAAGATCGGACGTGGCCTGGCAATAAATGTCCAGATTTAACACTGGCAGTGTTTAGCAACCCTTATCCCTTACTACTACTACTATTTAACATTTCTAGAGCGCTACAAAGTGTACGCAGCGCTGTACAAACACAGAAGAAAGACAGTCCCTGCTCAAAGAGCTTACAATCTAATAGACAAAAAGTAAAGCATTTAAATTTAAAATATTTAAGCAGTCAAGCACAAGAGAACAGTCACATAAGGACTGAAGATGTTGAAGGGTTGTCAGTGTGATTAGGTGTAACTCTGGTTGGAGTCTTGTCCTGTCTGTCTGTCCTGTCATAATTAGATTGTAAGCTCTATTGAGCAGGGACTGTCTCTCCATGTTCAAGTGTGAAGCGCTGCATACGTCCGGTAGCGCTATAGAAATGATAAGTAGTAGTAGCAAAACGCTGATCGCCACCAGCAATTTTCAAACATATGGACCACTGACGGTTCTAAGCAGTATTGTAAGAAAACCACAAGAAATATTTAAACTAGCATAAAATATAAATAAATAGTTAAAACAAGCATATAATAAACATACATAGCAACTACAATTAAATAGTCCTATAGATCCTCAAAATAAATAGAACGCTTAACCTAATCACAGATCTCAATAAGACATAACTAAGATATGTCTCCTGCAAAAAGTAAATCTTCACTCTTTAAATCTGCTTCTACTGGAAAGGTGTAAGCTAAATCCAAATATATTTTAACATGCTGGCAAGATCTGTAACAGAGGACACAGCACTACAACGGCCTGCTCTAATGTAGGCGCGGGTTTTGGGTGCGTGCAGATTCATTTTTCAGTGCGACTATAAAAAATGCCTTTTTTTTAAATTTTTGCCAAAAATGGACGTGCGGCAAAATCAAAATTGGCGTGTGTGTCCATTTTGGGTCTGAGACCTTACCGCCAGCCATTGACTTAGCGGTATGGTCTCATGCGTTAATCGGGCGGTAATGACCTGCACACGTCGAAAGCCACTTGTAGTGCATCCGCTACACGCATCAGAAAATCAAAAATATTTTTCGGATGTGCATAGCGGACATGTGTCAAAAATTTTAATTACCATAAGAGCCACGCGGTAGCCGGGCGGTAGCACGTTTGGCACGCGTAGGTGCCTATGCAGCTTAGTAAAAGGACCCCAAGGGTGGCACAAAGACCTCATGGCACAAAAAGAGGGGCAAAGGGCACTAGCAGTGGCATGAAAACTCTAGCCCACTTAAAAAAGGGCAAAATAGCACAAACAGTAGAATGAAGACTTCTAGATATCAGGAGAGGGGCAAAAAGCACCAACATTGATAAAAGGATCCCAAGGCTCCAGAAGAGGAGCAAAGCAGCAAAAACAGAAAGACTCATAAGCACCAGAAGAGGGGTAAAGTGACATCAACATTGGTAGGGATGCCTCAAGGTACTGGCAGAAGGCTTAAGTGACACCAGAATTAGCAGTACTCTTTTCAGCTTATTAACTATCAAGTTTCTCACCACAGAGTCTGTCTGCTCTGCACCATTGACTTTTCTCTGACACACAAACTCAATTTGTGTGTAGTCCTATCTATACCTTAACCCTGTGTGTGCTTTTTGCTTTCTCTCTGTCTCTAATTGATCATTTTTGCCCCTTCTCCTCTGAAGCCTACATCTTGCCAAAATCTGGAATAGTGCTGGTATCAGAATCATAATGACATCATTAGCCAATGGATTTGGAAGTGAGGTAGGATAGGCTTGTTTGGCTGCTTGTCAAAAAGTTTCAGCACGATTGATCAAGTGACCCCTGCTTCTTCCTTATCCCTTTCCAAGATGGCTGTACACTGCCTGACTATTAGGCTTGCTGTGGATTAAAACCATGATCCGTAGGAGCAAGGGCTGTAAACTTACAGCTAAAGACACAGGAGCTGCACAGGCAACATGTAAGCCAGTGAACAGTTATTCTCAGAAAGCAAGAAAGCAAAACAAGCCCCCAAAGGAGCCCATTGACCCAGCATCCTCTGGGTTGCTTCAGCCAAGGCTATGTGCTTGAGAAATTTTCTTTTAGATGTCATCTAAGGATAGTGCAGAAGATAATTAAAGAGCATTGGGGTCCTTTTACTAAAGTGTGCTGAAAAATGGCTTGCGGTAGCGTAGGTGCGGGTTTTGGGCACGCGCCAATCCATTTTTCAGTGCGCCTGTGAAAAAAGGCCTTTTTTTTTTTTTTGCTGAAAATGGACGTGTGGCAAAATCAAAATTGTCACGCATCCAATTTGGGTCTGAGACCTTACCACACCCGCCACTGACCTAGCGGTAAAGAATCCGGGTGGTAATGACCTACGCGTCCATCATGCAGATCTCCTTACGGAAATTACAGTGCTCCGTTACTCATTTTTAATTGATCTTTATGACTTGTATTTTACAACTCCCAACACAGCTCAGGAGGAAGAAATTCTAAGCACATGATGTTAAAGAATGATTCCATTCAAGGTTAGTTTTTGTTATCACTGATGTTTCGCACTAAATGAGGGGGCTAGCATGTAGCTAATGTTTAACTACCATGAAATAGCTTCCAGCTACAATCAAACTCATATTATAGACAATAGTAAGGAAATATTTATTACGCTTGTAAAATGGAGGTTAGATTAGTCCTGATATACTGGGAAGGCACAGCTTGACATTTCTGATAAGAATTCCATTTGCCAGCAAATATGGCCCAGTGTGAAACAGCCATAAATATTACTTTGGTAACCTTGACCTTAATTGCCACCTTTCTGTAACCCCAGGTGTCTCTTCCTCATGGCACCGAGTCTTAAAAGGGTATATGAGGCCATATTGCATCCCATACGCTTGGGGCTGTGGCTGGATAGTAGAAAGCACTCTTCTAGGGCCCTGCGCTTGTACAATTCTAACACCAACTCCCATGGGCGTAGTTTGACTGTTTCATTTGGGGGGGGGGGGGGGGGGGCAAAATGGGGCGGAGCATATTAGCATATTCATTTGCATACATATATTCAAATGAATATGCTAATATGGAGGAAGGAAGGAGGAAGGGAAAAAGAGCTGCCCGTCCTGTTTCTTTCCATCCCCTTCTCTTCCCCTCCCCACTCTATCCAGCGTCTCCCTCCCCTTCAAAGCATCTCCCAAACGACAACGTGGATGCAACAGCAGCAGCTCACACAGGTTTGCTTGCTGTGCTTGTGAACGGCGACGGCTGCGTGGGGGAGTGGAAATGGCTTCCTTACTTCTGTTACAGTGGACGCCTATCTCCTGGCTCACTCCACTCCCGAAGCTGCAGCGGCGAATGGGCGGGCGGGAAAGCAGCAAGCAAGCAGCCACGCTGAACTCCGTCCTTCGCTTCCTGAATCCTGCCCTTTCTCTGCGTCCCGCCTTCCTCTGATGTCATTTCCTTTGGGGCGGGCGGGACGCTGAGAGGGCAGGATTCAGGAAGCGAAGGACGGAGTTCAGCATGGCTGCTTGCTTGCTGCTTTCCCACCCGCCTGTTCGCCGCTGCGGGAAAGAACTCGTCTTCGTCGTCTTGGTCGTTTGGGGGGGGGCACTGCCCCCACTCGCCCCCCCCCAGTCTACGCCCATGCCAACTCCTTATCTGCAAAGTCACAGAAAGAATAAGCCAAGCACACCTTGCTTTGGTTGTTTAACGAAGGAAAAAAACATTGATTTGCAGGTGAATTCTCGGGAAGGCAGAATGAACAGCAGTAAAAGACAAAAAGCAGTCAGGGATGTCCTTGTGTGATACTGTGAGGGAGAGCGGAGGGTAGGCCTCCAAATAACACAGCCAGCCAAGAATGTAAAACTAAGGTAAATACTTTATTATTATTATTATTATTAACATTTGTATAGCGCTACCAGACGCACGCAGCGCTGAACACCTGACACAGAGAGACAGTCCCTGCTCGATAGAGCTTACAATCTAAAAATACAGACAGACAAAACAATTAAGGGTGAGGAAAGTACTGGGTGAGAAGGAACAAGGAGAGGGGAATTGAGTAGTGGTTAGGAGCCAAAAGCAGTGGTGAAAAAAATGGGTTTTCAGCATAGATTTGAAAACAGGTAGCGATGGAGCTAGGCGTACAGGCTCAGGAAGTCCATGCCAGGCATAAGGTGCCTTTATTCACCAAACCTGAGGCCTGTTACATCACAGGGTCAGGAACAAAAAGGTCTTTTTAACTCAGAGGGAAAAGTCTTGACATGGGCTGGTGGCTGACCAGGTCCAAACACAGTCAACGGCCTGTGACTGTCATGTCTCAAACACAGTTTCTAAAGTCTCTCTCTCACTCTCCCGAGGCCAGCCAGGCCTCAGAACTGGGTTTTCAAATGTCCAAATGAAAAGGTTGGCTTACCTCAGCCAAGGCATAGTAGCTGAACATAATTAGTGAAGGCATATGCTGAGAAGCACTTCTTCCACCCCTAGGCCTCCTTAACCCCATTCTGGCCCTGTCTTTTATAGTTCCTAGGTCGTTCTTTTTGGCTCCACCCTTCCCATCTCACTTCCTCTCTGGGCGGAACTATTTATTTTAAGGTAGTTTGAACTACCTGAGAAACTATTAAGGGTGAGGGGCAGTGTTGAATATACCCCCTCACACCTTGTTACAGTTTAAACAGTTAGGGGTTGATATTGAAAGTGATTTAACCGGCCTGGAGTGGCCCCTGCCTGGATAAATCGCTTGTGCAGGGCAATTAACTGATATTCAGCAGCACTTAACTGCATCCTGACGCACCTTGTTTTTTGGTAGTCGGGTTCCCAGATGCCTTTGACTCACTGTTGGTCCTTCCTGCTGCATTTACCCACCGGCTTGGTGGTTTCCAGAGGCCCACTGGCCTGCAGTTTCATTCCCGGTGGTGCACTGGCAGATACTAGTCTCTCTAGGCGCACAAGCGCAGGATGTACTTTTAAAGGGCCTGCTACCGGAACTCCTGGACACCTGTAGCAGCCATCATTTCCAGGTATGGGGATATATAAGGGAGCCCCTGACTTCCTTCAAGGCCTTCGCAACAGGTCTCCAGGAGCTGTGCCTCATCCAGCCTTGCCTGCCATGTCTCCAACTTCCAACCTTGCCTTGTCTCCTGCCTTGCCTGCCGTGTCTCCAAGTTCTAGCCTTGCCTTGTCTCCAATTTTCTGCCTTGTGTGCTCCAGCCTTGCCTTGTTTCCAGCTTCAGTCCTGTCTTATCTCCTGCTTCTGTCATGCCTTGCCCTGCTTGATCTTAGCTGGATCCAGTTCTTGCCTTGCCCCTTGCCTTGTCTGGATTCCGTTCTTGCCTTGTCTTGTCTTGCCTCATCTGTATCCAGTTCTAGCCTTGTCTGTCTTGTGTGGCCTTCAGCCAAGCCCTGTCGGCCTTGTCTCCAGTTCAAGTCCTGTCTCCTTGTCTCCAGTTCGTCCTGCCTGCCTTGCAGTGGCGTAGCAAGGGCGGGGCGGTGGGGGCGGTCCGGCCCGGGTGCACGCCACTGGGGGAGTGTCAGCTCCGCTGGTTCCCTGCTCCCTTTGCCCCGGAACAGGTTTGTTCCGGGGCACAGGGAGCAGGGAACCAGCGGAACCGCACTCGGGGGGGGGGGGGGGGGTGCACAACGGCGAACTGCCCCAGGTGGTATCCGCCCTTGCTAAGCCACTGCTGCCTTGTCTCCTGTACTCTGCTAAATACAAAAATAAAGACGTGCATTTCCCAAAGTGCTCACATTCCATTCCTTAAAAATTATGAAATAGTTTTTTTTTTCTATTCTACATTGGTTGTCTGGGCTGTTTTCTAATGGGATGGTGCCAGGGTGTTCCACTTTTTGTGTCAGTGTTCGCCTAAATTGTTTTCCAGGTTTGCCTTTCCATTCCTTCTCTCTCCTCTTGACCTTGAACTTTCTTTCTTATGTTTCTTTTTTCACTTTTCTCTTCTATGCCTCTTTATTCTCCCGTTCTTTCACCCTGTAGTCCTTTGTCGCGTCTACCTACTGGCTTTCCCCATCCCCCTCTCATCTCTCTCCAGAAAAATCCATTGCCCCCTCTGTCTCTTTCCTTCCCCAGTCTTCTATTCCCCTCTCTCTATCTATTACCCACTTTCTAGTCCTCCATTGCCGTTCTCTGTACTTACCCTCTCAGCCCTCATCTACATTCCACTGCCTTTCATTCCTGCCTCTCCTTCTTTCCCTTATCTCCAGGCCATTCTTTTTTACCCTCTACCCAATCTCTTATTGCCCCCTTTTTCACCATCATTTTATCCTTATTTCTACCCTTATGCAACCCCTTCAGAGTCCCGCCTCCTTCCTCTCTCATACTGAGTTCTGCTCCCATTTGCACGCAGGCAGGTTGCCTGTTTTTGATACGTATATGTTGGGCATCGTTTATATCAGATTGCATTGTCTGTAACAGTTTACATTGTTTGTGCCCTTAAGAAAGGCAGGAAGTGACTTTGGACTACAAATCTTAGTCTTCCTGCAGTGCTCTGTGATAGGCTGTTCCTGAGCACATGCCCCTGTTCCCTATGTCTTATGGGACTTTTCCTATTGGCTGACCCTTGTCCCTGTATATGCTGGGCAGGGATGCCAGATGGGCGGTTTTCCCGCCCAATTAGGTGGTTTTCCGCAACCCGCTGCGGTAATTTTTTGACCGCTGCGGGTTGCGTTTTTTTGGGCGGCTTTCGATTTTTGAAGGGCAGGGTTTTTTTCGCGTCCAGTTGTGGTTTTTTAACCCCTTTTGACCGCGGAAGGCGGGGTTAATGATGTCGGGGACGGGGTTGATGATGTTGGGGGCGGGGTTAATGATGTCGGGGGCAGGGTTTGTGACGTCAGGGGTAGGGTTGATGACAGCGGGGGTGGGGTTAATGACGGCAGGGGCGGGGATTGATGACGTCGGGGGCAGGGTTTGTGACGTCAGGGGTGGGGTTGATGATGGCGGGGGTGGGGTTAATGACGGCGGGGGCGGGGATTGATGACGCGGGAGCGGGTTGCGGTTTTGGGCTGGTTTAGGTCCTGGTTTGGGTTGGGGGAAAAAATTAATTCTGGCAACCCTGATGCTGGGTTGTAGCTGGCTCACTTCTCTCTCCAGGGGTGGAGGGAATCTGTCTGCATGTATGCTTTCTCTAAAAACTGTAAGCTCAAATTTCAATTTTATTAGGGGCTTATACCCCGCCCATCAAAAATTATCTGAACAGCTTACAATAGAATAAAATCATGTACGGAAGGGAGTGCATTGACAACAAACTGTGAGGGCAAGGGGGCAAAATACAATGATAATGATAGAAAAGCTGGGAAAGGAAAGTACAGAAGGAGGGGGATTTGGTGTATTCCAGGACGCTGCCCGGACTTCAGTGCACAAAAAGGATGTAGTCTGCATTAACCCTGACTTGCTGTACCTTGTTCCATGCTCCCCCTTCAAGCTATTGTAATATCGTCAAGTTTTTACCAGTTTAAAAGTATTTACAGCATCTACTCTCTCAGCTTGGTGCTGAGTTCTCCCAGCAAATCTTGTATACAGAGCTGGTAGACAACAGACTCACAGTTCTACAAGGCAGAGATTCTTGTCCAGCACATCTAACTGTAAGTCATTTTCTTTTGTTTGAATTTGCATTAAAGAAGATTTTGGTTCAAGAGTCCGGAGTCTCTCACAATGATGTTCTGACCTCTGGTTTAAGCTGCAGTCTATCACAGCCAGTGAAAGGGCTGAACACATACCCTTCCATGGCATCCCATTCTGGCATCGGTCACACATGTAAAACACATATACCACTACTACTACTACTACTACTACTACTACTACTTAACATTTCTAAAGCGCTACTAGGGTTACGCAGCGCTGTACAATTTAACATGGAAGGACAGTCCCTGCTCAAGGAGCTTACAATCTAAAAGACAGGTGTACAATCTAAAGACAAGTGTGGAGTCCGTCTGATAGGGAATATTATATTTCACGAAAGGTTAGGTGCCGAACGCAGCATTGAAGAGGTGAGTTTTAAGCAGAGATTTGAAAATGGGTAGGGAGGGAGCTTGGCGTAGGGGTTGAGGAAGATTGTTCCAGGCAAAGGGTGAGGCAAGGCAGAATGAGCGGAGCCTGGAGTTGGCAGTGGTGGAGAAGGGAACTGAAAGGAGGGATTTGTCCTGTGAGCGGAGGTTACGGGTGGGGACATAGGGGGAGATGAGGGTAGAAAGGTAGTGAGGAGCCGCAGACCGGGTGCATTTGTAGGTAAGGAGGAGAATCTTGAATTGTATGCGATATCTGATCGGAAGCCAGTGAAATGACTTGAGGAGAGGGGTGGTATGAGTATATTGGTTCTGGCGGAATATAAGACGTGCGGCAGCGTTCTGAACGGATTGAAGGGGGGATAGATGGCTAAGTGGGAGGCCGGTGAGGAGTAAGTTGCAGTAGTCAAGGCGAGAGGTAATGAGAGTGTGGACGAGAGTTCGTGTGGTGTGCTCAGATAGGAAAGGGCGAATTTTGCTGATGTTGAAGAGGAAGAAGCGACAGGTCTTGGCAGTCTGTTGGATATGCGCAGAGAAGGAGAGGGAGGAGTCGAAGATGACTCCGAGGTTGCGGGCAGATAAACTGCTGCATAATTCAGTTCTCGTATATGAAAGCTAAAACTGTGTTAAACACAATAAACATCTGAATAGGCTAAACAAACATTTTAAAAATCTAGTGGAGAAAAAAAAAGAGACCTCAGTGTATAATGCCCTCAAACGCCATTCAGTATAGCACAACACAAAAAAATAACTTTCATATTTGAATTTTCATAAGTAACAAAAGAATTAAGCAAACTGACAAGTCAAAAAAAATAACTTTGATAAGAGAGAAGAGTCTAATATCACCTTTTTAATGAAAAGTCTGTGGGATCCAGCCTTGGTCCTCTGCTCACCTTTCACTTTTTATATACATTATGTGCAGCCCATTACAGTTGAAAAGCACTGTGCTATTATATTACACCACCGATGCTGACAAAATAGTGTTGGCTAAAACAGAATTACTGGCAGGTTACTGTTTAACTAACTTCAGCAATGCAACACATTAGGCAACCCGGAGCTCACCAGCTTCCACTGGAGCAGAAGAAAACTCTGTATCCAGCATCTGACTCTATTCACTGCATCTCCTTCTTCTGGTATCTGCTCCCCTCCCCCCTTCAGAATCTCTGGTGGTATTTTCCATGGCTATTATTCCAGTTTTTAGAAGATTGTGGGGCCCTTTTACTAAGCCGCGTAAGCATCTACACACTCCCAATGTGCGCCAAAATGGCATAGCTGCCGAGAGGGGGGGCAGGGGAGACAAAATTCCCCGGGCCAGGGCCTCCAAGGGGGGCCTGGCACCGCAGTCCCACCTGCCCTCCGTCATCAACCATCTGCCCCCTGCATTGAAATCGCAGTCTCACCTCCGTGAAACCAGCGCTGCAAGCAGCAGAACGCCTCCCATCGGCCCTCCTTCCCTCCCTGTGTCCCGCCCTCGTCTGTCGTAACTTCCGCAAGGGCGGGACACAAGGAGGGAAGGAGGGCCGAAGGGAGGCATTCTGCTGCCTGCAGCGCTGCTTTCACAGAGGTAAGACTGCGATTTCAATGCAGGGTTCCCGGCCCGGTGGCGGACGGAGGGGGGCAGCGGCGGCGACCTTGGGGGGGGTGGAGAGGGGAGCAGTGGCTGCGGCGATCTCAGGGGGGGAGCAGTGGCGACCTCGGAGGGGCGGGGCAACAGGGGCGGGGCCCCAGGGGCGGCCTTGCCCCGAGCCCAGCCCAGTCTCTTGGCAGCCCTGCAAAATGGAGTTACCACCCAGCTACCGCATAGTTCTTGCGGTAATTTCATTTTTGGTTCCTTGTTCGATACGCGCATCTGAAAAAATAATTTTTATTTTCGGACGTGTGTATTGGACGCACGCCAAGTGGCATTTGATGCACGTAGCTCATTACTGCCCGGTTACCGCATGAGACTTTACCACTAGGTCGATGGCTGGCGGTAAGGTCTCAGACCCAAAGTGGACATGCGCCAATTTCAATTTTGCCGCATGTCCATTTTCGGTAAAAATATAAAAAAAGGCCTTTTTCACAGGCGCACTGAAAAATGGACCGGCGTGTGCCCTAAACCCGCGCCTACACTACCGCAAGCCATTTTTCAGCGCACTTTAGTGAAAAGACCTTTCAGCTTCATTAGCATATTTCTATGTACTCAGAAACTGTTTCATGCTGTCACAACAGCATGCTGTTTAAATCTTAGAACCACAAAGAAATATGCATTTGACCATGTCCTGTATAATAAAAGGCACCTCCAACATTCTGAAGCTGACTGCATGGCTGAGGCATTCCTGCTCTCTGTATCCATCTCCTGAATTGACATCACGTACTTCCGGGTTCGTCACAAGCAGAAGTGACCAACCACACGAGGTTTCTCGGCTTCAGAATGTTGGAGGTGCATTTTATTAAATAGGATTGGTCAGTTCCTTGAAGCACAGCCAGAGCTCAGCGTCCTGCACAGTAACTCTCAGACACCAGAGAGAAGGTGGGGGGCTGTCACACACACACACTCTCTCTCTCTCACACTCTCTCTCTCTCACAGTCAATGTCTTTCTCTCTCTCACTCTCACACACTGTCTCTCACACACTCTATGTCTCACACTGTATCACATTCACTATGTGTCACGTGGAGGGGCATAATCGAACGTCGCCAGCCAAATAGATCGCCGGCGATCGATGTTGGTGGCGGCGCTACAGCTGGCCGGAACCGTATTATCAAAAAAAATGTCCGGCCATCTTTTTTGTCGATAATATGGTTTAGCCCGGCCAAATGCCGTGGAGTTCGCTGGGTTTGAGATGGTCGGGTTTGTTTTTCAGCGATAATGGAAAGTTATGTCGGCCATCTCAAACCCCGGCCAAATTCAAGGCATTTGGCCGTGGGAGGAGCCAGCATTTTTAGTGCACTGGCCCCCCTGACATGCCAGGACACCAACCAGCCACCCTAGGGGTCACTGCGGTGGACTTCAGAAAAGCTCCCACGTGCATAGCTCCCTTACTTTGGGAGCTGAGCCCAGGGCCGTGCCTAAGGTCTCTGGCGCCCCCCTGCAGACCATCAGTTGGCGCGCGCGCCCCCTGCGCTTTAAATTTACCTCTCTCCGCCTCCGGCTCCGACGTCTGCACAGCGTCAGTGAAAGCGCTGCCTGTCTGACATCTCTCCACCAGCCTTCCCTTCGCTCGTTCGTTCCCTCTGTGTCCCACCTTCTTCTGACATCATTTCCCTGAGGGCGGGACACAGAGGGAATGAATGAGCGAAGGGAAGGATGGTGGAGAGACGTCAGACGGGCAGCGCTTTCACTAACGCTGCACAGACGTCAGAGGTGGAGCGAGGTAAATTTAAAGCGCCGGGGAATCGGGGATGGAATGGAGGAGTAAGGTTTTTTTTTAATACAACTTGACGGCGCGGCGGCCTTGAAGGCAGGCGCCCCCCCTGCGGCGCTTACTGTGTTGGCACGGCCCTGGCTGAGCCCCCCAACCCCCCCCCCCCAAACCCCACACACAAATGTACTGCACCCACTAAAATTGCTCCAGGGACCTGCATACAGCCTCTAGGACTTATTGCTGCTGTATAACTTTGGCACACCAGTTCACACCTGAAGACTAATCTCTTTGAAAAAGTCCTTTATTTGAATAAGCACGTTTACTCACAGTTAACTGCAGATTAGAGGTTGTGCCCCACTGGCAAAGAGTCCCCTGGTACTAAGATAAACAGTAGGTCAGAGCTGGCACAATGGTGTACAATGCCCTCTTTCAGCACCATTCAAGGTAAGAACTACGTTCTCTAACGTGGGTAACACAGGAAAGGGAACTAAAACTGGCTTACAAAAATGGCCACTACTGCATGGACTACAACAGGAAACAAAACAGGGCACACTCTGACCCAGTTAGCAGGGGGGAAAAGCACCATGGAGTACAGCCCAGTACCCCACACCCACCACAATGCATTGCTAATGTGACTCTGCAGGGCACCTAACAGAAAAGGTGTCACACTTACCCGAGAGCCACATCGCAACCAGGGAAAGGCTGTCAGAGGATACAACACATTCTGCTGTCATGGAGGTGGGTACGGCATTTGAGGCTGGCATACAGGCTGGCAAAAAAGGTTTTTAGTTTTATTTTTTTAGTATGGAAGGGGGTTGGTGACCACTGGGGGAGTATGGGGAGGTCATCCCCCATTCCCTCCAGTGGTCATCTGGTCAGTTGGGGCACCTTTTTGAGGCTTGGTCGTGAAAATAAAAGGACCAAGTAAACCCGGCAAAATACTGCTTAACGCCGCTTTTTTTTCCATTATCGGCGAAAGCCAGCCATCTGGTAGCCACGTCCACGCCCGCCCATGTCCCGCCTTCGCTAATCTACTGACACGCCCCCTTGAACTTTCGCTGGCGAAGCGACGGGAAAGCAGCGATGCTGTCAAAAATGCCGCTTTTGATTATACCGATTTCGCCGCTTTTAAGAAATCGCCAGCAATCTCCCGATTTGTGTCGGAAGATGGCTGGCGATCACTTTCAATTATAAGCTGGACAGTCACTCACACACTCCCTTGGTCTCATACACTCAGTCTCACAGAGAGTCTGTGTCTCACACACACTCTCTCTCTCGCACACACTGTACCTGTGTGAAACACACTCTCTCTCTCTCACACTGTGTCTCACATACGCACTTGCACACACTCTCATTCTCACACACACACTCTCTCACAGACACACTCGCACCCAGACTCACTCTCTCTCTCACACACACACACACACTCGCACATTCACTCTCTCTCTCACACACAGTCACTCTCACATACACTCTCTCAAACATACACACTCCGAGGAAAACCTTGCTAGCGCCCGTTTCATCTGTGTCAGAAACGGGCCTTTTTTTTACTAGTAATTTAATAAAATGAAATAGAATAATTATATTTAGCATCAATATTTTAACCCTTTGAGCAGAGGTCCTCAAACCCAGTCGTTGGGACACACCAAACCAGTCAGGTTTTCACAAAGCCTAATGAATATGCATGAGACAGATTTCCATACAATGAAGGCAATGCATGCCAATTTATCTTACGTATATTCACATTAGATATTCATTTATTTAAATATGTCAATTCTGCCTACAACTAAGAGGAGTCCATTAAAACACACATAATAAAATCCACAGAACAAAAGAATTCTGCTCGAGCTTAGTCCTTCACAGCGGTATCAACCCCATGCTTTAACATGCAAGTGTTTTTCAAGACTTCCATGCTCTTACACGGCCTTAAATATCCAGGCCAATCATTCCTTATCTTAAAAAATCAGACTGGCTTGTTGCATCCCAAGGACTGGGTTGAGAACCTCTGCTCAAAAGGTTAAAATATTGATGCTTAAACATAATTATTCTTAGAACGGGGGAAGGGATTTTGCCCTCACCTTTTTCACACGTAGCACAAGTAGTGGTATGGCCAGACCTCAATTTCTGGACGGGTTTAGGGGTGGATAAGGTGGGCATGGCCCACACATTTTCTCTTTGCCCACTATCCCCTCACACCCCAAAGCGGTAAAAATCAATATCTTGGCTGGCGGGGTTCCCCAAGTCGAACTTGCTACAGAGTCCTCCCTGGAGCTTTTCCGAGCTTTCTTAACCCTGGGGCGGTCAGCGGCTTAGCAACGATTCCTGTGCCTAACTTTGGGTACCAGACTTACACCTGCTAAAACCTAGGGCCAGATGCACTAAACTTTACGAGCCAATAACGAGCCATTAACGAACAAGTAGTAAACCCTGGTATGCACTAAATACTTTTTCCCCAAGGACGGTAGCAGCTAACGCAAACGGAATGCAGATGAGCAAATTGTGTAGAAACCCTATTGAAATGAGATGCACTAAGCTTTTCCGCTTGCCCTAACGCTGGAAAATCTAACGAGAGGTCTGTACCTCTCGTTGGGGCTGTGCGGGCTAGGAAAACGTATAAAATAAAAAAATAAAAATCGGGAGGGCACAAAAACGACCAAGTGCTCGTCAGGAGCATCCTTTATGAACGCCCTTTATGGACGACCTTGCCCCCCCCCTCGCCGCCGCCGCTCCGCGCTGCATTGAAATCAGAACTTTACGCAGCCCCGGCCCCCCTCCCTTCCTTCCTTCCTTCCTTGAAATGACAGCTTCCCCGCCATCCTCTGCCCCCCTGTGGCCCTGCCCCCCCTGAGGTCATTGCCGCCGCCGCTCCCCCCTCCATCTGCCCCCCTCCGTCTGCCACCGGGCCCTCACAGCGCCTCTCACCTCCGTGTGAAGGCATTGCACCGGCAAAACAGCTGATCGCCTCTCCGGACTTCCCTCCTTTCTTCCCTGGCCCGCCTTCGTCTGCGCATGCTCTACCAGCCGATTATCCAACGGTTTTACAAAGGATTAGAGAATGTAAGTGAGCTGCAACGAGCAGCTCATTTGCATTCCCTTTCCTTGATGCATAGCCGTTCCCTACCGATTCGCTATGGAATTCGGTGCAGGACAGGACTCACAGAAACAGAATCCAGATCAGCGAACGCGCTGGACTTGGAGACCGACGCTGAAGGGGACTTCGGCTGGCGGGAGTTAAGGACTCCCGCCAGCAAAGCTACCTGGCGGTGGCGGGGAACAGTTGGCGGCGGTGGAAGGGGGGGGGTCAAAAGGGACGGGGGAGGGGCGGTGGTGCCACGGGGGGGGGGGGGGTCAAAAGTAGCAGGGGTCGGCGGCGCCGGGGGGGGGGGGGGGCTAAAATGTGCCCCTCACCTCTGGCTCTGGACCCCCTCCCGCCAAAGTCTGGCTACGCCCCTGGTCTGTAAATGTTTAAGATGATATTAATTCCTGCATAAACTGAGTTACAGTAATCTATTCTTGAAATCTATGATATCAGTGCTATGGGCTATTGTCCCATTGCAAGCTCATAGGGCTACCAAATCCACCATTTGTAATGAAAAGATCAACAGGGTTCACTGACCTTCTTTCTTCATGCCAGCTCGGAAGCATTTCCTCAACCTGCAGTATCTACACTGGTTTCTTTTGTCCTTGTCTATAATACACTGTCTGCTGAACCTGGAAGAAATAGAAACACAATAGTTACAACCGGAGTTCAGTCAGGATGTGCATCTGTTAACAGGCATTTAGTGTGTGTCAATGTAATGCATGTTAACCTACAAATTAATGTGCATTAGTCAATTAGAGCATCTGAAAAAGTTCGAAGGCGTTAAAAAATTGCTAATGTGTGAAATGAACCACATAGAAGTCCACAAATCAGGAAAAGAGTCTTAACATATAAAAACTAAACCAAAAACCTTTTGCTCTGTCGAATTCTCTCAAGTTTAGTTTCAATGAAAAAAGTGATTTCAAATTCCACCCACTGTGACTGCTGATTTGCCAAATTCCTGATCTCTGTAACACTGGCATAGCCGGATAGCCAATTTTGGGTAGGCTTGAGCCAAAGTGGATGGGCATGAAATTTTCTCAACACCCCTTCCTTGCTCCCCAGCCCCCAATTTCAAATATAAATAAATAGTTGGCAGGGATTCTTAAGCCATGCCAACTGAGCAGGGGCGTAGCCAGACTTTGGCAGGAGGGGGGGTCCAGATCCTGAGGTGAGGGGGCACATTTTAGCCCCCCTCCACCATTGCCGACACACCCCCCCCCCCCGCCACCGCCACCACCAACTTTGACCCCTCCCCCGCCACCGACCCTCTTGACCCCCCTCCCGCCGCCAACCCTCTTCCGCCGTCGCCGTTGCCGTCACCTACCTTTGCTGGCGGGGGACCCCCAACCCCCACCAGCCGAGGTCCTCTTCTTCCTTCGTTCTGTTTCTGAGTCTCAGAAACAGAACAAAGGAAGAAGAGGACCTCAGCTGGTGGAGGTTGGGGGGTCCCCCGCCAGCAAAGGTAGGTGACGGGAGGTTGGCGGTGGGAGGGGGGGGGTCGAGAGGGTCATCGGCAGGGGGGGCCAGGGCCAAATCTATGGGGGCCCAGGCCCCCGTGGCCCCACGTAGCTACACCCCTGCAACTGAGGACTGCCTCCAAAAGCTCGACAGTCAGCAGTGGAGTCCCTGAGCCACCAACACTGACACCTTGCGCAAGCTCAGTTTTTGTACATGTGTGAAAGCTGAGCATGCCTGGGTTGCCAGCATGGGAGGCTCAAGGATCCTGCTGCCGCCGCCAACTGCCAAGCTTGGTAGAAGGGAGTTCTGGTCACCTTCAGAGGTTGGTTGTTCTCAGCTGGCAGGGCTTGGGGATTCCTGCCAGCTAAAGCAAGGGTCAGGGCCACTGTTAGACATGCTAGGGCCAAGGGCACAAATTAAGAAGGCTGCCTTCCCAATCCTCTCTCTTCTGTGCTCCAAGTTTCCCCACTTGCCATTACTACCACACACTGAATCAAACACAGAACAGATCACAAATTAAAAATATGTAGACAAACTTTGAACTGGGAACCCCAAGAAGTTATATTTAGTATGTGCTGCAAACCATAGAAATAAAAATAGAAATGTATTTCCTTTTTTTACTGAACACAAAACAAAGACAACTGCCATGCATATTTCCCAATGCTAACATTTTCCAGTTTAAAAACCCAAAATGAAACATTTTTTTCCATCTTTGTTCTCTGGATATTCTATTTTTCCATCATGTTGGTCCCAGTTTCTCTTTTCTGCTTTCTTGTCTGTCTTCTGCTAACTCTCTTTCTGTCAGGCTTTCAAGAGAAAACAGGAATTGTGAGCCCTTGGGCCACTGCCGAGAAGCAGCAGTGGCAGGCAAAACCACCCCAACCAGCACTGGGCTAGTACACAAACAAGACAGGGACTGCAGACGTAAAAAGTAGCAGGCAGGAACACACTGGACTAACACATTCGGACTGGAACTCAGGGAAACAAAACAGACCCACAGAAGCAGAAGGCAGACATGCCCACAAGGAGACACACTGAATCAGAAGGCAACAGCCCACAAACAGACACACTGAATCAGAAGGCAACAGCCCACAAACAGACACACTGAAGCAGAAGGCAAAAGCCTACAAATAGACACACTGAAACAGAAGGCAAAAGCCCACAGACAGAAACACTGAAGCAGAAGGCCAAAGCCCACAAACAGACACACTGGAGCAGAGGGCAAAAGTCCACAGACAGAAACAAGCCGAAGTGCAGCAGCACACCAACTGACCTAGAGACCTTAGGCGATGCAAAGGCACTGAATAGAAGAACACCAGTTCCTTATCAAGGCCCTGACTGATGATGTCACAACTACAGGACACAGGCAGAAAGCATACTAAAGCACAGAGAGGCTTAACACACATTAATTGATTTGATTTGCTTACTTTTTTTTTGTCTATTAGATTGTAAGCTCTTTGAGCAGGGACTGTCTTTCTTCTATGTTTGTGCAGCACTGCGTACGCCTTGTAGCGCTATAGAAATGCTAAATAGTAGTAGTAGTAGTAGGTGCAGTATAGTGGAATAATTAGAGCCATGCTGGAAGCAGCCAGCACACAGAGACAGAGGCAGAGCTAACTCAGGAAGAACAGTCAGAAGCCAGCTCAGAAGCTGACCGCCAGAAATAAAGTGAGTCTGAGAGGGGTCATGACCACAATCGTGACACTTTCCAGTGGCTGCTGCCCATTTGTCTTTTCTTTTCTCCTGTATTGTTTCATTCCATTTTCTCACTACACTCTTTTCTGTATATTGATCTTTCCCTTTTAGCTCTTTTCTTCTTTTTCTACCTCTCTGTCCACCAAATTTCACCCTCTATCTCACCTTTCTCCTCCTTTTTACATTTCACCTAACTTTATATCTTCTCCTCTTACCCCTACCTCTCCCATTTCCCATCTCACTCCTTCCCCAGCTTCCTAGTTCATTTCATTCTATCGTCTACCCCACTTTACCACATTTCTGCCCTCTGCACTTACTATTCCTCTCTCACTCATCTCCTTGCCACTCCCACATGGTTCTGTCATTCCCAGTATCTTCCCTTCCTTCTCCTTCTCCTTCCCTTTACCCTTATAGCTCAGCATCTCCTCCCACATGTCCCTGTCCCTTCCACTCAATCCCCCAGTATTTTCCTGTCTCATTTCTCTTTCTTCCTGCCCCTTATTCTGTAGTCCAACATATCTCCCCCCCCCCATATAGTCTAGAATCTCTCCCTCTCTTCCCTCCCTCCCTGCCCCTTCAGTCCAACACCTTTCTCTTCTACCCTCCCATTGTCTAGCATCTCTCTCCTTTACTGCCTTCCACCCCTGGGTCCAGCATCTATCCGTTTTCTTTCTCTCCCTCCCCTCCCCTCCTCACCTGGATCCAACACCTTTTCCTCTCGCTTCCCTCCCTTCCATTGTCCATAATCTCTCCCCCTCCCTTCCACCTCCTAAATTGATCCCTCTTTCTCTTCCATTGTTTAGCATCTGTCTCTCCCTCCATTCCCAGCTGCAATTACCTTATGCCTGTGACCAACCGGGAAGCCTTTCCTCTGCTATGTTCTGTCCTCGAGTAAATAGGAAGTTGCATCAGAGGAGGCAGGATGTGGTAGAAGAAAGGCTTCTAGGTCAGCTGTAAGAAGTAAGAGTGAATCGCTGTCTCTGCCAGTCACCCCTCTAAACAAATGAAAGAAATCATAAGTCTATGTTTTCTGCTATTATAAATTGTACAGACTTTGAAATTATCTTCTCTTGATTTGTTAGAAGCATTGTTTAAAATTCTGTTCTCTTGAGAATTATAAATTGTAGAGTCAGGGTAAACTTAGGGGAGTGTAGTAGCAAGTATTCACTGAAGGCCGTTGCAGACATACAGGAGGGGGTCTAGGCAGAAACGAAATGAGATGGTCATGTAGAAGTTATTTAAATAACGGGGATGTGTCTTATGTAAAATATCTGACATATACTATAGCCGGTATCATACAGGTACAAACTGGTTTGGGGCAGAATTTGTTTTCCTCAAAAGTGTGTAAAGATATGAGGCATCAGGTATTGACCTCCTCAAGCTTCCCCTTGACCAACTTTTGCAAACTACATATGTCTGGCCTGTATCATTTTATTACCTTCTGCCAAAATAGATAGTGCTAGAGGGCATCACTCATTGGTGAGAGGCAGTTATCAAGATTAGCAAGTGTTATGTATTTTCCTGAGATGTACTTATGGACTGCCCCTATCGGACCGACCGTTCACTTGTCTATTAGATTGTAAGCTCTGAGCAGGGACTGTCTCTCTTTGTTAAATTGTACAGCGCTGCGTAACCCTAGTAGCGCTCTAGAAATGTTAAGTAGTAGTAGTAGTAAATCACAGTATTGTAACACTATCCCCTCTGTTTACAAAGTTGTACTAGTGGCTGGCGGTGCGGTAATGCCAACACATTGAATGCGGCTGTGACTGCATTGCCGCAGTGGCGTACCAAGGGGGGGGGTCCGCCCCGGGTGCACGCCGCTGGGGGGTGCTGCGGCGCGCGCCTGTCGGCTCCGAGTTCGCTATGCTAACTTCGCTGGTTCGCTGCAGCTCCCTCCCTCTGACCCGGAACAGGTTACTTCCTGTTCCGGGGCAGAGGGAGGGAGCTGTAGTGAACCAGCGAAGTTAGCGTAGCGAACTCAGAGCAGACAGGCGCGCGCCACGGCACCCCCCCCCCCCACACAGCGGTGTGCACCCGGGGGGGGGGTGTCATTTCGCGGGGGGCGCGCTGCACCCAGGGGGGGGGACGCATCGGCGATCCGCCCCGGGTGTCATTGAGGCTAGGAACGCCACTGCATTGCCGTGCAGCTTTGTAAACAGGGGCCTGTATAAGAAATAGCATAAAGCTTGTAGCTCAGACAGAAGATCTGATTGCTGAATCCCTGCCTCTCAGTGCTGATACAATAAACGATGAGAAATGGTCATTTTAATTCGTTACCAGTGTTCGTGGATGGGAATGTGAGCAGGGATTGTCCTTCTGTGTTAAAATTGTACAGCGCTGCGTAACCCTGGCAGCGCTTTAGAAATGTTAAGTAATAGTAGTAGACTTGAAATTGGACTGTTTCGAGTTGCTCAGACATACTGGTTACCACTGGGCACCAGATAAGATGTTTGTTCTTACTGTATGCTAGTACAAAGCCAATATAGCATTATAGAAACTTTGAAGGTGGTTTATTTAACGAAATAATTTGGCCAAAATACTTCTTCTTGCACTTTTGTTACTTCCATCTCACAGCTGAAATAATTTCCTGTTCTAATCTCAGTGTTTCACACTCAGGGTTGGTTTCGAGGACGCCCTTCTTTCCAGTTTGAAGGATCCTTGAGCCCCCGCTCTGGGTGATGCCCCTATTTCCCGGTTGAGGGGCTCCTGGGTCTGTCCCATCACAAGGATATGTGTTAAGGTAGATGGGGGAAGGAGGAGAGAGAGGGCAAAACACCAGACCGCAGGGGATGTGGCGCCCAGGGCAACTTTCCTGTTTGTTAGCCCCCTCCAACACTGGCTCTGACAAGGGCGTACTTCTGCTGGGTGCCCACCCATGGCTGTACCTTCGCTTTGTAAATGGCTGAATATCTCTCAGTACTGAAGTAACAGTGTTTTTTTTTTCTCATGCTTCAAACAGATTTTCAGGCTGACTTGGAGGATAATTGTCTCTCTTTCAATAGGATTTCCTTCTGCTGTTTAGTGGGAAGGGCACTACAGAAACTCCAGGGTCAATATTCAGCCGGTGGCGGTGAGCGTTCTTTAGCCACCGATTGCATTATTCCCATATATTTAATGTTGGGCCACGTCCAAATGGTCCAATGTGTGTCCAGCATGATGTCTTTTGGGTTAGACCAGAATCCAGTAGGAAATCAATGGCCAAATGGTACTGAGGATCTGTAACATGCAGATTAAAATCCCCCATTGGTTTCTTACCATCCTGGGTAGAATAAATATAAGATCCCACATATAACGCAAACTTCACCTATGCCTCGTCAAGCCCTATAACCATCCAAACAGCTAACAAAACAAATGAGGTTGAGGGCAGAAAATCTGACCTCCTAGTACCTTGTGGTCTTGTTGGACAGTTCTAGGCTACCACCAAATTCCTGGCACTGACTTGGTTGTTTTCTGGGATGTTTTAGCCTGCTGATTTCAAGCCAGTTACCCTAATGCCTGTAGTACCCACTACAATGTGGTTCCTGTGTCCATTGTTTGTTTTTATCCTTTCCTCTGCTCTCCAGGGAGTGAAGGGCGAGTTACCGCAACCTCTCAACTCTGCTCCTACCACCAACACAGAATCTGACGGCACATAAGAAACACTAGGCCCATCCAATCCACTTAGTTTCAGTACTGAGAGTGAGAGTGTTCTGCAGAGTCACCTTTGCAAGTTTGTTTAAAAAAAATAAGTGGAACAGCTATATTTTATAATGAGCACAGCCAAGATAATTGTGATTCTAGGTGGGACGCTAAATCAGTGGCGTAGCCAAGGGTGGGCTTGGGTGGGCCCAGGCTCACCCACTGTGAGCTCAGGCCCACCCGTAGCAGCACACCTATGATGTGGCTGGCAGAGATTCCCAAGCTGAAAACTCCCAACAACTGTCCCTCCTGCATACCTTATAAACAGCAGATCTTCGCCTGCAGGAAACAGCGACCGATACATACTGCTTGCACCGGCCCCACAGCCTCCCCTCTGACGTATTCCCGCCTGTGCGGAAACAGGAAGCTGCATCAGTGGGAAGGATGTCGGGCCTACATGAGTAGTGTGTATTAGTTGCTCCTCACTGAAAATCTGAAATTTAAAAGGTGTACAGGAGAGGAGGGATATTTGAGAGACCATATGGCATGCAGGCGAGAGAAGAGACCAACCACCTTATAATTGAAAGAGAAAAACGCCTAGATTTCGACCCAAATCGGGAGATAGACGTTTATCTCACAGAAGCTTAGCTGAAATTGGGTGGCGGGGGGAAGAGGGGTTGGTGGTTGAGAGGCTAGGATGGGGGAGGGCAGACTTATACGGGGTCTGTGCCGGAGCCGGTGATGGGAGGCGGGACTGGTGGTTGGGAGGCGGGAAATACTGCTGCACAGACTTATATGGTCTGTGCCCTGAAAAAGACAGGTACAAATCAAGGTAAGGTATACACATGAGTTTATCGTGGGCAGACTAGATGGACCGTGCAGGTCTTTTTCTGCCGTCATCTACTATGTTACTATATCTCACAAAAACGAATACATCGGTATAATGGAAGGCCGATTTTGGACGTTTTCAACTGCACTCCATCGCGGAAGCGTACAAAGTTGACGGGGGCGTGTCGGAGGTGTGGCGAAGGTGGAACTGGGGCGTGGTTATCGGCCGAGGAGAGATGGGCGCCTTTCGCCGATAATGGAAAAAAAGTATGCGTTTGTAGCTAGAATTTAGGGCACTTTTCCTGGACCCTGTTTTTTCCACGAATAAGGCCCCAAAAAGTGCCCTAAATGACCTGATTACCCCCAGAGGGAATCGGGGATGACCTCCCCTGACTCCCCCAGTGGTCACTAACCCCCTCCCACCACAAAAAAATGATGTTTCACAACTTTTTATTTTCACCCTCAAATGTCATACCCACCTCCCTGGCAGCAGTATGCAGGTCACTGGAGTAGTTGTTAGGGGGTGCAGTGGACTTCAGGCAGGTGGACCCAGGCCCATCCCCCCCTACCTGTTACAATTGTGCTGCTTAATGCTTAGTCGTCCAACCCCCCCAAACCCACTGTACCCACATGTAGGTGCCCCCCCTTCACCCCTTAGGGCTATAGTAATGGTGTAGACTTGTGGGCAGTGGGTTTTGAGGGGGATTTGGGGGGCTCAACACACAAGGGAAGGGTGCTATGCACCTGGGAGCTCTTTTACCTTTTTTTTTTGGTTTTTGTAAAAGTGCCCCCTAGGGTGCCCGGTTGGTGTCCTGGCATGTGAGGGGGACCAGTGCACTAAGAATCCTGGCCCCTCCCACGAACAAATGCCTTGGATTTATTCGTTTTTGAGCTGGGCGCTTTCATTTTCCATTATCGCTGAAAAACAAAAACGCCCAGCTCACAAATTGTCGAATAAAACATGGACGTCTATTTTTTTCGAAAATACGGTTCGGTCCGCCCCTTCACGGACCCATTCTCGGAGATAAACGCCCATGGAGATAGACGTTTTCGTTCAATTATGCCCCTCCAAATCACCTATGGGATGGGGTGGGGCTCTTCTGCCCACCCATCTTGAGCCCAGGCCCACCCAGAATTAGGTGTCTGGCTATGCCCCTGCTCAAAATCATCATGCGATTGATGCATTAGAGTATATTCCACTATAGGAAAATATACAGAATAAGAAATAACCCACCCTCCTTAAGACTATTTTTTCATCTAGTCAACAAAGGATTTGCAATTTATGAAGAAAACAGTGGTCCTTCCATTCAAATTGTTTAAATTAAGAGTATACCGGCACATTATCCTGAAAGGACTCCCGTTTCATTTAGTAGAGGTTTGCATTGTCTAGTTTTTCTCTTTACTATGTTATTTTCTGATGCTCCAAGTTCCTTAGTATTGATTGGGCTACCTAGTGCCAATGAGTGAACATAAAAATAACTCCTTTCTAAAGTCAAGCCAAGATAACAGTCATAAAATTTATGTCTCCATGTAGATAACCCTTACGAGAACAACCATATATAGCGTGCTTGACTCTGCATGAATCATAGCAGCCTGTCTGTTTCCTGCTAATAAATGAACTTACAGAGTAGGAGGGGGGACACGTCAGACTAGGACAGACTATGATGAGTCAACTCTATTCCTGATGGGTATCCATGCCCACGATTTGGAGAAATGGCAGATGGCTGGTTGTGGTTTCTGTATATATTTGTGCTGAAAGAGATGTCATCAAACTATGCTCATACTTGTCAATGACGTCACCCTCAATACTCCTGCAACCCAAGCAGATCCTGGAACATCATTAGATAGAGTGTAGATAGCAGGAGTGACCCACCACAACACTCCGAAGCGAACTCTGTGCATGGCCTCCCTCCAGAAGCTTTGTGAAGTTCTAGCTTGCTAATTTATGTATGAGCAAAGAGAAAGAGAGGAAATAATCTTTCAAAATAAGTTTCGGTGGCTTTCAGCCAATAGATGTTTAATAGATGTCTGTAAAAGGCAAGTTCCTCTTTTGAAGAATTCTCTTTGGATAGAGAATTGTGGAATGTTGCCAGTGGCCACAGCATATAAATTCTCAAGCCACTTGAATATTTGTGGTCAGTTTTGATAATGAACAGATAGTGTGGTACCTGCATGTGTAGATATGATTCTTCCGGACACTTCTTCTAAAAAATCCTTTGCAGCCATCGCAGCTGGCGGCCCCATAGTGCTTTCCGGTTGCTCGGTCCCCACAGATGGCGCAAAGAGAGCTGATTCCATTGCTAATAAGTCCTGGGCTAGTTGATTCTGTTGTAATGGTTTCTGTAGAAAAGAAATATTTTTTGAGACCTTTCTCAACCGAGAAATCAAGTAAATCACAACATTACTTCTAATTAGTCAATATTAAAAGTTCAGTAAATAACTCTTAACTAAAGTCATCAAAGAGACCACCCTGTATACTGAGAGGAAAGAGATTTTGTGTTGACCAAAACAGGATCAGTTTTACACAGTGCATTTTTGCTAGCAAAAAAGGTGCCGATACTCAAATGCTAGGGCCACCCTTCAGGGGTGAGGTGATTACTGACGGACTCACCCCATGATAGCCAGACCCCCTGCAACCAGTCACAGAATTGGGGTGTAGAGCCTGAGCTCTTTCATTAAAACTTGGGATCCATGGGTCAATTTTAGCAGACTATGGAAAAGGTGCCGGTACTCAGTACCCCCAAGTACTCCCTCAAAAAAAGCCCTGGTTTTACATTACCTCTCCTAGCTTATTGTAAAAATGAGTTTACTTTAATTATCTATACATTTTTCTATACTATCTCAGTACAACAAATGCATTCAAAATGGCTTGCATTTGATTAAAAAATATTTAAAAATATAGAATGAAGTACAACATCCTCCTAATTCCATATATGGCACTAAAAATTGTGTGCGCAAATTTGGCCCCACACCCAGTTTGCATGCATAATTTATGTTTATTTGCAACATTTGATAAATCACCATAAAGTTTTGGACTAGCCAAGTCTTAGCGATGCACAGTGAAAAGAGGTTAAAAATAGAAAAAGCAGCAGAAAAGGAACCCCGTTTAAAACAGGAAAGCATATCAATCACACAAAAGAAAAGAATCTAACATGTAGGGGGGTTTCTCCTATCATCCGCTTCCCAGCATTAGCCGAGAGGGCTTAAGCACCCTTGAAAATAAACAAGTTTTAAGGCCAGAAAAAACACAATTAATCACCTCGCAACACAATACAAATAAATTTACCACCATAACCACCCCAAACTTTTCCCTCCCCGTTTCAAACAACCTGAAAATCCTGGGCGTCACCATTGATCGAAACCTCACACTTGAAAATCACGTGAAGAATACAACTAAGAAAATGTTCCACTCTATGTGGAAACTCAAAAGAGTAAAATCTTTCTTCCCAAGAGCCATTTTTCGAAACCTGGTGCAGTCAATGGTACTAAGTCATCTGGACTATTGCAATGCACTATATGCCGGCTGTAAAGAACAGACCATCAAAAAACTTCAAACAGCCCAAAATACCGCAGCCAGACTCATATTTGGGAAAACAAAATATGAAAGTGCAAAGCCCCTAAGAAAGAAACTACACTGGCTCCCACTCAAAGAACATATCACATTCAAGATCTGCACAATCGTTCATAAAATCATTTACGGAGATGCCCCAACCTACATGCTAGACCTCATGGACCTACCACCCAGAAATGCCAAGAGATCTTCCTGTACCTTTCTTAATCTACACTTCCCCAGCTGTAAAGGACTAAAATACAAATTAACGCACGCGACCAGCTTTTCGTATATGGGTACGCATCTATGGAATTCACTTGCAACTCACCTGAGAACGATCAACGAGTTAACTAACTTCCGCAAATCCCTGAAGACTTACCTCTTTAACAAAGCATACCACGAGATCCCTTAACAAAACACCTATCCAACTTTATTCAAAATCTATCTTTCTGCAACTGCTTGAATAAATCCTCCTGTCTTCATTAACTTCTTATAACACCAATTGTATCATCTAACCTGGTATAACAGGTCTATGTAAGCCACATTGAGCCTGCAAATAGGTGGGAAAATGTGGGATACAAATGCAATAAATAAAATAAATACGGCCCATTCCATTAAAATGGAGCTAAGAAGAAGAAAGTACTAAGCTCTTGTAGACTCCCATTGAGCTCTTGATAGGTGAGGGAGAACCAGATTGTTAAGAGAAAGTAATCCCCGTGATGGAACATAAGGAATAAATGATTAGAAAGATAATCAGCAATTCCCTCATGGAGCACCCTAAAAGTTTGAAGCAGAACTTTAAACTGTATCGTAAAGGACACCAGAAGCCCCTAAGCACCAATAGTAAGAAACAAAAGTAGGTGAGCCCGAGCAAACTCGAAAGCGAAAGCGCACCTTGGCGCCTGTTTCCGGTGTTTAAATATAAGTTTTTCACATTAAAAAAAAATTGAAAAGATTATATTTAAAGGCACAAGAAACAGACACCAACGTGTGCTTCAAATCTAATGCGTCAAATCAATGTGTCTTCAAATCTAAGCTAAAAGTCCACCTTTTTGATGCTGCTTTTAACTCCTAACCCTTATTCACTTGTTCAGAACCCTTATTTTATCATCCTCACTTTAATATTCCCTTATCTCTTGTTTGTCCTGTTTGTCTTTCCTAATTAGATTGTAAGCTCTGTCGAACAGGGACTGTCTCTTCATGTTCAAGTGTACAGCGCTGCGTACGTCTAGTAGCCCTATAGAAATGATAAGTAGTAGTAGTAGTGCTTCACGTTCGGGTTTGCCTGGCGCATATGCACAGGAACTGCGCTTACCACGCTAATTCTTCTGCACATGCACCAAGCATATCCCCCCTCCTTGCTTTTGCTTTAACAGCACGCACATAATTTGCATACATTTTCCTTTGAGCATTGGCAAGCTAATTTTCTGTGCTGTTCTGGAGGTAATTTTTTTCTGCGCTGTTGGCTTACTGCAGGAGTTCTGAGCATTGGAGCGTTATTACACAGCACCACATTTTCTCCTTATATGAAAGGATGACCCTAGCAGTAGTACTGTGGCAACCATTTAGGAACTCAGCCAAGGTCTGGGTAAGAGCAGAAGGGGACTGCGCCTGCCCTAGCACCACTGACCACCATGGACACCCCCAGGCAGGTTTTATTTTGGGGGGGGGGGGGAGATTTTCTGCAGGGGTAGGGTTTTTCCATAGGGACAGGATTTGTGCATGAGGTGCGATAGGACTGGTTGAGGCCTTCAAGGAGTTTAAGTGTACAGGGGGAACAGGAGTGATCAGAGCCGCAGGTACAGATTGGTGGGATCGAATATGTGGGGGGGGGGACGACGACAGATAAATAGAAGAATCGGGCCTTCAGAGGGTATCAACAAGGAGGGTTGGGGGTGTGCTGGCATAGAATTGTTATGACAACATGGCATGCAGTGCAGTTGTACTTAGCACCCCCTCATTTCCACCCCATTCTGCGTTGTGTGCCACTCTCACGTTGACTTAACATGGCTGTGTAGTACCAGTTAAAATACACACTATAACCTGAACAACAGATGGATCAATCACTGGATGTTTCCGCAATTTTAGAAACACCAACAGCAGACTTAATAAGTTCCGCAACTTTATTAGTTACTTTGGCCTTAGCCATGGATAAAACTTTAATTATGAAAAAATTCTTTAAAAGTAGAGAGAAAGATTTCCTAGGACTTAAGGTCCGTATATTTCCGGATGTATGTAAAGATACCCAAAAGAGGCGTAAACAATTTCTTTTGTTAAAACCAGGGGTGCTTCAACTGGGAGCTACTTTTATGTTACGATTTCCTTGTAAATGTATAATTTGTCATCAATCGGTTAAATATGTTTTTTATGAATCTGTTCAATTATCTGAATTCATAGCTGCCAGAAGTTCTATGAGGTAAAGCTCTTAAATGAAAAAGGACACCGTCAAATAGATCGGTTCTTATTTTTTCCTTTTATTTAATTTAGTTGTAATCCCTCTTAGTAGTAAATCTTGGATTAGATATTGTGGACTGGAGTGTACTTAGTCATAAAGTTAATATTGGAATGAGATTTCTTTGTAAAATTGACGAAGGTACCTTTTCTGTTTCAAATGTATTATTTGTTTAAAATTTTTTGAAACTAATAAATAATTAAAGTATAAAATACACACTATTTCACGCCTTAACTCCTTAGCGCACGTTAGTAAAAGAGCCCGAAAGACTTTGTCAAACGTTCATGATTTCACAGATCTGGGTTTTCAATTTCTGTTGGACAGGTCTAGCATGTGTAAGTAACCTATTACTCACAGTGACACTGACCTCAGCAGTTACACGTGGGTTGTTTTGTTCTCGAACAATTTCACCAGCGTTTGTGCACAAACAAATGGCTCATGCGAGTAGCAAAGCCAAGGGCCTCTGCTTTCACCTCTTCCTACCCTGAGCAAACACATCTTCAGCAGCCAATACAAACACACTCTTGTGCTCCCCTCCTATTTGCCTCGTGACGCGCTCCTCTTCCCAGCCACTAGGGTCGTGATGAAGCAGAAACATGTAACATGTCTTCTAAACCTGATGCTGAGAGACACGTCAGTGACCACAGGAGCACAACCCTGCTCTTGCTGTAGGATTTTTAGCTTATTTCGTCTTGGAAGCTTTTTCTTTAAACTAAGCAAGCATTTTTTTTTAACTTAGAGGGTCTTTTATGAAACGGCGGTAAACCCAACACGAGCTTACCGCTCTCTAATCCGGAACGTCCACCGGGCTACCGCAGCAGTCCGGGTGGTAGTTCCCACCTCCAGCACGCACCAGTGTTTACCTGGCGGTAATCGGCCATACCCGGTTACGACCGGGTTAGCGTGGGAGCTCTTACCGCCATCTCAATTGGCGGTATGTGCTCCTCCCTGAAATGGCCACGCGGCAAATGCTTCACCTTGCTGCATGGCCATTTCTTTTTTAAAAAAAAAGACAGCCTTTTACCTGCTGCGGTAAAAGGGAGCCTCTGCATGCATCAAAAACATGCAGGACCTGTTTTACCGCAGCTTGGTAAAAGGACCCATTATTGACTTAAGGATCCATTTTCAGTCTGCGCAGTCAGCAGCTTAAGTTAAATGCAAATGCTTTCATTGAACTTAATCTGTGTCTTTAGCACTGCTGTCCCTATACAGCGTAGTAGTACTAAATTTATACATTGGCCGGCGACCGTCCTAGCGCTATTCATTTCATTTAGGCGTTCAATTCTGCAGGTCAAAACTAAATGGAGAAATGGCTGTATCCCTGTGGCGTAGCAAGGGCAGGGCGGTGGGGGCGGTCCGCCCCGGGTGCACGCTGCTGGAGGGGTGCAGAGAGCAGCCGCGTGCCTGTCGGCTCCGCTGGTTCCCTGTTCCCTCTGCCCTGGAACAGGTTACTTCCTGTTCCGGGGCAGAGGGAGCCAGCGGAGCCAACAGCCGCGCGGCTGCTCCCAGCAGCTAGGAATGCACCTGGAGGGGGGGGGGTTGATGCGCCGGGGGGTGTCATTGCGCCGGGGGGGGGAATTGATGCGCTGGGGGGGTGTCATTGCGCTGGGGGGGCTGATGCGCCGGGGGGTGTCATTGCGCCGGGGGGGAATTGATGCGCTGGGGGGGTGTCATTGCGCTGGGGGGGCTGATGCACCGGGGGGGGGTGTCATTGTGCCGGGGGGTGTCATTGTGCTGGGGGGGGGTCATTGCACCGGGGGGGGGTGTCGTGCTGCACCCTGGGAGGACGGATGCCGCTACACCCGGGGGGGGTGCACAGCGGCGATCCGCCCCGGGTGGCAGCCGACCTAGGAACGCCACTGCTGTATCCTGTACCATTTCATGGCTGAATACTGCCGCAGTGCATCTAATTGCTGAGTCACCCTCGCTCCACCCCTAATCCAGCCCACTATTATAAGGATAGTGTATGGAAGTTTAACAATTTAAATGACTTGATACCATCTGTGTAATTTTACTGATTTTCAGAAGCCACCAACACCCACAAAATTGGCTTTGAATATCACCCTATTAGATTTGTAACCTGCTAGATCACTGTAAAACGCTCCCTTCCAGACAACAATTCCTTGAGGTAATCCCCCATCTGAACAAAGTTAGGTCTAGAACCTTCACTTTTGAATGACCCTCTCTACACCTATCTTAATATTAAACCACACCATCTGGTGATCACAGGATGCCAAATGATCACCTACTATGACATCAGAAACATTCTCCCCATTAGAAAACGCTAAGTCCAGTGTGGCCCCATCCCGCATGGGTTCCATTACCCTGCTTCCTAAAGACCCCAAAATAGCGATACCCCAATCAATGTCTGGCATATTAAAATCACCTATTAGTAGTATTTCCCCTCTCACAGCTATAATTTGGAAGTCTTCAATTAAACCTCTATCCATGTTTCTTCTGAAATCTTGTAGCGCTAAATCTTGCTCGAAACAGTATAGTATTGGCCGGTGACCATCCTAGCGCTATTCATTTCATTTAGGCGTTCAGTTCTGTAGGTCAAAACTAAATGGAGAAATGGCTGTATCCCAGTGGCGTAGCAAGGGCGGGGCGGAGGGCTCGGTCCACCCCAGGTGCACGCTGCTGGAGGGGTGCAGAGAGCAGCCGTGCACTGCTGAGCTGGTGGTTGGGAGGCGGGGCTAGTGCTGGGCAGACTTATACGGTCTGTGCCGGGGCTGGTGGTTGGGAGGCGGGACTAGTGCTGGGCAGACTTATACGGTCTGTGCCAGAGCCGGTGGTGGGAGGTAGGGATAGTGCTGGGCAGACTTATACGGTCTGTGCCAGAGCCGGAGGTGGGAGGCAGGGATAGTGCTGGGCAGACTTATACGGTCTGTGCCAGAGCTGGTGGTGGGAGGCGGGACTGGTAGTTGGGAGGCGGGGATAGTGCTGGGCAGACTTATATGGTCTGTGCCGGGGCTGGTGGTTGGGCGGCAGGGATAGTGCTGGGCAGACTTATACGGTCTGTGCCAGAGCCGGTGGTGGGAGGCAGGGATAGTGCTGGGCAGACTTATACAGTCTGTGCCAGAGCTGGTGGTGGGAGGCGGGGTTGGTGGTTGGGAGGAGGGGATAGGGCTGGCCAGACTTATACGGTCTGTGCCAGAGCTGGTGGTGGGAGGCGGGACTGGTAGTTGGAAGGCGGGGATAGTGCTGGGCAGACTTATACGGTCTGTGCCAGAGCTGGTGGTTGGGAGGCGGGGTTGGTGGTTGGGAGGCGGGGATAGGGCTGGCCAGACTTATACGGTCTGTGCCCTGAAGAGGACAGTACAAATAAAAAAGTAGCACATATGAATTTATCTTCTTGGGCAGACTGGATGGACCGTGCAGGTCTTTTTCTGCCGTCATCTACTATGTTACTATGTTACTATAGGCTAGAGCTGCTCTAATCAGCATCTCACATCTTTAGAATCTTTTGATTCTTTTGATACTTTTGATTCTTTAGATGCGAGACGCTGATTAGAGCAGCTCTAGCCTATACTGTTTCGAGCAAGATTTAGCGCTACAAGATTTCAGAAGAGACAACTGGAGAGTTGTTCATACAAACGGTTTAGTACAGTTCGCTCATAAGCTGTTCTACATACCAATAAAAGTCATCCGATGTAGAAATAGAGAAAGAGACCCTATTTGGTGAGAAGACTCCTGACGCAGGCCTGACCGGCCGAAACACAGCTATGTCGAGTCCTGTTCTCCCTATTTTTTATGGT
Source organism: Microcaecilia unicolor (assembly GCF_901765095.1). Lineage (NCBI taxonomy): Eukaryota > Metazoa > Chordata > Amphibia > Gymnophiona > Siphonopidae > Microcaecilia > Microcaecilia unicolor. The sequence continues at coordinate 347,164,813 of NC_044035.1, read as the reverse complement.
TAATAAATATTTTTAAGTTTTTACATTTTTAGTGTAGTCTATTATTTTATATATCTTTTTTTATATTCATTTTTATTTTCCTTTTTTTATTTTTTCCTTTTTTCATTTTTGTTAGTTCTTCGCTGTTTTGTCAATTGTTGTTATCTTGCGAAGACTGGTTTCTTCTGTTGTTGTTTTTTTTTTCATCATTTTCATGACATCTTTTCATTTCTAAAGTGGGCTAAAGTTTAAAAAAAACCAATGGAAAATCCAACATTTAATGAACAGTCATAGGCTGAGTGACTCATTTGTTTGGAGATGCTGATGGAAGGGGCACTTGGGCTGCACGGATTTACTCCCTTCCTCAACCCCCTCCACCTCTAAAGAACCCTCAGATTCACATTCTCCTGTTTTCTCCTCTCTGGGCCCCACCCTCACTCATCTTGCCCTCTCCTCTTTATGGCCTCCTTCACACAACACTCTCTTGTATTTTCTTTGAGGGTCTCCCTCCCTTGTGACCACAGGAATTGGAGAAAGCGTTCCTCACCTCTCACAGCTGATTGGCTCATTCTGATGTCCAGGATCAATCAGAAGCAGGAGCTAGTGAAATAGCAGATGCAACAAGTAGAGCTTGCCCCGTCAGTGTTGACAACCTCGCTTTTCCCCCACAAGTTTGGGCTTATTCTTTTTAGATCTCGCGTGTTATTTTTCTGAATCCGCGGGTAGCTTGTTACATAAGTACATAAGTATTGCCATACTGGGAAAGACCAAAGGTCCATAAAGCCCAGCATCCTGTTTCCAACAGTGGCCAATCCAGGTCACAAATACCCGGCAAGATCCCAAAAATGTAGAAAACATTTTATACTGCTTATCCCAGAAATAGTAGATTTTCCCCAAGTCCATTCAATAATGGTCTATGGACTTCTCCTTTAGGAAGCCACCCAACCCTTTTTTAAACTCCGCTAAGCTAACCGCCTTTACCACATTCTCTGGCAATGGGTTGCTTTTGGGCTTGTTGACAGTAGCAGCATATGTGAGCAAAACGATTCACATATGCTGCCAACGGCCTGAGCCGCGACTCTGGCGTCTCACGATTGCCTGAGCTGTGGTCTCCTGGGGCGGGACACCAGTTGCTAACGGTGCAGAATGACTTCTCTCAACTCGTTGATTAGCTGAGTTCCGAGGCTGTAGCACACACTTTGTGTTTTGCATGAAGCGTGATGGCGGTGGTAAGAGGGTCGGGGTAAGCACCGGTTCCAGTTCCTCTGACGCCCGGTAGTTGGAAGGGAAGCAGTCCAGTGACTGCTTTAGTGTATGATTAAACTTCACAGTATGTAAAACAATTTGGGCTTATTTTGTGCCCTGTTCTCAGATTAAACTCTTGCTGCTGCACAGAGCCAGCCTAACCATTAGGCAAGATTAGGAAGTCGCCTAGGGCAGCTGCTTCAGGGTGCACCAAAGAGCACTTGCTTGTCAAAGCAAACAGGTTCTGACAATCACACAAGTTACAGAAACAGGATATGCTTTTATCCAGTGGCTTACCGAGGGCGGGGCAGTGGGGGTGCTCCACCCCGGGTGCACGCTGCAAGGGGGTGCAGGGAGCAGCCGCGTGATTCCCTGCTCCGCCGGTTCCCTGCTCCCTCTGATGTTACTTCCTGCTCCGGGGCAGGGAACCCGCGGAGCCGACAGCCGCGTGGCTGCTCCCGGCACCCCAGGAGCTAAGAGCAATGCACCGGGGGGGGGGGGGGGGGGGGAGGATTGGAGGTGATGTGCTGGGAGGGAGGGAAGGTGATGCACGGGGGGGGGGGGGGGGGCGCAGCGGCGATCCACCCCAGGTGGCAGCTGAGCAAGGAACACCACTGCTTATATCAGCAGGGAGGGTGGGCAGATTTAAAATAGCCTCTTTACCCAGCTTATTCTGGAAGGGGGTAGTGTCAGGAGGGGATCATGATTGTTGGAGGGGCCCAAGTACATAAAGGATAATTGGAGGGGGCATACGCCAGCTTCAACACCTGCTCCTGTCTATCAGGCATCTACGGACACCTGAATACGTTCCCCCCCCCCCCCCCCCCGATATACAAAGCTATTTAGCTGGCCAGACCCAGCTGCTGACCAGTTAAATAACATATCAGCATCTAACCACTAATATTCAGCAGGAGATAAATGGTTATCTCTGCTGAATATTACCAGTTATTGCTTAGCGCATAACTAGCTATTCAGTGCCTAAGTGGATAAGTTTAACAGTCGAACAAGACCACATAAATAGTTGACCTATCTTTAACTGCTAAAATGTTAACCAGTTAGCTCTGAATATCGGCATAACCGGTTAACTTTTTAGCGGTTAACCCCTCCCCCCCCCCCCCCCCCCCCAGATATTCAGTGCCGGTTGATGGAAATAGGCTGGCATTAAAAATCCGGGTATAACGCCGGGAGTGGGCAGCAAAATCTGAATATCAGACCCCACGTACCCTATGGATCTACTGACAGCCTTTGAAAATACTATCGAGACTGTTCACTTTGTATTGAATCCTAACCTGCTTATAATCGAACGAGAAAAACGCCCAAGTTCCGACCTAAATCGGGAGATGGACGTTTATCTCACAAAACGAATAACGCGGTATAATCAAAAGCCGAATTTGGACGTTTTCAACTGCACTCCGTCGCGGATGCGGACAACGTTGATGGGGGCGTGTCGAAGGCATGGTGAAGGCGGAACTGGGGCGTGGTTATCTGCCGATCAGAGATGGGCGCCTTTCGCCGATAATGGAAAAAACATATGCGTTTTTAGCAAGAATTTAGGGCACTTTTCCTGGACCCTGTTTTTCCACGAATAAGGCCCCAAAAAGTGCCCTAAATGACCAGATGACCACTGGAGGGAATCGGGGATGACCTCCCCTGACTCCCCCAGTGGTCACGAACCCCCTCCCACCACAAAATATGCCGTTTCACAACTTTTTATTTTCACCCTCAAATGTCATACCCACCTCCCTGGCAGCAGTATGCAGGTCACTGGAGCAGTGGACTTCAGGCAGGTGGACCCAGGCTCATCCCCCCCCCCCTCCCACCTGTTACACTTGTGCTGGTAAATGGGAGCCCTCCAAACCGCCCCCCAAACCCACTGTACCCACGTGTAGGTGCCCCCCTTCACCCCTTAGGGCTATAGTAATGGTGTAGACTTGTGGGCAGTGGGTTTTGAGGGGGATTTTGGGGGCTCAACACCCAAGGGAAGGGTGCTATGCACCTGGGAGCTGTTTTACCTTTTTTTTTTTTTTTTTTTGTAAAAGTGCCCCCTAGGGTGCCCGGTTGGTGTCCTGGCATGTGAGGTGGACCGGTGCAGTACGAATCCTGGCCCCTCCCACGAATAAATGTCTTGGAGTTATTTGTTTTTGAGCTGGGCGTTTTCGGTTTCCATTATCGCTGAAAAACAAAAACGCCCAGCTCAAAAAAAGATAAACGTCCATGTTTTTTCGAAAATACGATTCGGTCCGCCCCGTCACGGACCCATTCTCGGAGATAAACGCCCATGGAGATTGGCGTTTCTGTTCGATTATGCCCCTCCATATCCTCTCTATTTAGGGGGCCTGGTGACTGACTTTCTAGTAAAAGGAGGCCTCTTCTGTTGGCTTTGTTCTGTTTCTGGGAGGCCTCGCAGTTAAAACGTCAACATAATTCCTACTTTCTGTAAGATTTACACCCTCTAATATACATTTTTCTTAAAAAGGTTGAATGTGGAAGGCATGCAAAGTCAACAAATTCTGTCTCCGAAATGCGAGCTTTCTAAGCAGTTTGCTGGCAGATCAGTTCCCCCTGGTTATGTAACATGCCACAAATCTTTTATTTAAAATACCACATGGTCTATACATGTACCTAAAAAATGCAACTCTATGAGGTTATTTTGGGGGGGGGTTTTTGTCAAGAGATTAAAGTCAACCGATGAGCTGGATGTGTGTAAAATATATTTTGCTGAAAATTTATACTTCAGTGGTTTATTGTTTCATTGAAAGCTGAGACTCGGACATACCACACTCAGTATTTTGCCTAGTGTTCATTATTTATAGTGGGGAAACATGAGGCTTAAAGGGAAAGGGGAAATGGGACTTGATATACCGCCTTTTGAGGTTTTTTGCCACTACATTCAAAGCGGTTTACATATATTCAGGTACTTTATTTTGTACCTGGAGCAATGGAGGGTTAAGTGACTTGCCCAGCGTCACAAGGACCTGCAGTGGGAATTGAACTTAGTTCCCCAGGATCAAAATCTGCTGCACTAACCACTAGGCTACTCCTCCACTAGCACCATTCCATGTAGAATCTCAAATAGTAGCAACCACTAGGCTACTCTTCCACTCCTTGGGATTCCGGAATCTTGCTATTCTTTGGGGTTCTACTTGGAATGTTGCTACTCTTTGAAATTGTGCCTGGAATCTTGTTAATGGCACTTGATATACCACCTTTCTACATTCAAAGCAGTATAGTTTACATAGTATATACAGGTACTTATTTGTACCTGGGGCAATGGAAGGTTAAGTGACTTGCCCAGAGTCACAAGGAGCTGCAGTGGGAATTGGACTCAGTTCCCCAGGATCAAAGTCCACTCCACTAAACACTAGGCTACTCCTCCCTTAAAGGACAAAAGAGGGCAATTCTAAATTGGGCACCTCCATTTGGTTGTCCTGAGGATGTGCTTTGGGAGCCAATCTCACCCCGCAATAGCTTGCTGATCACCCTGTAACTTAGACCAGTTCCTCATATCTTGTTTAAATGCACATAGAATTGGCCTTGAGTTCAACCACACATCTCTTTAACCCAACTGATTCTTTACTGCCCATCTTGTCCCTATTTATCTGCACTTGACCCCTGGCTACATAGTAAGAAGTTTCATTATATTGTAGGAATAGTATTAGCATCATATGTGTATTATTTGAATGTTCTAATGTATGCTTACAGGATGCTAGGAATTATTAGGAAAGGGATGATAAATAAGTCCGATAATAGTATAATGCCTCTGTATTGCTCCATGGTACGACCTCACCTTGAGTATTGCTTTCAGTTCTGGTCGGCGTATCTCAAAAAAGATATAGAGGAATTAGAAAAGGTTCAAAGAAGAGGGACCAAAATGATAAAGGGGATGGAACGTCTCTGATATGAGGAAAGGCTAAAGAGGTTAGGGCTCCAATGACCTATTACTGGCTAAATCCAGAGGTCTCTATTCCATCCTCATTCTTCTTGATCTTTCCGCTGCTTTTGACACTGTCGATCACAGCATACTTCTCGATACCCTGTCCTCACTTGGATTCCAGGGCTCTGTCCTTTCCTGGTTCTCTTCCTACCTCTCCCTCCGCAGCTTTAGTGTTCACTCTGGTGGATCCTCTTCTACTTCTATCCCTCTGCCTGTCGGCGTAGCTCAGGGTTCTGTTCTTGGTCCCCTCCTGTTTTCTATCTACACTTCTTCCCTTGATTCATTAATCTCATCCCATGGCTTTTCCTACCATCTCTATGCTGATGACTCCCAAATCTACCTTTCTACCCCTGATATCTCACCTTGCATCCAAACCAAAGTTTCAGCGTGCTTGTCTGACATTGCTGTCTGGATGTCTCAATGCCACCTGAAATTAAACATGACCAAAACCGAGCTTCTCATTTTTCCCCCCAAACCCACCTCCCCACTCCCCCCGTTTTCTATTTCTGTTGATGGCTCTCTCATTCTCCCTGTCTCCTCAGCTCGAAACCTTGGGGTCATCTTTGACTCTTCTCTCTCCTTCTCTGCTCATATCCAGCAGATCGCCAAGACCTGTCGTTTCTTTTTTTGTTTACAACATCCGTAAAATCCGCCCCTTTCTTTCCGAGCACTCTACCAAAACCCTCATCCACACCCTTGTCACCTCTCGTTTAGACTACTGCAATCTGCTTCTTGCTGGCCTCCCACTTAGTCACCTCTCCCCTCTCCAATCGGTTCAAAACTCTGCTGCCCGTCTCGTCTTCCGCCAGGGTCGCTTTACTCATACTACCCCTCTCCTCAAGTCGCTTCACTGGCGTCCTATCCATTTTCGCATCCTGTTCAAACTTCTTCTACTAACCTATAAATGTGCTCACTCTGCTGCTCCCCAGTATCTCTCCACACTCGTCCTTCCCTACACCCCTTCCCGTGCACTCCGCTCCATGGATAAATCCTTCTTATCTGTTCCCTTCTCCACTACTGCCAACTCCAGACTTCGCGCCTTCTGTCTCGCTGCACCCTACGTCTGGAATAAACTTCCTGAGCCCCTACGTCTTGCCCCATCCTTGACAGCCTTTAAATCTAGACTGAAAGCCCACCTCTTTAACATTGCTTTTGACTCGTAACCACTTGCCTCCACCTACCCTCCTCTCCTCCTTCCTGTACACATTAATTGATTTGATTTGCTTACTTTATTTTTTGTCTATTAGATTGTAAGCTCTTTGAGCAGGGACTGTCTTTCTTCTATGCTTTTGCAGCGCTGCGTATGCCTTGTAGCGCTATAGAAATGCTAAATAGTAGTAGTAGTAGGCTCTTTAGCTTGGAAAAGAGACGACTGAGGGGAGATATGATTGAGGTCTACAAAATCCTGAAAGGTGTAAAATGAGTAGAAGTGAACTGATGTTTTACTCGTTCAAAAACTACAAAGACTAGAGGACATTCAAGGAAGTTACATAGAAATACTTTAAAAACAAATAGGAGGAAATATTTTTTTACTCAACGCATAGGTAAGCTCTGGAACTCTTTGCTGGAAGATGTAGTAACAGCAGTTAGTGTACCTGGGTTTTAAAAGGTTTGGGCAAGTTCCTGCAGGAAAGCTCCATAGTCTACTATTGAGACAGACATGAGGAAGCCACTGCTTGCCGTGGGATTGGTACCATGGAATGTTGCTAGTATTTGAGATTCTGCATGGAATCTTGTTACTTTTAGGATTCCAGAATCTTGCTATTCTTTGGGGTTCTCTATGGAATGTTGCTACTATTTGGGTTCCTGCCAGATATTGTGACCTGCCTTGGCCATTGTTGGAAACAAGATACTGGGCTAGATGGACTGTTGGTCTAACCCAGTACGGCTATTCTTATGTTCTTATTAGGGGTTTCAGTGGTATTATACTGCCATTGTATTATATCTATGTTATCTGAATGTTCTTTCATGCTGTCTATTATGGTATCATTTGTATTGTACAGACAATTATCATATATGTTATATGATTGTTCTACAGTGCTGTTAAATGTTTATATATTTTTACTGTTTCACGTTAGTCTTATTACTAAGTTTCAATTTGCCATTTCCAAGTTTACCTCATTGAAATTATTTATACATATATTTGGTCATTTTACTATTGTTATGCTGTTAACAAAATTTTAAGTTTTTATGTTAAACTGTACCTGCCATACACCAACTTGGGTGAATCTCTTCATAAGTGCACAAGTTGTAAGTCTCTTTCAATTGAAAGGAAGCTCTGGAACGAGGGGGCATAGGATGATGATGAAAGGCATAATTACACTCTATGTCTGATCTTCAAGGCCCTGAAAGGAAATGGCCCCGAGTATTTGAAGAATAAGATGATCCTCCACACACCGCCAAGGACACTAAGGTCCTCCCAAGGACTTTCACTAACTACACCCTCTCCAAAAGACATTACACGATGTGATACCCGCAAGCGAGCCTTCTTCAGAGTGGCCCCCACACTCTGGAATGCATTGACTGAAAGGCTCCGCTTAACACAAGACTACCTCTACTTCAGGAAGCAGGTGAAAGCTTGGCTCTTCAACCAGGCCTTTAATGGAAGAAGTAACTAACTTGATAGTCTCACTCACACACACAAGGATTGACTTGGGCTGCACATACTGCAGCGGGACATGTTTATCCACTCCTACCCTAGCTGAGATAATATTTAACCATCTCTCTGACCTCATGTGCAACTTTCTTCAAATCAATCACCTTACTTTCTAATTCTTCCTACTTTCTTACTCATCTATATGTTACAACTTTGCCTTACCCCTCACTACCAATTATAATATTCTAGTACATATTGTACATCTAGTACATATTCGCTGCCTTGAGTGAATTCCTTCAAAAAGGTGGTAAATAAATCCTAATAAATAAATATCAAATTTTTCTAAGGAAAGGGTAGGGCTTTTCTGTGCCGTGTCCATGCCGAAAGAGCTCTTTTCTGCTGCGTACGAGTCAGGAAAGGGCCAGAAAAGGAAAGGGCAGGGATTTTCTCTGCTGCATCCCAGCTCCCGATCACATCATTTCCTGCAGCAGACTGCACAGACCGCAAAGATTGTCTGGGAAGGTACATTACTATCGGGCGGATAATTGGTCCAGATAATTGGACATCCGGATGATCGGCATTTGAATAATTGGCATTCTACTGTAAAAAAACATTCATAAAATCATAAACAACAAGACAACAAAATAACTATCATTCAAAAGTGCAAAAAATACTGTGTGGAGAACTGCACCGGTATGTGAAATCAAGTCAATCTTCCAAAAAAGCCTTCACAAAATAGATAGTCTTCAAAAGTTTCTTAAATTGTTGCTTACTGGGACAGAGTCTTAAATAACCAGGCAAATGTTTCCATAAGTTCACTCCTGCAATGGAGAAAGATCCATTGCATGTATAAGAATATTGATATCTAGCAACGCATAATCGCTTTGCTACTTAAGATTATAATGCTCAATTTGATTGATACATAGATAAACTATCCATGAAGTACTGAGGTACGATATCATACACTCGTCGATGGATCGAAACTAATGCCTTAAACTGCATGCAATATTTCAGTGGCAGCCAATGCAAACTTCTCAAAGTTGGTGTAACATGTTCTGATCTTTTCAGACCGGCAATTAATTTTGCTGCTGCATTCTGAACAACCAGCAGAGCCGCCCTGAACCCTGGTTGCTGACATCCCAAGGTATAAAGAATTGCAATAACCTAATCTTGACATTATCAGGCTCTGCACAATTGCTTGGAGATCACAGGGCAAAATCATACTTTTCAACCTTATTTACTCTCAGGGCCGCCAAGAGACACAGCTGGGCCCTGGGCAAGACTGGACTGCCGGGCCGCTTCCGCCCCCCATCCCCGCATCTTTCTGTCTCTGAGTCACTGCTGCACTGCTCCCTCGCTCTGTCCTCTCCTGCTCCAGTGCTCCTGTGTGCTGGGTGTCGGATTGTATTAACGCAATATCGTGTTAATGTAATCATCCGGGTGCTGGGTGGCAAGCAGGAGAGGACAGATCCGGAAGCAGGCAGGAAGAAGCTTGCTGGCGCTAGGCCCAAGCCCGGTCCCTCCCCTTGGAGGCCAGGCCCAGGGAACTTTGACCCCCCTTGCCCCCCCTCTCGACGGCCCTGTTTACTCTATCCAAGTAGCAAGAGTCTAGAATAGAGAAATGTTCTATTCCTGAATGAGAAGGAAGAGTAAGGTGGCTACGTACTACTGTAAGCTGACTTAGAAGCTCTGACTCGGCTCCTTTACCCGGCTCAGCCCTACTCTAGGTGCAGCATGGAAGCAGCCATGGGAAAGGGTTCCTTCTTCTACCAAGCTGACCTGAACTCTGAACTACCACAAGCCAATGGGGTCTCTGAGCTTGCAGGAAGCAAAAGATAAATGAAAAGAACAGAAGGGTTTCCAGGAGGTCCCCATATAGACAGGCAGAGGGGAGGAAGGAGATACAGAGCCACAGGTGAGCTCAGTTTCCCCCAGAGATATTCCTGCAACCCTAAGGGGAAGAGCATCCATTCAATTCTAACTGAGAAAGATGCCTGTAGTACCTAGAAGGAGTGAGTAGAGGTTATCAAAACCGGTTTTTTCAACTTTACGAATATTTTGCTCTTTTCGCTGCATTCTCGATTTTTCATCCTTACATACTGCCATATATGCCCTTATCACCTCTAGGTTGGATTACTGTAATATTATTTATTTATTGCATTTGTATCCCACATTTTCCCACCAGTTTGCAGGCTCGATGTGGCTTACATTATGCCGTAATGGCGATCGCCATTTCCGGATAGAGAATTACAAGTGGTATATAATCTACTTTGGTCTCTCATTTTCCCAAATTAAAAGACTGCAAACTTTACAGAACTATGTGGTCCATTTCCTCTGTACAGCTAAAAGGTTCAACCATGCCTCACCACTACTCTCTCGCTTACGTTGGCTTTTTGTTAAACATCGTATCCCTTTCGAGATCCCCATGCTTGTGCACAAAACCCACTGCTCGGGTGAGCCCACATATCTGTCAACATTAATCATTCTTTATACTCCTACATGTAATCTCCGGTGCTTGGACTCTAATCGACTTGTACTCCCCAGCCCTAAGCTGACTCACTACGAATCTAGTGTTCAGTCTACTCTACTCTCTCCTTTTTGGCACCTAAACTTTGGAATGATTTACCAGGTAAAATACGGAGTGAAGAGTCTTTCCCCAAATTCAAGTCCCTTTTAAAAAACATATTTTTACCAGCAGGCATTTGGTTAAGTCTTTAATAGTCTGCGTCGGAGCCTGGTGTGCAGAGTTTGTTTTTACTCTGTGTTCAATTCTGCTCGCCGCATCTCAAAAAAGATATAGTGGAATTAGAAAAGGTGCAGAGAAGGGCTCTTCAGCTTGGAGAAAAGGCGGCTGAGGGAAGATATGATAGAGGTCTATAAATTAATGAGTGGAGTTGAACGGGTAGATGTGAAGCGTCTGTTCACGCTTTCCAAAAATACTAGGACTAGGGGGCATGCCATGAAGCTACAATATAGCAAATTTAAAACGAATCAGAGAAACATTTTCTTCACTCAACGTGTAATTAAACTCTGGAATTCGTTGCCAGAGAATGTGGTAAAGGCGGTTAGCTTAGCGGAGTTTAAAAAAGGTTTGGCCGGCTTCCTAAAGGAAAAGTCCATAGACCGTTATTAAATGGACTTGGGGAAAATCCACTATTTCTGGGATAAGCAGTATAAAATGTTTTGTACTTTTTGGGATCTTGCCAGGTATTTGTGACCTGGATTGGCCACTGTTGGAAACAGGATGCTGGGCTTGATGGACCTTTGGTCTTTTCCAGTATGGCAATACTTATGTACTTATGTACTACTACTACTACTACTATTTAGCATTTCTATAGCGCTACAAGGCATACGCAGCGCTGCACAAACATAATGCAGCGCTGCACAAACATGTACTCTGATTGCTCACTAGTGTGCTTAACCACCCTTCTTCCTATATTTAATGGTGTTCCTTTCCTATATAATTTTATGCTTGTAGCCTTACGTGCACTGCTTAGATCCTGCTGTGTTGGAATTCACGGTATATCAAGTTTTTAATGAAAACAAACATAATGAAGAATGAAGTTTCTCATGCCAGTGGAAAGAGGAGAGCAATGCCATCGGAAATATTACTGTGTATCCAGTGAAGAAAATTAACTAGCTCCAGTGTTCATTTCACTGCTGTCCACCATGATTGATATCTATTCCTGTTTGATCTCATTGGGTTACTATTGTATTGGGTTCCAGTTACCTATTCGTGTATAGCATGGATTCATTTATATGAACACTGTGGGCAGGAAACAACATGGAAACCAGAGACCAGGAGAGCTGTAAAGAGCAGTGGTGTAGCTAGGTAGGGCCATGGGGGCCTGGTCCCCCCCCAATTTGCTCTGGGCCCCTGGTTGGCTGGCAGGGGTCCCTAACCCCCGCCAGCTGAAGACTTTGTTCAGCGCTGGTCTGCGGCGCCAACGCATTGCCTGCCCTGCTCTCTCTACCCCTCACGTCGGGCACGCTCCTTTTAGTGAAGTTGAGTTTCACTAAAAGGAGTGTGCTGGACATGAGGGGAAGAGAGAGAGAGAGCAGGGCAGGCAATGCAGTGGCGCCAGAGACCAGTGCTGGATGACGTCTTCAGCTGGTGAGGGTTGGGAAACCCTGCCAGCCAAAATATTTGTGTCAGCAGTGCTTTAGCATCCCCACCAGCCAAAATGTACAGTGGTGGAGAGGGGGCGGCAAGGTGGAGGTGGCGGTGGCGGTGGGGAGGGGCGGCGGCGGGACAGCGACCACTTTGACTCTGGCCCTCTCCCACCTCAAGGTCTGGCTATGCCCCTGGTAAAGAGTGAGGCCTGTGGAGATCATTTTCTGCCTCTCTCACGACCCACAGAAGCCCACGTATGCACGCAACTATGGAATGCATTACCGAAAGCCATGAAATCAATACATGACCTAACAATCTTCCGTAGATTACTGAAAACGAACCTATTCAAGAAAGCTTACCGTAATGTTCCATCTTAAATACAAAACAAATAGACTTTACAAGAACTAGACCAAACCGAACTTTTGCCGTTTAACTGTTTAACCTCACTGCTATTAAAGAAAGCTACATAATACGCATTACCAACCTACTTCCTAGATTGACAAGGTATCTTTATAGTCGATGACCTAACTTATGCTACAACTAAGAAACCTCTATGCAATGCCATAATGCATTCCTCTGTACCATGCATGTATGCACCTTAATGCAAAATCATTTGTATGTAATACCAAAATGGACTCTTTTTTTACCATAAATGCATGCACCTAAACGTAATACCATCTGAAATTCTGTACCGGAAATGGCGAGCGCCATCACGGCATAATGTAAGCCACACTGAGCCTGCAAATAGGTGGGAAAATGTGGGATACAAATGCTACAAATAAATAAATAAGTCATGATATCATTTGTGTAGCTCCACAGATTGCCCTCAAACAGGTGTCCGCCTCAGGGTCTCTACACTTTATTATTGTAAACTGCTTTAGTACAAGGCTCTTTAACAAGTGCAATCAATTAACGACTCAGGCAAGTTCTATCCTTGTGAAACCAAAGTAGGGAAACTGGTCTTAAGGCATGATGACAAATGTAGGAAGCAGAGAAAGTAAATCAGTGCCTTTCACTTCTACAGAATTTTATGACTGCCCGGAGTTCAAAAAATAGGTAAGAAACTAGCTTTTCCATTAAGAGGTTTACTAAATATAGCATGTTCTCCTCTTTACAGGAATGCTCGTTACATCGCTGAGCCCGTGTTGTTGGAAATATGCACTACAGATCGCAATAAAATCTGTCTCAATTGCAGCCTTGGAATGAGATGAACTAAGAAGTGTTTGCAAAGTCATTTTTCTCTCCTCCACCCCCGTTCTTTTCCAGGATCTCAAATCAGGTCTATACGCAACATGCAGCTAGTTCTGTGCGAACAGACTGGGCCAGATTTAGTAAATGGCACTCCAATTTAGGCTCTGGGGAGAATCCGCACCAAGCACTGTTCTATAAAATGGTGCTCCAGGCTATGATCCTCATAAGAGTAGAGCTTAGAGCAGATTCCTATGTCCAACTGTGGACACCAGGACTTATACCTGCTGAAGCCCGGTGTAAATCTTGGCGTGCAACCCCGATACTCTATAACACTGTGTAGTTCCCTACACCAGCTTTACACATCCCCCCCAATTCTATATATATATATTTTTTGGATTTGGATTTTGCTCACACCTTTTTCAGTAGTAGCTCAAGGTGAGTTACATTCAGGTACCTGAGGCAATGGAGGGTTAAGTGACTTGCCCAAGATCACAACTGGTCGCACACATCTGGGTTCTGCACCCAAATTTGGCCATCTGACTTTGAGCAACTTATGTAGAACTCATTACCAATCGCCGTGAAAACAACATACGATCACCTAAACTTCCAGAAACTCCTAGACTAACCTGTTCGTAAAGGTATGCCCCAACGATCCAACCTAAATGCCTTAACCCCGCAACACAACAATATAAAAGTTTGCACTAGCCATAACCCAACTCTCCCTCCTTCTTACCCCCAATGTGTCTATCACACTGATCATTACTCTGTCATAACCTTGCTTTGTATTTGTTCATACCGGTATTGGCGATCGCCTCTACTGTACTATGTAAGCCACATTGAGCCTGCAAATAGGTGGGAAAATGTGGGATACAAATTAACAAATAAATAAATATAGAATCCGGGGGATTGTATAACATTGATAATAGGGTGCTACATAGTTTTAGATATCCAAGAGGCACAAACTGAAATATGTCACTCATCCACCCTAAAGTTTGCAATACTATAGAAAAGAGACACAGGGGAATTAAATACTTTTACTAAGAAAAAAAGGAACCTCAAATTTCAAAGCTACACCAAAATCACATCAAAGTGTTTAATAATACCTTTTTGTATCAACGGTTCCACTTTATTTAAAGGTGCAAGGAAATAAAAGAACTCTCAACTAGAGAAAAAAGACTGTTCCCAAAAAATCCTCCACCCACAAAATGGAAAACGCCAGTGTGGCAATTCTCTAAAACTTCTCTAAACCTTTATAGAATAAGCCTAAATTTCCTCACGATTTATAGAATACACCGATCGCCCGTACGCACGATTAAATTTAGTCACGGGCAGTTACGCTAAGTAAAACCTGGTGTAAGTACCGATGCCTGAATTAGGCACAGATCAGGTGTATTCTATAACCACATGCATAGATTTTAGAAACACCCACAACCCGCCCACTCCACGCCCATGGCCACGGCCCCTTTTCAGCTACACGACTTAGAATTTACACGTAGCACGTTATACAATATGCCTAGACAGTTCTACGCGTAATTCTTAATTCACGCTAATTAGTGTCAGTAATTGCTTGTTAATTGGCAGTTATCAGCGCAGATTGGCTTGTTAACCAATTAGGTTATGTGCATTGTTATGGAATACGCTTCGATTTCCGTGCAGAAATCTCGGTGCGATATGTGGAATCCGGGGGGTTAGTATGTAGGTTTCACATGTAATTGCCAACATTTAGGTGTTCACATTTACAACTGCGTTTAACACAGTGGCGTAGCTACGTGGGGCCACGGGGGCCTGGGCCCCTGTAGATTTGGCCCTGGACCCCCCTGCCGATGACCCTCTCGACCCCCCTCCTCCCGCCGCCAACCCTTCCCCGCCGCTGCAGTCGGCTACCTTTGCTGGCGGGGGACCCCAATCCCCGCTAGCCGAGGTCCTCTTCTTCCGGCGCAAGGCTTTGTTCTGTTTCTATGAGTCTGACATCCTGCACGAATGTGCAGGACGTCAGACTGAAAGAAACAGAAGCCTTGCAGATCAGCAACGCGGCTGCGCCGGAGAACAGGACTTCGGCTGGTGGGGGTTGGGGACCCCTGCTAGCACAGGTACCTGATGGTGGTGGCAGGGGAGGGTTGGCAGTGGAGGGAAGGGGAGGTCGAAAGGGTTGGCACCGGGGGGGGGGGGGGTCAAAGGTGGTGGAGGGGGTCAAAAATTGCGAGGGGGTTCAAATTGGTGGTGGGGGGTGTTGGTGGCGCCGGGGGGAGGCTAAAATGTGCCCCCTCACCTCAGGCTCTGGACCCCCCTCCCGCCAAAGTCTGGCTACGCTCCTGGTACATCAAATGGATGCCTCTAAAATAGTTACTCAGTTCCAGTCTCTCTAACATGCGAATGTTAATGCACATTTAAACATTTAAAACTACTACACCCAATTGACCAATTCCCTCAGCTCCAACCCTCGTCGTCTCTTTGCCACCCTCAACTCCCTCCTCAAAGTGCCCTCCGCTCCCACCCCCCTCACTCTCTCCTCAATCACTGGCTGACTACTTCCGCAACAAGGTGCAAAAGATCAACCTTGAGTTCACTACCAAGCCACCTCCCCCCCTTCACCCCTCAACCCTCTCCCTCAACCAACCAACCCTGGCCTCTTTCTCCTCCTTCCCTGAGATCACTGAGGAGGAAACCGCCTGCCTTCTTTCCTCCTCGAAATGCACCACTTGTTCCTCTGATCCCATCCCCACCAACTTACTTAACACCATCTCTCATACTGTCACCCCCTCCATCTGTCAGATCCTCAACCTCTCTCTCTCCACTGCAACTGTCCCTGACACCTTCAAGCAAGCCATAGTCACACCTCTCCTCAAAAAACCATCACTTGACCCTACCTGTCCCTCCAACTACCGCCCCATCTCCCTCCTACCCTTCCTCTCCAAAATACTTGAGCGCGCCGTTCACAGCTGCTGCCTTGATTTTCTCTCCTCTCAGGCAATCCTCGATCCGCTTCAATCCGGTTTTCGCCCTCTACACTCGACAGAAACAGCACTCTCTAAAGTCTGTAATGACCTGTTCCTTGCCAAATCCAGAGGCCACTACTCCATCCTCATCCTCCTCGATCTATCTGCCGCTTTTGACACTGTCAATCATGATTTACTTCTTGCCACACTGTCCTCATTTGGGTTTCAGGGCTCTGTCCTCTCCTGGTTCGCCTCCTATCTCTCCCACCGAACCTTCAGAGTACACTCTCATGGATCTTCCTCCACCCCCATCCCGCTCTCTGTTGGAGTTCCCCAGGGATCTGTCCTTGGACCCCTTCTTTTTTCAATCTACACCTCTTCCCTGGGCTCACTGATCTCATCTCATGGTTTCCAGTATCATCTTTATGCTGACGACACCCAGCTGTATCTCTCCACACCAGACATCACTGCGGAAACCCAGGCCAAGGTATCGGCCTGCTTATCCGACATTGCTGCATGGATGTCCAACCGCCACCTGAAACTGAACATGGCCAAGTCCGAGCTTATCGTCTTTCCACCTAAACCTATTTCTCCTCTTCCTCCGCTCTCGATCTCAGTTGATAACACACTCATCCTCCCCGTCTCATCCGCCCGCAACCTCGGAGTCATCTTCGACTCCTCCCTCTCCTTCTCTGCACATATCCAGCAGACAGCCAAGACCTGTTGCTTCTTCCTCTTCAGCATCAGCAAAATTCGCCCTTTCCTCTCTGAGCACACCACCTGAACTCTCATCCATGCTCTCATTACCTCTCGCCTTGACTACTGCAACCTACTCCTCACTGGCCTCCCACTTAACCATCTATCCCCCCTTCAATCCATTCAGAACTCTGCTGCACGTCTTATATTCCGCCTGAACCGATATACTCATATCACCCCTCTCCTCAGGTCACTTCACTGGCTTCCGATCAGATACCGCATACAGTTCAAGCTTCTCCTTCTTACCTACAAATGCACTCAGTCTGTAGCCCCTCATTACCTCTCTACCCTCATCTCCCCTTACGTTCCCGCCCGAAACCTCCGCTCATAGGACAAATCCCTCCTCTCAGTACCCTTCTCCACCACCGCCAACTCCAGGCTCCGCCCATTCTGCCTCGCCTCACCCTATGCTTGGAATAAACTTCCCGAGCCCTTACGCCAAGCCCCTCCCTACCCATCTTCAAATCCTTACTCAAAGCCCACCTCTTCAATGTTGCTTTCGGAACCTAACCTTTATACCTTTCAGGAAATCTAGACTGCCCCAATCTGATGACCCCTACTTGACTGTTTGTACATTTGTCCTTTAGATTGTAAGCTCTTTGAGCAGGGACTGTCCTTCTATGTTAAATTGTACAGTGCTGCGTAACCCTAGTAGCACTTTAGAAATGTCAAATAGTAGTAGTAAGTTGGCTTGAACATATTCATGCTTGGACTCTAGGGCTGCCAACTAGATCCAGATTCACCCAACAGGGTTGATCCTGTCCTGGGCTTACCCCAATGCATGCATGGACTTGTAGCCTTGCTTTTCTTAGGGAATCCAATGGGGAAATGAGAACCACAAGTCCCTGCAGGCAATGGGGTAAGGCCAGGACTGGATCAACCCTGTCGGGCGAATCTGGATCTAGTTGGCAACCCTACTGGACTCTGCATTTGTACACAAGCATTTTATCAAATATGCACATACAGCACATCTGCACTTGTGCAGTACAGAAATTACACCCCCAGGACTGCCATCCCACAGATCACATAAAAGAAGGTGCTCACTTGTTAGCAAGTACTTTTAAGAGCGGAGGAGTAGCCTAACGGTTGGTACAGCAGCCTGAGAACTGGTAACTTGGGTTTGATTCCCACTGTAGCTCCTTGTGATTCTGGACAAGTTGCTTAACCCTCCATTGCCCTAGGTACAGCCCTCCCCAGACCAATCCGATCACTCAGTGGCCATCTGCCCTTTCGGAAATCACTAAAAACCCATCTGTTCAGGCAAGCCTACCCCAAACGATCCAGATTAATTCTCACAAACCCATCTATTCATCACATATCCAGGAGACAATGACCACGACCTAGACTACATCTCCCGCCACATTTTCCCCTGCTTATCCCTTGTTCTATCCCCTTTCGCCTCATCGACCCCTCCCCCAATGCTCACCTACCCTTACTCACACCTCTCCTACTCCCTTCACTCTTGCCCATCCCCCTCCGCCTCATCTACCCCTCCAATTGCTCACTTACCCTTGCTCATACCTCTCCTACTCCCTTCACTCTTGCCCATCCCCCTCCGCCTCATCTACCCCTCCAATTGCTCACTTGCCCTTGCTCATGCTTCTCCTACTCCCTTCACTCTTACCCATCCCCCTCCGCCTCATCTACCCCTCCAATTGCTCACTTACCCTTGCTCATACCTCTCCTACTCCCTTCACTCTTACCCATCCCCCTCCGCCTCATCTACCCCTCCAATTGCTCACTTGCCCTTGCTCATGCTTCTCCTACTCCCCTCATCCCTGCATTTCTACATTCTTATCTCTTTTATTACTCCGATAATACTCAACTTATTTCTCTCCACCAATACTTTGTAATCCCAATTACTATGTAAGACGCATTGAACCTGCTTTGAGTGGGAAAGCGTGGGGTACAAATGTAATAAATAAATAAATAAGTACTAATATGTAAGCTGCTTTGGTTATAACCACAGAAAAGTGGTATATCAAATCTCATCCCCTTTCCCAACACATATGCATCATTTTATAAAGTCCCCAAAATATCAGCTAGGAATCTTAAGACTCCTTTGACATATCTTCATGCTTTCTGGCATATTAATTTTCCTGTACAGAAGTGGTGATCATTTGAAATGATATGAGAAGTGCCAGTGACATTCATTGCCTCTGTCTTTTCATCTTGCTTTTACGTGTTTACTACTGGGGAACAGCAGTATCAGTACACATTTCGTGAAAGAATACACACACACAGTTCCCAATTTTGCCTCTAAAACAAAACAAACAAAATTTCCCATGATCCATATGGGAAACTAAAAAAAAAATAGGAAACCTTTTGAATGCAAACCAGGGAGGTTTGATTGACAGGAGACGGTGTCACCTGACAAGGCTGAAGCCATCTACACCCAAGGAGATTTCATTGCTTCCCTACACAGCTGCCGCCATCTTGATACACTCAAAATACATTATTTTGTATGGAGGCAAGCTCCACCTACTGGCTTCAGGCCAGATAATAGGTTAAGCACGCTACTACTACTACTACTACTATTTAGCATTTCTATAGCGCTACAAGGCGTACGCAGCGCTGCACAAACATAGAAGAAAGACAGTCCCACCATCTCCTGTCAATTAAACCTCCTTGATGCATAATACCCTTAGTGGTCCCAAACTATGACTTGGGACTGCAAATGGGCATCGCATTATCAGTGGATGCGGTCACAAAAGTATGGCTTATCCCACTCACTCTAGGGGTTCTCAACCCAGTCCTCAGGACACACCCAGCCAGTCACGTTTTTAGGATCTCCACAATGAATATGCATAAGATAGATTTGATTCAGTAGAGGCAGTGCATGCAGATCTGTCTCCTCATATTTATTGTGGAGATCCTGAAAACCAGACTGGTTGGGTGTGTCCCCAGGACTGGGTTGAGAACCCCTGCTCTGGACTAAAACTGTGATGTACACTCTATTATAGTTTCAGTGAGCAGAGGGCCTGAGAATCAGTGAATGGTCAAAGACCCTGTTGCTACCCCCCATCACTGACTGCTGTCTTCGTTCTTTGCATAAGGGTAGGTGAGAGAGCAGTCCCCACTCATCTGGGGGTCGGCTGAATTTTTAAGTATTAAAATGGGGTCATAGTGGATAAACGTTTGGGAAACACTGCTGTAGGGTGATAACCCACAGCAAGCAAGCTAATTACAGAACATTGTCAGCAAGACACTGGTTTACTTATTAACAGAAAAGCAAATAGCAGAAGAGCTGACCCAGGTAACATTTGCCTTTGGAAATGGTTAAGCTTTTGATTCTACTAATCCAGAAAGAACATAAAAGGGATTTTTCTCTCAGGCAATCGGAATCTGACATCAATCTTTTGTCAAAGGAAACATTTGTAAAAATATGCAGAAATGGTGGGACCCTCCACCACTCTCTCTACTCCGACCAACAACTTGTGCTGTCAACATGTTTTCATCTGTACAGGCTTCAAAACTTAACTTTTAGCTCTTGTGGAATTAGTTCAGCTTTGGATTCAAGGCCTGATGTACTCAAAGAGGGGTTTTTTTGCCATTTTGTTTCTGTCTGTGGTCAATAAAATAATGAGTGGAGTGGAAGGGGTAGACATGAATTGGTTGTTTACTCATTCCAAAAATACTAGGACTAGGGGGCACGCAATGAAGCTACAAAGTAGTAAAGTTAAAATATTTCCTCTGATTCATTTTAACTTTACTACTTTGTAGCTTCATTGCGTGCCCAGAGTTTATTACATGTTGAATGAAGAAATATTTTCAACATGTAATAAACTCTGGAATTCGTTGCCAGAGTAAAATCAGTTAGCTTAGCGGGGTTTAAAAAAAGGTTTGGATAGCTTCCTAAAGGAAAAGTCCATAAGCCATTATAAAAATGGACTTGGGGAAAATCCACTGCTTATTTCTAGGATAAGAAGCATAAAATGTATTGTACTGTTTTGGGATCTTGCCAGGTACTTGTAACCTGGAATGGCCACTGTTGGAAATAGGATGCTTGGCTTGATGGAGCTTTAGTCTGTCCCAGTATGGTAACGCTTAAGTGCTTATGTTCTTATGCAGGGCTCTGGAGAGGGGAGGAAAGAGTGAGTGAACCACACTAAGGGTCAGTGGAGATCACCACTGGCTCCTGGGCCTTACAGTCAGGAACACCGCCCTAGACAAAGATAAAGGGGATTGATCTCCTCTTGTATGAGGAAAGACTAAAGAGGTTAGGGCTCTTCAGCTTGGAAAAGAGACGGCTAAGGGGAGATATGATTGAGGTCTACAAAATCCTGAGTGGTGTACAACGAGTAGAAGTAAATTGATTTTTTTACTCATTCCAAAAGTACAAAGACTAGGGGACACTTGAGGAAGTTACATGGAAATGCTTTTAAAACAAATAGGAGGACATTTTGTTTCACTCAACAAATAGTTAAGCTCTGGAACTCTTTGCTGGAGGATGTGGTAGCGTATCTGGGTTTAAAAAAGGTTTGGACAAACTCCTGGAGGAAAAGTCCATAGTCTGCTATTGAGGCAGACATGGGAAGCAACTGCTTGCCCTGGGATTTGTAGTATGGAGTGCTGCCATGATTTGGGTTTCTGCCAGGTACTTGTGACCTGGCTTGACCACTGTTTGGAAAACAGGATACTGGGCTAGATGGACCATTGGTCTAACCCAGTATGGCATGTTCTTATGCCTTAGTCACTCAGGAACAAAGTAGTAATTCACACAGAGGAGCTATACACAGTGATACTGGATATAAACTCTAACCCACATTTATATCTTCACATTCTTGACAGAGGTATGCCTTTGATAGCAATTCAATAATTTGGAACCTCAAGTCAGGTGCTTTGATGCTGCGGGTTGAGTGCCAATTCTATAATGGCACCAAAATTCTAATATAACATGTCAGCATGTCTATATTCACGCGCCATGGCTGTCATAAGTTGACACGCCTCAGTGAGCCACGCACTTTGCTCATCTTTTGGTATTCTCTGAAGTGCATATATAAGTAGGAGATGCACCCATGTCCTGCCCATAGTCTGCTCATGTGTATGCCCTCTTGCAGTTACACGCTTCCTTATAGAATACTGCTTAGTGTTCTTGCGTAAGTAAATGCTAAGTAAGTTGCCACTTATAACTGCCATGTTTGATTTTCATTTCATTATTTATTTACTTATTTATTTATTGGGATTTATTAACTGCCTTTATGAAGAGACTCACCCAAGGCGGAGTACTGCAGGTACAGTTTAACATAAAACGTACAATTTTGTTAACAGCATAACAATACTAAAATAACCAAGAATAAATATAAATACAGTACAATAAATGAGATAAACTTGAAAACAGTAAATTGAAACCTAATAATAAAACTACCGTGAAACAGTATCAAAAACATACACGTTTAACAGCACTGGAATTCAAATACCAGAGATATAATACAATGTTAGTGTAATTATTTTAGTGTTGGGATTTTTAGAATTTTGTCATTTTAGTCAAGTCTACTTGTGTTAAAATGACGCTTACCTCTGCATCAGAGAATGCACGATGACAAGAAACGGGTTCTTTTATACGACTCAAGTGTAGGAGAGTTTGGAGGTGCATTTTAGGAGGAGAGCTGCCAGACTGATGCTTTACACACATACCGCTGGATTCTAGATAGGTCACCTAAAGTTGGGCACCGGAATTTGTGTGCGAATTCCTAATCCGTGCGCAACTTAATGAGGAAACGGGCACCAATTGGCCACTTAATTGGTGCTTGATTGAAGTTATTTATTTATTTATTTATTTGTTGCATTTGTATCCCACATTTTCCCACCTATTTGCAGACTCAATGTGGCTTACAATACTACATCCTAACATCGTCAATCAAGAGTAGATAAAACAAAAAAGACAGACTGATTAAACAATTCAATAAATCAAAAAAAACAGACAGATTCTCTAGTAAGTAGTGATGTGTTAGAGTCCCTGTTATTAATTATTATGGTAAGTTTTGGTACCTAACTTTTCCCGCACACAACCTAAAAGGCAATGTGGCCATGCGAGAGGCCTAGGCGGGTCATAAGAATTCCCAAAACTTAGGTGCCAAGTTCTAGAATATTGCCGATCCGCGCCCAACCTTGGACACCAGACTTACAGCTGTTTCTACCAGGCATGACCTGCCCGCTATGAAAGTAATCTCTAACATATCATCTATATGTTTGTGTACCTCCAATGGTGACACTATCTGCCCAGTGATGTTTAAATATTATTTATTATCTCCTGCGTATAGCAAGTATTGCGTTTTTACTGTGTTGTACCTTTCATGATGATCCCGCTTTGCACAATGAGGTTCTCTGGAATTTATCGATGATGCTCTTTTTTCTTTTTCTTTGATCAGTTCTAAGTTTTATATACATATAATTTTTTTAGTTGAAGTACCAGTGGTCTTGTTGTAAAAATCATCACCATAGGATTTTTTTTTTGCAGTAAGAAAGAAGTTGTTCTTATGTTTATACCAAACAAGTAACATAGTAACATAGTAGATGACGGCAGAAAAAGACCTGCACGGTCCATCTAGTCTGCCTACGATAAACTCATATGTGTATACCTTACCTTGATTTGTACCTGTCTTTTTCAGGGCACAGACCGTATAAGTCTGTCCAGCAGTATTTCCCGCCTCCCAACCACCAGTCCCGCCTCCCATCACCGGCTCCGGCACAGACCCCGTATAAGTCTGCCCTCCCCCATCCTAGCCTCTCAACCACCAACCCCTCTTCCCCCCGCCACCCAATTTCATGACAGTCTGCTTTCTCTGTTTATTATTGTCATTTTTCAGTGTATATTTTTATGTAATTTGCAACTCATTGCTGTTATATTTTATAACTCATTTTATTTTTCTTTTATTTATGTCATATGTTTATTTTATCATATTTGATTATATTTTACTGTATATGTAAAATTTTACATTTTTGTATTTTATTAGACCCCTGACGCAGGCGCTTGGATGCCGAAACACAGCCCGTGTCGGGTCTTTACAATAAAGACTACCTTTGTCCTGTTCCTGGAGGTCCGATCGTGCTTTTTGATTTGGTTTGGTCTCATGGTGTACTTGGAACCCTCTCTTTTTTAATCTAGTAATCTATAACAGGTGCCCTTTATAGAATAAGGGACTCAGTATGATCTTTTTGGCTCCTAACTTTCACGAGTATGTTACTTCTGAATGTTTACACCACTTCCTGAGTAGGTCCACAATTTCATTTTAGCCACAATTTCTTCAGCATTTGTGGAGCAATTTGCTAAAACATACCTAGACATCTATGCATCTTTACAAAGTAGGCCTCAACAGCTGCTTACTTGTTTTCCCAGTCTAGGCAACCTAAAACGATTTAACATGCATTACAATGATTTTGCATGCACCACAGCAACGAGAATGAATCAAAATGACATTTTGAAGGGGAAACAACACACAATGAAACAACAGATGATGTCGCTCTAGTTCTTAAAAAAACTCAAGATCTATTCATCAAAATAACCAGAGATTCATACTGAAGAATCTCAGTAAGGGCAGCAATGTTGCTCAAATTATCAATGATGAGTTCTACTATATTGGGATGTCCATTGTAACATAGTCATTTTGCGATCATTGGTGTCCCTCTTATCAGTACAGGGGTGTCTTGCTTTTTTGTATTGTAAAATTAGTTTGCTCCTCTTGGGTTTTTTTGTTTAGTAGCATTGTAACACAGTAACCGGAGTCACTTCTAGAAAGGTCTGTCAAGCCATTAGGCCACCTGAGCCAGGGACCTCAGACGGCACACTTCAAGGTCTGGCATCTCCCCCCTTCCTTCTTCAATCCCCTTCCCTGAGCCTACCTTTGTTTATTAAAAGTCAGCGACGGCAGCAATTCCCATTGGCTGCCCTTCCACCGGCACCAGCCTCTTCTCTCTACTGCAGCCCGCCTCTGACATCACTTCCTGTTTCCTCAGAGGCGGGCCGCAGTAGAGAGAAGAGGCCGGTGCCGGCGGCAGGGCAGCCTATGGGAATCGCTGTCGCCGCTGTCTTTTGGAAAACAAAGGTAGGCTCGGGGAAGGGGGTTGAAGAAGGAAGGGGGGAGATGCCAGATTGCAGCCGGGGGGGGGGGGGCGTCACCTCACCTTATCTCGGCCCTCACCTCAGGCGTCAGATTCCTGGTCAGGCAGGAATTCTAGCACATACCTCTGCATTCTATGTATGCTGCCCAGATTTGGGCACCTAAATTTGCATGCAGTTCTGAAATGCACATGCAACTTAATTGGCTAATGAGCCATTAATGAGCAATAAATAGCCAGTAACAGCCAATTATTAAAGTTAATTGGCACCGATTAGGATTTACACACTTAGCAATGATATTGTCTGGTGCCCATTTTTCAGCACTTTATAGAATTTGGCCCATAGTTGCTGGTATAGAAATACTAGTCTACACCAGAGTTAATATAGTTTGCTCAGTAATAAAGCTCTTCCACATCCATTGTTCTTGTACATAACGTATTAAACAACTGAAACCCCAAATCTCCCAATAGGGGAATTTGCCATAAATTGACCACCCTCTATCACATTGGGAGTCAGTTCTTATCATCGGTTCCTTAGAAGAAATAAAGAATCAGTACAAAAAAACACCTAACTTATTGGATGGTATCAAAACGCCTCCTTCAACAAGATACTTTGAATGTGAATGTAAATTACACCAGATACAACTATTATGGAACTCTTCGAATTTATTTATTTTAATTACATCCTCACTACTGAATATTATACCTTGTCCTGATATCATTATGTTATGTTTTTACCTATTTATCCATTTCTAACCCTACATGATATTCTTATGCACCTTATTTGAAACAATTCTGAAATTCTTATTTCCGTTAATATGATTGCCATGATATTCTTATGCACCTATCCGTATCTATACTCTGAAATTCTTATTCCATTAATGTGAGTGTCGTTGTAACATATTGTAAGGCACATTGAGCCTGCCAATAGGTGGGAAAATGTGGGATACAAATGCAGCAAATAAATAAATAAAATGTTTTATTATATATTCTAAAGGGTTCTACTACTAAAACTTAAATTAGTGAAAAAGACTGGCTTGCCAGACTGAAAAAATGCCAAAAAGTATTTCAAAAATATCAAAAGCTTGTAACAACCCCCACTTACCTTGGAAGAAAATGCTCCCCTTGACACATTTCGCTACATTCCTTCCAGGGTAGTTGTGGCATGCCTAGCAGACATGGATACTGCCCTGTGTTCCAAGGAACCGATGATAAGAACTAACTCCCAATGTGGAAGAGGGTGGTAAATTTATTGCAAATTTCCCTATCGGGAGATTTGGGCTTTCAGTTGTTTAATACGTTATGTACAAGTACAATGGATGTGGAAGAGCTTTATTACTGAGCAAACTATATTAACGTTGGCATAAGTTGACATTTACACACCAACATTTAGACACCACCACATACTTCATGTCTACGGCAGGTGTAAATTACGCACCTAAACCCAGCACTTTGCATGTGTAACCGATAGTAGTTTATGTGGAGGGGCATAATCGAACGGGGACGACCATCTCTAAGGGCGCCCATCTCTGAGGACGTCTCCATGAAGGGGCGGGGCATCCCATATTATCAAAACAAGATGGGCGTCCATCTTTCGTTTCGATAATATAGTTGGGGACGCCCAAATCTCAACATTTAGGTCAACCTAAGAGATGGTCGACCTAAATGCTGAAATGGTCTACCTTAGAGATGGGTGACCTCGTTTTTTGCCGATAATGGAAATCAAGGATGCCCATCTCAAAAATGACCAAATCCAAGGCATTTGGTCATGGGAGGAGCCAGCATTCTTAGTGCACTGGTCCCCCTGACATGCCAGGACACCAACCGGGCACCCTAGGGGGCACTACAGTGGACTTCAGAAATTGCTCCCAGGTGAATAGCTCCCTTACCTTGGGTGCTGAGCCCCCCAACCCCCCCCCCAAAACCCACTCCCCACAACTATACACCACTACCGTAGCCCTTACAGATGAAGGGGGGCACCTACATGTGGGTACAGTCGGTTTCGGGTGGGTTTTGGAGGGCTCACATTTACCACCACAAGTGTAACAGGTAGGGGGAGACGGGCCTGGGTCTGCCTGCCTGAAGTGCACTGCACCCACTAAAAACTGCTCCAGGGACCTGCATACTGCTATGATGGAGCTGGGTATGACATTAGAGGCTGGAAAAAATGTTTTTTAATTTTTGTTTTTGGGTTGGAGGAGGTTGATGACCACTGGAGGAGTAACGGGAGGTCATCCCCGATTCCCTCCGGTGGACATCTGGTCAGTTCGGGCATCTTTTTGAGACGTGGTCGTGAAAAAAAAGGGACCAAGTAAAGTCGGCGAAATGCTCATTAGGGACGCCGTTCTTTTTTCCATTATCAGCCAAGGACGCCCATCTGTTAAGCACGCCTCCGTCCCACCTTTGGTACACTGCCGACACGCCCCCATGAACTTTGGCTGTCCCTGCAACGGAAAGCAGTAGAGGATGCCCAAAATCGGCTTTCGATTATGCCGATTTGGGCGACCCTGAGAGAAGGACGCCCATCTCCCGATTTGTGTCGGAAGATGGGCGCCCTTCTTTTTCGAAAATGCCCCTGAAAGTGTGTGCTAGAATAGTCAGAACGCCCGTGACCTACCCATACCCCTCCCACATGAGCACCCTCTGGTCAGTTACACCATAGACAATTTATGCATGCGTTCTATAGAATAAGATACAATATTATTGCGCCCAAATCCTTGTATGGGAAATAATAGTCAATCAATGATAACAACGCTGTTTTTCCCACTTAAATTAACAGAACACCGAAAACCTCAACGGTGCACCTCGCCAATGATTTTGCACTGATGCAAGGATTTCTTGCACCCACCTGGTCATCGGCTCTCAAGTGTTTTAATCCAAAGTTATTGGAAACTTCCTTCCACTTTCCCGCTGCATAAACCACTAGCTTATATTAAATATTCTAAATATATTTTTAAATTTTTTAAACTGTATATTGGTTCAACTTATCTTAAAGCAGAGCATTGTCAGGCTGTGGACATGTTGTCCGACATGATCATGTTTCGCCCCCCAGGGCTTTCTCAAGGACTGTCCCTTCAAAATATCAGTTATTGATAATTATTCCCAGCTCAGCTCCTACATATAAAGTCTCCCTGCCAAGATCATGTAGGAACTGAGCTGACGCTATTGATATTTTGAGGGGACGGTCCTTGACGTTTTCGGTGTTCTATAGAATAAGATCATAATTCATGAACGTAACTGCAAATTAGTGCTAGTTAAGGTCAACTATTGATAGTTATTGTCAAATAAGTACTAGTCAAGGACAAATTAAGTTACATGCATAAGTGGTATTTATTCTATAACTATGAGCGTAGTTGTGTGTGTGACGTTTATAGAATTAGAGGGATAATGGATGATGATCGATAAAGACTAAAGTAACCCATTTGGTGTACTCAGTTAAAGGGTGAGTGTTGTAACTGCCACGCCTGGCGGGTTACCTGCCAGTCCTTTCTTTGGGGTTGTCACTCTGTAACTGCCATATTACCAGCCATCAATGGATCCTCCATAAAAAATTAAAAACCGTCTCCTTTAATACCCTTACCGAATATTTCAAAATAATGCTACAGCCAACACAACACAACCCTCTCTACCACTCAACAAGCACAATTGCAAAGTCATAAGCAAAATAGAACACGTCACAGAGCTTAGAGAAGTACATTTTCCCAGCTGCAGAAACAACATACATTTTGAGACTAGGGTCTGCAACATTTAGATGTCATGTGGACCACGGATACGGGGCTGTTACAAAAAAAAGGTCAGACTCAGCAAAGCAGACACTGATTTCATTCACAATGTGCCCCTTCTCTACCGCATTTGCTCTTGGGACTTGGTGCTCCGTGTTCCAGCAATCACTTTGTCACAGGGTGTCTTACAACTTACTACAATATCCCATGTATTCAATAGGGATATTTAGGGAGGAACAGAAATCTATACCATTTGTGATGTACAAACCCTTTGATTACTGGCAAAACGAAGATTGACACAGCTGTTAAGATACAGCATCAAAAGAGCCATATATTGAGGGCCACCGGTTGGTTTGGCGGAAACAAAGTCAAGGTGAAAGTTGTTAATTTGATAGAACACTGCAAGCTATGTGCAAGACGGGCAGGTCAGTATTAACTTGTCAAACATCTCATAAAATGCTGAAAGTTAAAAACTATTCTTCAATACATTCTTCCATCCCCTGTACAACCCCAAAATACCTTCTACTATGTTGTGGCCAGTGGAAATCACGAAGGAATCCTGAAAAATAAATCTGTTTGTCATTTTTCCTTTCAGGATGAGTTAAAGCAAGCACAAACTGGACTTTGAGTACTCTGAGATCAAAGCTATAAACTTACCCCTGCCCTTCGGAATTTGACCCTTTTTGGTTCAAATTATTCCTAAGAGTTACTGGGAAAGAGTTGATAGAGAAAACTCACCTGTGCTGCTGGTCAGTACCCTTAAACTGTCAAACTCCAGCATGGTGAAAGAGGAATCCAGGGTCTCCGTGTAGTCTGGCATGTCCATGTCCATCATGGCTTCGCAAAGCTTCATTATTGCCTATCAGCTGCGGCAGATCAGGCCACGCAGCCTTGCTGTCAATCACTGCAGAGGTTTCCTCCTTAGACAAGCTACCTCAGGCCCTTCAAAGGACACAGCACGGTCAAGGACCCCAGTGCCGAAGGAAGACAGAAGCAAAAAAAGAGACCTCGCTGTCTCTCCCAACCACCTACAGTGCTGACGGGTCTCTATCATATTGTGATTATACAATGCAGATAAGACTTGGACTAAATTAGCATGGGTTGCATTCCCCCCCCCACCCCCCCCCCCCCCCCCTCCTCCCATGCCATGCAATATTGCTTATTGCAGTCCTGTGTAAACAAAATAAAATCCTTCAGTATCTCAGGGAACCTTTACAGGCTGAGCTGTGCTCACAAACTAAAGTGAAGGAGCAGGTTAAACAGTACTAATGCCATTTTTGTAGGCAGAAGGGGAAATGCAACTTCATGTTTAAATAGTTATCTGCAGGTTAAGCAGAAATCAATGAGTTTTACCATCAACAACTGTGTCATATCACTCAGAGCAAGCAAAGTGCTGGAAATTTCAGCAATACCTTTCTAGAGCTCTCCCGCTTTCTTACAAGCACCATGTTTGCTGTCTAGAAACCCCCTCTTTCTTTCCTTCCATTCTCTCATCATTGCTTTCCCTCTGTTTTCTGACCCCTCTCATTCTCTCTTCCTCTGTCATACACTAGAAGGACAATGCTGCAGAAGGTGTATCTTCTCAGGCACCATCATTGGTTAAATGTGTGCTTATATGTTTTTATGTGTGAGCACTTACCCCAGCTATAGAGCTGATGTAAATGTCCATGCCTAGAATGGAGAAGTATACAAAGAGATCACAGTTTGGTATAATGTATGTGTGTAAGTGTGGGTAAGGCACACTTGCACACATGCAAAAACTGGAAGGGTATTATGGGATCCTCCCTTTGAGGCATGCCACAACTACCCTATGTTTACATGGCCAGGGCATAGCAATGGGGAGTAATCCTAACCGGAGCTGTTCACTGGATTCCGTCCTTGGACCTGTCTTTGACACCTATTGGGCCCCATCTTTCGACACAAACGGGAAGATGGACGTCCTCACAGAAACGTACAAGTCGGTATAATCGAAAGCCGATTTTGGACATCCCCAACTGTACTCCGTCACAGGGACGGCCAAAAGTTCATGGGGGCATGTCGAAGGCGTAGCAAAGAAATAGCGAAGGTGGGACTTGGGCGTGCCTAACACTTGGACGTCCTTGACCCATAATGGAAAAAAAGAAGGACGTCCCTGACGAGCACTTGGTCGTTTTCACCTGGACCTGTTTTTCTTACGACTAAGGCACAAAAAGGTGCCCGAAATGACCAGATGACCACCGGAGAGAATCGGGGATCACCTCCCGTTACTCCCCCAGTGGCCACCAACCCTCTCCCACCTTCAAAAAACATCTTTCAAAATATTTTGTGCCAGCCTCAGATGTCATACTCAGGTCTGTGACAGCAGTATGCAGGTCCCTGGAGCAGTTTTAGTGGGTGCAGTGTACTTCAGACAGGCGGACCCAGCCCCATCCCCCCCCCCCCACCTGTTACGTTTGGGTATGAGGCCGGAGGTGCTCAGCAAAACACTGAGTGCTGCCAACTGAATAATGAAACCTATATGTTTTGTTAAATATGAAGGTAAAACATTTGTTTTTCTTGATCCTGACCATTTTAAGAAATTTCTAGAGGCAAGAAAACCCCCATTTCCTATTTTGGTCTCTACACCATCCTTCTAGATGGAATAATAATGTGTCTTGAGAAAGTTTATAGCTGGCCATAATCTTAAGAGATTACTTGATTTTATTAAGATGCACTAATGGATTTAGTGCATGCTAATGATAAGACAGCCATTATATTCCTATTGGCAACTTATCATTTAGCGCATTCTAATCGTTAGCGTGTGCCAGGGGCGTAGCTACGTGGGGCCACGGGGTCATGGGCCCCACGTAGATTTGGCCCTGCCCCCCCCCCCCCCGCCGATGGGTACCTTTGCTGGCGGAGGTCCACAACCCCCGCCAGCCGAAGTCCTCTTCTCCGGCGCAGCCGCGTCGCTGATCTGCAAGGGCAGGCTTCTTTTTCTGTGAGTCTGACGGCAGGCGAAATACCACCGAGCGCATTTAAATTATGAACCCAGTATGGCTATTGTATGTTTTTTATTTATTTGTTGCATTTGTACCTCACATTTTCCCACCTATTTGAAGGCTCAATGTGGCTTACATAGTACCGTCAAAGGCGTTTGCCCAGTCGGTGGATAACAAATACGAAGTTGTATTGTGAACGTATGAGGTATAAGTGGAGGGTCGGAATGGATGAAGATTGCGTGATGTCCATGTCGTGTTTACTACTTTGTAGCTTCATTATGTGCCCCCTAGTCCTAGTATTTTTGGAAAGAGTAAACAAGCGATTCACATCTACCCATTCCACTCCACCCATTATTTTATAAACCTCTATCATATCTCCCCTCAGTCGTCTTTTCTCCAAGCTGAAGAGCCCTAGACGCTTTAGGAAAGTTGTCCCATCTCCTTTATCATTTGTTACCCTTCTCCGTACCTTTTCTAATTCCACTATATCTTTTTTGAGATGCGGCATTCATAATGCAGAGGACTATGACTTGCCTCGGGATTGGTAGCATGGAATGTTGCTACTCCTTGAGATTCTAATATGAGGAACTCAATGCAACTTAATCAATATTTCAGTTGGCGGGGGCTGTATCATACCATCTAATTAATTCAAAACATGCCCAGCACCTTCAACTCTCATGACAATGTAACATCCTCCCTTATATCCTTTCAAAATCACTGCATATACACATCCAATCTTTTCTTCATTTTTTTCATTTTGAATAGATTTAATTTGGTTAAAGGACCTCAGCAGCACAATGAGTGCGGAGGTGATTCATTTGTCACGAGACCCGATTGCTCTCAACTCTTGACATGCCATTGGCTCTTCATGGGTCCTCTCATAATTCAATATTATTTATTCATTCTTAAATAAAGTATTTACTCATTTAAAACGATTGAATTATTTAGAACTTAGCTTTTAGCAGTTGTTAGAAGTTAACAGGACCTCTGGCCAACATGCGACATGTTTCACAGAAGCTGCGTAAGGGTCAGGTCCACTAAAAGTAAGCAAAGATAACCAATATTACAAAAATGGCAATGTTACAATATTAGATACTCTATCAACCCATATATATTGACCCTTTGGATGTTATAGTTGATCGTGATGATGCTTTAATCAAAGCCAATAGCAAGGAACACCTTATTACACTTTACTAGACTGGATGGGTCATATGGCCTTTGTCTGCCGTCATGTTTCTATGTTTCTATTCATTGGCCCTGCAAAGAGACTCCAACAAAATCAGTTAGGCCCAAGACTAGAGCAGGTTGAATTGCAGCACATCAAAGTTGTAATCTTCTCATCTTATCTTTTATATAACCTCTGGTAAAATAATTTAATATTGAATAGACTTACTTTAGAAAACATGGCCACAAACATTGCAAAATAGCAACTCGAAAAGATAAGATCTCAAGATTTTATTTTGTTATCCTTGGACTATGCTCTAAGTCTTCCAATAATGCCAAGCTCAGCTAGACTGTGACCTGATTAGTAACCCTTGCCGTCATTAGACAATATTAAATATTATTAATCTGTCCTGAACTAGTGGGTACAATCGTTACTGTGGGTACAATGTTTTGCCAACAGTATATCAGAAGGCAGATATGACCTTGAAGCTTGCTCATTAGAGGAGATCATTCTACTACTGGTCTCCAAATATGGTCCTTGAGACCACAAAGTAGTCTGATTTTTAGAATTTCCAATATGAATATGCATGATATATTTGCATACCCTGCTTCCAATGTACACAGATATATCTCATGCGTATTCAGTCTGAAAATCCTGAAAACCAGAACGCTTTCTGACTCTTGAAGCCTGGATTTATGGACTCCTGTAGCAATTAATCTGATATACTATACTGCCCACAGGAGCCAACGTTTCAAAATTATTGGGGGTGCTAAGCCCAGTGGAAATAACCCCTCCCTGGACACATTCAATGAATATTCTCTATATTGGGGGTGCTCAAGCACCCACAGCACCCACAGAGTCGGCTCCTATGATACTGCCTGTGATACAGTGGCATAGCCAAGGGTGGGCCTAGGCCCGCCTGCTTTGAGCTCAGGCCCACCCAGTAGTAGTGTGGTTGGCAGGGCTTCCCAAGCCCCACCAGCTGAAAACTTCCAACAACTGTCCCTCCTGCATACCTTGTAAATAGCAGATGGCATGCAGGTGAGACAAGGAGAGACCAAATCACCTGTGGGCCAGGGAGGGGTTCTTCTGCCCACCCATCTTGGGTCCAGGCCCACTCAAAGTTGGGTGTCTGGCTACGCCCCTGCTGTGATGACCCACTGTGTTAACTCTATGTAAAGGGGGGTGTCCCTGTTGTGGAGTGATCCATCAACAGATTTACACCCCAGCAGTGGTATAGCCAAGGGTGGGCCTAGGTGGGCCCCGGCCCACCCACTTTGGGCTCAGGCCCATCCAGTAGCAGTACACCTATGATATGGCTGGCAGGCATTCTTCCCAAGCCCCACCAGCTGAAAACTTCCAACAACTGACCCTCCTGCATACCTTGTAAATAAATCTTCACCTGCAACAAGTAGTGACTGATACATGCTGAAGGGCCAACATGAGCAGTGTGTATTAGTTGCTGCTCGCTGCCTGTGAAAATCTATTTAAAAGGTATGCAGGGGGGGATGTTTGAGAGACCATCCACCTTATAATCGAAAGAGAAAAACGCCTAGATTTTGACCTAAATCGGGAGATAGACATTTATCTCACAAAAACGAATAAATCGGTATAATCGAAAGCCGATTTTGGACGTTTTCAACTGCACTCCGTCGCGGATGCGGACAAAGTTGATGGGGGTGTGGCGAAGGTGGAACTGGGGCATGGTTATCGGCCGAGGAGAGATGTACGCGTTAGGGCGATAATCGAAAAAATAAAGGCGTTTTTAGCGAACATTTGGGCCACTTTTGTTGGACCCTTTTTTCACACGAACAGGTCCCAAAAAAGTGCTCTAAATGACCAGATGACCATCGGAGGGAATCGGGGATGACCTCCCCTGACTCCCCCAGTGGTCTGTAACCCCCTCCCACCACAAAAAAATGATGTTTCACAACTTTTTATTTTCACCCTCAAATGTCATACCCACCTCCCTGGCAGCAGTATGCAGGTCCCTGAAGCAGTTGTTAGGGGGTGCAGTGGACTTCAGACAGGTGGACCCAGGCCCATCCCCCCCTACCTGTTACAATTGTGCTGCTTAATGCTTATTAGTCGTCCAACCCCCCCAAACCCACTGTACCCACATGTAGGTGCCCCCCTTCACCCCTTAGGGCTATAGTAATGGTGTAGACTTGTGGACAGTGGGTTGTGAGGGGGATTTGGGGGGCTCAACACACAAGGGAAGGGTGCTATGCACCTGGGAGCTCTTTTACCTTTTTTTTGGTTTTTGTAAAAGTGCACCCTAGGGTGCCCGGTTGGTGTCCTGGCATGTGAGGGGGACCAGTGCACTACGAATCCTGGCCCCTCCCATGAACAAATGCCTTGGATTTATTCGTTTTTGAGCTGGGCGCTTTCATTTTCCATTATCACTGAAAAACAAAAACGCCCAGCTCACAAATTGTCGAATAAAACATGGACGTCTATTTTTTTCGAAAATACGGTTCGGTCCGCCCCTTCAAGGACCCGTTCTCGGAGATAAACGCCCATGGAGATAGACGTTTTCATTCAATTATGCCCCTCCACATGGTATACAGGCGAGAGAGGGAGAGACCAAATCACTTGTGGGACAAGGCGGAGTTCTTCTGTCCACCCATCTTGGGCCCAGGCCCACCCAAAATTGGGTGTCTGGCTACGCCCCTGCACCCCAGGAACCCCACAGAAAACTTACTTCTTTGCAGTTCACTTTCAGCACCTGCACTCATGCAAGGGAGCAGGTTCTCGCTGGAGAAGAAGGGATTTCCCTTCAATGTCCTGGTGTAGACGTTCCTTTCGAGCAATGGCTCAGAGACAGATATGGGTACTCTAACCATGCAAAACAATTACTGCTTTGAGGTAATCTTTCTGTAAATTTATTGTTGTTTATTTATTTAAAACACATTATAACCCACCCATTCATCTAAAGTTCTAGGTGTGGTACAAAAAGATAAATAACTTCCATATAAACCTAAAAGCATACGCATTATCAGACAGTGACAAATGTCATTTCATAATTCAAACACACATGTTAGAAAGACTAAGGAGGCTAGGGCTTTTCAGCTTGGAGATGAGACGGCTGAGGGGAGACATGATAGAGGTATATAAAATAATGAGTGGAGTGGAACAGGTGGATGTGAAGCGTCTGTTCACGCTTTCCAAAAATACTAGGACTAGGGGGCATGCGATTAAACTACAGTGTAGTAAATTTAAAACAAATAGGAGAAAATTTTTCTTCACCCAACGCGTAATTAAACTCTGGAATTCGTTGCTGGAGAACGTGGTGAAGGAGGTTAGCTTGGCAGAGTTTAAAAAGGGGTTAGATGGTTTCCTAAAGGACAAGTCCATAGACCACTACTAAATGGACTTGGGAAAAATTCACAATTTCGGGAATAACATGTATAGAATGTTTGTACGTTTGGGAAGCTTGCCAGGTGCACTTGACCTGGATTGGCCGCTGTCGGGGACAGGATGCTGGGCTCGATGGACCTTTGGTCTTTTCTCAGTATGGCATTACTTATGTACTTATGTAGGATATAACTGGATAGGAAGGATCCTACTCAGTTAAATTCTAAAACTATGGGATCTAGCTGTAATATTCAGTGACACTTAACTGGATAGTGCTGAATATTATCACAGACTCCCAAACACTAGTTCCGGGATGGTCCATGGGTAGAGTCAGGCAACACCAAGTCTTACCCAGTTAACGGCGATATTCAGGCTGCTAACTGGGTAAGTGTTCGGATAAACTTAGGCCAGCACCGATCTGAATATCTGCCGGCAACTATATAAGTCCCGGCCAGTCCCCGGAATCCAGGTATGCTTTGGCACTGAATTTCCAGGTATGCAAGACGCTCAGTGGCTGGTGTTTTTCAAAAATGACTGCAGCAGGCTAAGGAGCAGGGGGAGGGGAAAGTTCTTAGGGGCCCTTTTACTAAGCCGTGTAGGTGCCTAAACGTGCCCAACACTCATCAATTTGGAGTTACCGCTTGGCTACCGCATGGCCCTTACGGTAATTTCATTTTTGACATGCATCCACTGCACGCGCCGGAAAATAATTTTTATTTTCTGGTGCACGACAAAAACCAGGCGGTAATCGTCATTCTACTCACGTAGATGAGTACTGCACGGTTAACGCGTGAGACCTTACCTGTAAGTCAATGGCTGGCAGTAAGGTTTCAGACCCAAAATGGACACGCGCCAATTCTAATTTTGTCGCATGTCCATTTTAGGCAAAAATTTTAAAATGGCCTTTTTTACAGGCAGGCTGAAAAAATGGATCTGTGCGCACCCAAAACACGCGCCTACACTAGCACAGTCCATTGTTTTGGCGCACCTTAGTAAAAGGACCCCTTAGCTTCTTCAAGTCAACACTCATATCACTAGGAGGAACATTCCATAAATCAGGCACAAACATGGAAAATGCCCTGGTGCATTACTTGATTCCTGGGCTTTTTCAAATGAAAGGACCACTGATGCATTCTGTAGACCCAATCTAATCAGCTGACCTGGTGCATGCATACAATATATATAAGCATATATAAGGGGGAACAAAAAGCAGGGAGGAGAATCCTCACGCAAATAAAAAGCAATGTACACAAAAAGTGAGGACGAGTTGAGGAGGAAATCCGAACAAATCTTTTTAGGTTGTCACTCGATAAAAAACCAAGGAAAACATGGCTTTAGGACTTCCTTAGAACACAAAAATAGTGAAGTCAGCTGTGGAGCGCCTCAACGGCAATACACATAAATACACACACAAAAAAAAGAGTGACCTAAAAAGATTTGTTTGACCCCTGATGCAGGCTTTGATGCCGAAACACGGCCGCGTCGGGTCGTCATTTTATTACTAATAAAGTTTTTTTGGATTTCCTCCTCAAGCCGTCCTCACTTTTTGTGTACATTACAATAAACATAACCTATGAATCATTTAAAAACCCTTAGCAAAATCTTGTACTTAATGCAAAATTCCAACGGGCGATCAGTGAAGCTGTACAAAGCATGGTGTAATCTGATTAAATTTAGATCTGCCTAATGTACCCCTTGCGGCTGAATTTAAGACCATTTGCAATGCCTTGAGGGTCTCATTTTACAATCCAGCAAATACAATGTTCCCATAACCAAGACATTGATAAGAGAATGGTGATAACAGAATGAAGATAACAGAAAAGAGATAACAGAAAGGACAAATTACACATGATGAGCAAGTGTCTCTGTGAAATAGAAATATGGATATTAGAAAAGAAACTGAAATTGAACTGAGCAAAAATGGAGGTATTATGGATGAGACGAGATGGTGTAGCATGAGAGACCACCATTAGGATTAGGATTAGGAACTGGTTGACAGACAGAAACCAGAGGGTGGTGGTAAATGGAGTTCGCTCGGAGGAGGGAAAGGTGAGTAGTGGAGTGCCTCAGGGATCAGTGCTGGGACCGATTCTGTTCAATATATTTGTGAGTGACATTGCCGAAGGGTTAGAAGGTAAAGTTTGCCTTTTTGCGGACGATACTAAGATTTGTAACAGAGTGGACACCGGGGAGGGAGTGGAAAACATGAAAAAGGATCAGCGGAAACTAGAAGAATGGTCTAAGGTTTGGCAATTAAAATTCAATGCGAAGAAATGCAAAGTGATGCACTTAGGGAGTAGAAACCCAAGAGAGACTTATGTGTTAGGCGGTGAGAGTCTGATAGGTACTGAGGGGGAGAGGGATCTTGAGGTGATAGTATCTGAGGACCTGAAGGCGACGAAACAGTGTGACAAGGCGGTGGCCGTAGCCAGAAGGTTGCTAGGCTGTATAGAGAGAGGTGTGACCAGCAGAAGAAAGGAGGTGTTGATGCCCCTGTATAAGTCATTGGTGAGGCCCCACCTGGAGTATTGTGTTCAGTTCTGGAGGCCGTACCTTGCTAAGGATGTAAAAAAAATGGAAGCGGTGCAAAGAAAAGCTACGAGAATGGTATGGGATTTGCGTTACAAGACATATGAGGAGAGACTTGCAGACCTGAACATGTATACCCTGGAGGAAAGGAGAAACAGGGGTGATATGATACAGACATTCAAATATTTGAAAGGTATTAATCTGCAAACGAACCTTTTCTGGAGATGGGAGGGCAGTAGAACGAGAGGACATGATATGAGAGTGAAGGGGGGGGGGCAGACTCAAGAAAAATGTCAGGAAGTATTTTTTCACGGAGAAAGTGGTAGATACTTGGAATACTCTCCCGCGGGAGGTGGTGGAGAGGAAAATGGTAGTGGAATTCAAGCATGCGTGGGATAAACATAAAGGAATCCTGTGCAGAAGGAATGGATCCTCAGAAGCTTAGCCGAGATTGGGAGGCGGGGCTGGTGTTTGGGTGGTGGGGCTAGTTCTGGGCAAGACTTCTACGGTCTGTGTCCTGAAAATGGGGCTAGTTCTGGGCAAGACTTCTACAGTCTGTGTCCTGAAAATGGCAGATACAAATCAAGGTAAGGTATACACAAGAAGTAGCACATATGAGTTTATCTTGTTGGGCAGACTAGATGGACCGTGCAGGTCTTTTTCTGCCGTCATCTACTATGTTACTATGTTATTATCCATTAGAGATCATTAGCTGGAATCAAAAGATCTGGTAGCTAACCTAGCAATAAAGATCAACAGTGGGGTTGGTGTTGGCTGAACAGATGTCAAATGTGACACATAGTTGTTCTTTTCAGATAAGAAGGTTGAAGTAATTAGGCCCATTGTTTGAGATGAAGAGTTTTGTATCTATTGTATAGTCAACTATATCTTCCATCTGCCTTCTCGGCATAATTATAGACTCAATAGCTTGCAAAGTTTTCACTCCTTTCCTCTCGCCAACAGCTGGCATGAATCCTTTGATGGGGAAAGGAATCGACCACGTCAAAGCCGAAAAAGTGAATTTGCTCCTCCTCTACATACAAATGACTCTGGAGACGTGAATGCTGTTCCAAGTCATGAGAACATAAGATTAGCCATAACGAGTCGGACCAAAGGTCCATCAAGTCCAGTATCCTGTTTCCAAAATGGCCAATCCAGGTCACAAGTACCTGGCAGGATTCCCCAAAATAGCGAGATTCCATGCTACTTAGACATCAGTAGTACAAAAAAAAAAGTGACAACCTAAAAAGATTTGTTTGACCCCCTGATGCAGGCTTTGATGCCGAAATACGGCCGTGTCGGGTCGTCGGTGGTGGATGCTTGGAATGCCCTTCCACGGGAGGTGGTGGAGAAGAAAACGGTAACGGAATGCAAACATGCCTGGGATAAACATAAAGGAATCCTGCTCAGAAGGAAGGGATCCCCAGAAGCTTAGCCGGTGGTGGGAGGTGGGGCTGGTGGTTGGGAGATGGGGATAGTGCTGGGCAGACTTATACGGTCTGTGCCAGAGCTGGTGGTAGGAAGCGGGGCTGGTGGTTGGGAGACGGGGATAGTGCTGGGCAGACTTATACGGTCTGTGCCCTGAAAAAGATAGGTACAAATCAAGGTTAAGGTATACACAAAAAATGGCACATGTGAGTTTATCTTGTTGGGAAGACTGGGTGGACCGTGCAGGTCTTTTTCTGCCGTCATCTACTATATTACCACGTTAGCCTCTGGGTAAGCAGTGGATTTCCCCATGTGAGCCTCCACAATGTTTATGGACTTTTCCTCTCCAGTAATTTTTCCAAAACATTTTAAAATCCAGATACATTAATTGCTTTCACCAATTCATTTGCCAATAAATTCCAGAGCTTAATTATGCAGTTATTAAGTAACTTCATGGCAGCTGTATGAAAGAGCAAAAAAAAAGCACGATTTGCATTTATCAGTTTCATGCCACTCAGGATTAGACTGAATAAGCATGAGATATATTTGTGTACATTGGAAGCAGGGTATGCAAATATATCATGCATATTCATATTGGAAATTCTAAAAATCAGACTGCTTTGTGGTCTCAAGGACCATATTTGGAGACCAGTAGTAGAATGACCTCCGCTAATTGAGCAAGCTTCAAGGTCGTATCTGCCTTCTGATATACTCTTGGCAAAACATTGTACCCACTAGTTCAGTACAGATTAATGACATTTAAGCTACAAAGTACTAAATTTAATACGAATCAGAGAAACATTTTCTCCACTCAATGTATAATTAAACTCTGGAATTCGTTGCTGGAGAATGTGGTAAAGCAATTAGCTTAGCGGGGTTTAGAAAGGGTGTGGATGGCTTCCTAAAGGAAAAGTCCATAGACCATTATTAAATTGACTTGGGGAGAATCCACTATTTCTGGGATTAGCAGTATAGAATGTTTTGTACTTTTTTGGGATCTTGCCAGGTATTTGTGACCTGGATTGGCCACTGTTGGAAACAGGATGCTGGGCTCGATGGACCTTTGGTCTGTCCCAGTATGGCAATACTTTTGTACTTATGTACTTGGGATTCTAAATGGAATGTTACTACTCTTTGGGGTTCTAGATGGAATCTTGTTACACTTTAGGATTCTAGACTCTTGCTATTGTTTGCAGTTCTACTTGGAATGTTGCTACTCTTTGGGATCTTGCCAGGTATTTGCGATCTGGATTGGCCACTGTTGGAAACAGGATGCTGGGCTCGATGGACCTTTGGTCTGTCCCAGTATGGCAATACTTTTGTACTTATGTACTTGGGATTCTAAATGGAATGTTACTACTCTTTGGGGTTCTAGATGGAATCTTGTTACACTTTAGGATTCTAGACTCTTGCTATTGTTAGCAGTTCTACTTGGAATGTTGCTACTCTTTGGGATCTTGCCGGGTATTTGTGACCTGGATTGGCCACTGTTGGAAACAGGATGCTGGGCTCGATGGACCTTTGGTCTGTCCCAGTGTGGCAACACTTATGTACTTAGGGCTGAGAGAAAGAGAGAGAGAGCGTGGGGGAGCAGAATTTGCTTTAGTTATATGTGAAGCTTTGAGTGCATCTACCTGGCTGGGCTGACCTCATCGCTGGAGTGGATCCCCCCCTTCCCCCCATACCTCCCACTTGTCCAGGGCACTGGCTGCTTTGTCTGGCATCTCTTCTAGTTCTCACAATGAAGCTATTTTTCTAAAGTGGCCCCTGGTTAAGAAATGTCAAGATCTCTGATCTGATTTATTCCCAGGGTACTGAGGGATTGATAGCCTTTTCTTTTTATGTGTTTGTCAACCACCACTGCCAACCTTGAAAAGGTAATGTAAATTTTTTTAATTAAATTACGGCAGAGAAATCCAATGGGCCTCAAAGTGAAGCTCCGCTTTGACTCCGGTGGGATTGACTGCGGTTTGGTTTTCAAGTGCAAGGATCCTTGTGTCTCACGTATAGAAGTCAAACTACTAGCCCTGTGAACTAGGAAACCAACCCGACCAGTGCTTCTCAGGTCCTACCCCTCCCTTCTGCTGCGTAAATATCATAAACCTTTTAGCCAGTCATTTTCTTGCACTGATAAATTGCTAATCAGCATCACTGTGTGTTTTCCACCTTTCCTGTAATGTCATGTGGTAAACACAAAGGGTGGGAACTTCACTCAAACACGATCAGTGTCATTCCTGGATAATCCATCAGGGATGGATTGATTCTGCCTGTTTATGAGGAAGGTTCTACACACAAATCCCGCTCAGGCAGCCTGATTATGATATTCCGTAAGCTTTCGATTCAGTCTGAGAAGAGCTAAGTACTGACGTGTACACAGGATAATGTCTACAGAAATGGGCTCCTCATCCACCTCCCCCCCCCCCCAGCAGAGAATTTCTACCTGTTTCCAAACCATTTTGGAATTCTCTCCATGATGCATGAATGCTGTCCGTGTCACAGCTGGAAACAGTGTAGACATGAAGTTGTAAACTCACTGGGGACAAATGAAGAGGGATTTTAAAGTATCTGATCCGTAACGGCTGATATATTTTTGATATTCATCTGTTTCACTATTTCCGGACTAAATAAGTTCTTTATTAGTGTCTAATAACAGCAGGGCTTTTTTTGAGGGGGTACTTGGGGGGTACTGAGTACCGGCACCTTTTCCATTGTCTGCCAAAACTGACCCATGGTCCCCAAGTTTTAATGAAAGAGTTCAGGCTCTACACACCAATTCTGCCTTGTCATAGATTCTGTGACTGGTTGCAGGGGGCCTGGCTATTGTGGGATGGGTCCCTCAGTGATCACCCCACCCCTGAAGGGTGGCCTGGCATTTGAGTACCGGCACCTTTTTCGCTATTAGATTGTAAGCTCTTAGAGCAGGGACTTAGAGCAGGGACTGTCTCTCTTTGTTAAATTGTACAGCGCTGCGTAACCCTAGTAGCGCTCTAGAAATGTTAAGTAGTAGTAATAGTAGTAGTAGAAAAAACGCACTGAGTAACAGCAATGCTTTTTCAGGGTCCTGCATCCTGAATAAGGAGGAGGAGCCTAGGGGTCACAGCAGCAGGGCTGCAAGCTCACTGATGCTCTCTCTGACCTTGGACAAGTCACTTAGGGCCAGATTCTGTATATGGCATCCAAAATGTAGGTGCGTTGAAATAACACGCCTAGCACTATTCTATAAACCATGTCTACAGTAAGACAGGGTTTATAGAATAGCACATAGGCTGGGGGAACGTGCTTACGTTTAGGAGGGGCCATATATGCCACTTGAGCTGATCCTGGAGGGAGGTGCAAAGCTGATGGTTTGCTTAGGGCATCAGATACACTGATCTTGATAATTTACAGATTTCTGGACTAAAGGATTTCACAAGATTATCAGAGTAGCAGCTATACTATACTTTACTAGAGGCTTGTATCCTGCCAAATCCCTTTAAAAAAAGGTGTGAGGCAGGTAACAAGGAAATTCCAGCATAACAACATATAGGACCCGACGATCAATTCCCCCTCCCTCCTCTGGGCACCACCTCAAAATGGCAGCGTCCTGCCCTATCTGGCGCATTGTGTTTGGCGGGGAGTGAGGTTACATGCTGGGGGATGAGGGGTCCAGGAGTCCACTGGACCCCACAGGACTGACAGTGACAGCCCGGGCTGCCTTGCACGGACGGGGGTTGGGAGAGGGAGTAAGGAAAAGCGCCTTAACCCTAATGCCAGCTCCAAACTTGTGTAGGGTTAAGGCGCTATTCTACCCTTAGGATCAGAGCCTTTGCTCTGATCATATGGGCGAAATACTACCAAGCTCATTTAAATTATAATCCATTGGTCTAACCCAGTATGGCTATTGTATGTTCATAATGTAGAGGACTATTACTTGCCCAGGGATTGGTAGCATGGAATGTTGCTACTCTTTGAGATTCTGCATGGAATCTCGTCACTCTTTAGGGTTCCAGAATCTTGCTATTCTTTGGGGTTCTAAATGGAATGTTGCTACTCTTTGAGATTCTGCATGGAATCTTGTCACTCTTTAGGATTCCAGAATCTTGCTACTATTTGGGTTTCTGCCAGGTAGTTGTGACCTGGATTGTCCACTGTTGGAAGCAGGATACTGGGCTAGATGGACCATTGGTCTGACCCAGTATGGCTATTCTTACGTTACCTGCCTTTGTCCAACAATTCCTCCAGCTGATATGCACATAACTATGAGTCACACCTAGACACTGCCTATGTGCATACCTGCCTGTAATGCTAATGATGTACATATGTAAGTGGTGTGTACCTGTTAGCATATACATCATAGAAATACCCTCAATATGACATGCAATTATGAACTGTCTGATTAGCCCACTTTAGCAAACATGCCCCAAGTTAGGAGCCTTAACTCTTTAAAAACTGATCTTTAAGTGGAGGAGTGGCCTAGTGGTTAGAGTGGTGGACTTTGGTTCTGGGGAACTAGGTTCAATTCCCACTGCAGGCACAGGCAGCTCTTTGTGACTCTGGG
Organism: Microcaecilia unicolor; assembly: GCF_901765095.1. NCBI lineage: Eukaryota > Metazoa > Chordata > Amphibia > Gymnophiona > Siphonopidae > Microcaecilia > Microcaecilia unicolor. The sequence goes on along the minus strand of NC_044035.1, from coordinate 347,120,306 downwards.
CAAGTCACTTAACCCTCCACTGCCCCAGGTACAAATAAGTACCTGAATATACTATGCAAACCCCACAGAAAGGCAGCATATCAAGTCCCATTCCCTTTTCCCTATTGGAGATTCTAGACGGAATGTTGCTACTATTGAGATTCTGTAGCTACTATGAAACCGTTCTGCTCATTGCAGTGGTAGGTTGGGCAGCTTGGATGGACCGTTCAGGTCTCTTTATCTGCCGTCATTTACTATGTTACTATATGTAGGTCCAGATCCAGGGGCCATACACCAGATCTTCAAGAACCCTGTGATCATGGGCTCTGAATCTGAGCACTGGGTGTCACCCTTAAGCATGATTCCTTCATTCTAAGAATGCTGACTCCAGATCATCTTCAACCCCAATGGACTAAAGGAACGGAGTAAAGTGGGGACACTCTACATGGCAGTGTGCTCAGTGCCACCACTGAGCTACCAACATTAGAATATGTGTCCACCAAAGTTTTTGCTAGTTGGTGGGACAGGGCAATGGGGCTTGATAAATGATGAAACATATAAACAAAAAGAGAACACATCTACTATAATAAAACTCACCCTCAACGTTCTGAGGACACTGATGTCAGTGAAGCCAAGCCCTGACTTCCTTCAAAAAGGTTCGAAGGTTCGTGGTGGTGAAGCCACCAAAATCGCTCTGAGCCCCGCCCTCGAGGGCGGAGCAATGGCAGAACAACGAAGGGGTTGGCCAGGGAGGGAGGCAGGGAGACGGGGGGGGGGGTGGGAAATCGCTCCGGGCCCCGCCCTCGCATCAAACATCATGACGTTGGGGGCGGAGCAATGGCAGAACAACGAAGGGGTTGGCAGGGAGGGAGGCAGGGAGACGGGGGGGGGGGAATCGCTCCAGGCCCCGCCCTCACATCAAACGTCATGACGTTGGGGGCGGAGCAATGGCACAACAATGAAGGGGTTGGCCAGGGAGGGAGGGGGTGTTGGGGACAAAAACCTTGCTAGCGCCCGTTTCATTTGCTCTGAAACGGGCCTCTTTTACTAGTTTTTTCATAAAACGAAATCAGTCTTAAGCTTGTAACATTAGACCACCGTTAAAGAGAGACAGACTGGGCAATATTGGAGGTATAATCTGCAGCATATTAAAACAAACAAAACTTTGATCCCAGTTCGAAATTTGCTTATTAATTTTTTTCACATAGTAGGAATTGGTTGTGTTGGAGGAGGAGAGTGTGTGTGGGGTGTTCTGGGTAGGTTTCTAAGAGTATATATGTCTGGTATGTGTGTAGGGATGTTTGGAAGGGAGAGGGATAAGGCGGTGGGAGTGTGGAGGGAGTGAAAGCATGTTGTACAATGAGAACGAATGTGGGATACGGGTGGGAGTGTGGGTGTATGAGGTTATGCGTGGGGAATGAGGGATACAGGAGGAATATGTGGAAAGGTGTGTGAGGTTGCTTTAACAAGGCATTTCCCTCCTCTACACTTCATGGAGTGAAGGAGTGGCCTAATGGTTAGTGCAGTGGGCTGCAGACCTGGGGAACCAGGTTTGATTCCCACTGCTGCCTAACGGTGAGCAGTGGGTTAAGATCCTGGGGAACCAGGTTCAGTTCTCTCTGCAGCTCTGTGTGACCCTGGGCAAGTCACTCCATTGCCCCAGGTACAAAATACTTAGATTGTGAGTCCACCTGGGACAGTGTAAGTTCCTGAATAGTTATATAAGTAATTTGCCTTGGTTTGTGCTTCAGTAGAAGGTTGTATATCAAAAATGGATAGACTTAGACTTCAACTGAACTCCTACTAATGTTATTCAGGCTTGTGTCATCTCAGTCCTACTGTAACATCATGTTTATGTTTATCAAAATTTACTATACCACTTTATCTGGCCTCAGGTCAAGGTGGTTAACAGACTAAAAAAAGTAGGAAAAGATCACAAAAACATGACAGGGAAGGAACTTACACTCAGATTTACCCAATCAGTTCTAAAATAAACAAAAATTAAAGTAAAATAAGTATTTAAAATAATCTTAAAACTAAGATAAACAAACCAAAATCAAAATTAATTTGTTTCTAATACTGCAAGACAGACATAAATATTGTCTGTGTTCTTTTTACTCTCTCTCCCTCTAATATCATATCTTAGTTATAATTATTCCCATCATTCCCCAGTTTGATATAAATTGATTTTAACTTAGGTCTCCTCTATGCCATCCTCTTCATACCTTCTATATCCCATATTATTTCCACTGTAAACCGCTTAGATACTGTTAGAAACATAGAAACTTGACGGCAGATAAAGGCCATATGACCCATCCAGTCTGCCCATCCTCTGTAACCCCTAATTCTTTCTGTTCCTATGTGATCCCACATGCTTATCCCATGCCTTTTTAAATTCTGGAACAGTCCTCGACTCCACCACCCTTTCTGTGAAATAAAACTTCCTTAGGTTACTCCTAAGCCTATACCCTCTTACCTTTGTCGTGTGTCCCCTCATTTCAGAGCTCTCCTTCATTTGAAAAAGGCTCTCTTCCTGTATTCCCTTGAGATATTTAAACGTTTCTATCATGTCTCCTCTCTCCCAGCGTATACATGTTGAGGTTCATAAGCCTGTCCCTATAATTTTTGCATTCAAGACCGCTTACTAATTTCATTGCCACCCTCTGAACCGACTCCATCCTGTTTATATCTTTCCGTAGGTGCGGTCTCCAGAACTGCACGCAGTACTCCAAATGGGGCCTCACCAGAGTCTTATACAACGGCACTATCACCTCCTTTTTCCTGCTGGTCATGCCTCTCTTTATGCACCCAAGCATCCTTCTGGCTTTGACCTTAGCTTTTTCTTCCTGTTTGGAAGCTTTAAGGTCATCAGACACAATCACCCCCAAGTCCCGCTCTTCCTTCGTACACTGAAGCACTTCACCCCCACTGTTGTCAATTATGGTGCATGAAATGTGAAATATAACCTAAATACAATGCAGGTTTTTCACCCTTGGTTAGAGAAATCAGTTTTCTATTGTGGATTAAGATATAGAAATTATGAACACCTGCCTTGACAAAACCAAAGGAGAGTCAAGGAGGTGACGAAAGAACTAAGCTTTCAAAATCTTCGTTCTTCAGAAGTCTGGTTACAATGATCTAGAGTCAAAACTCATAATAAGTGGGCCTGGCCTCATGGCAGCAGCTGCCAAAAATTGATATGCTTTGAAATTTCTGGAATAACAACCATAGTTTACCGTGGCCACGATTATATATTCCAGGAGTTCAAGGTTTCTGTTTCTTTTAAAGAATTACTTCTGCATTCAAGGTTATCAATAGAAATCAAACAAAATAAAACATGGATAAGATGATACCTTTTTTATTGGACATAACTTAATACATTTCTTGATTAGCTTTCGAAGGTTGCCCGTCCGATCTGACGAAGAAGGGCAACCTTCGAAGCTAATCAAGAAATGTATTAAGTTATGTCCAATAAAAAAGGTATCATCTTATTTTCTTTTCCATGTTTTATTTTGTTTGATTTCTATTGATAACCTTAAGAGTAGACTAACACGGCTACCACACTCCTCTACTTCTGCATTCAAGAAATGAATTCAGTGAAGCTGTTTAGAGAAGAAAACTAGAAATGCATGCAATAGCTAGAAGTAATTTGTAAATTTGCTAAATCATATGTTAATGCCTATCTGTTGTAACTACAAGGCTTATTTTAAGGTAAGACCACTTTGACCTCTATAGGGTCCGGCGATACATGAAATGACAAATGGAAATGGAATTGCTAGATCCTCAGACTTGAAACTGAAAGACAAGATGAACGCTCAGGCCTGAGACACAGAAGGCACACGTTCCTGGGAACAAAACAGATTGTTTTGGAAAACTCTGTGAAACACGTTACGTAAATGCACACAGACGAAGGATAATAAATCTGTAACTAATTTGGACAGATGGTCATTTCAGAGAAGCCACAGTTATCTGAGATCAAATTTCAATCTGAGTCTGCTCAGAAATGACTCACGAAGACTCTTCTAAAATGCTCCATATACCAGTTTGTGCAATTCTGAATTTGGCACTGAAATCACCAGTTTTCCTTTAGAGATTTTGAGGAAGCATCATCTCCTTGTTCATGCTTTTCTCTTGCAATCTAGTTGGTATTTGGGAGACTAGGCTCTGCCTCTCTTCTCTTCCTTTTCTGATGGACACAGCTGCAAGTACAGGTGCTATGCTGCATATTTTCCCCCGGGAAGCCTCTCTCATGTATTATTTTGCTTTATATATCATTTCTTGAGCTTTTAGGGTTATCAATAGAAATCAAACAAAATAAAACATGGAAAAGAAAATAAGATGATACCTTTTTTATTGGACATAACTTAATACATTTCTTGATTAGCTTTCGAAGGTTGCCCTTCTTCGTCAGATCGGAAATAAGCAAATGTGCTAGCTGACAGTGTATATAAGTGAAAAACATTCAAGCATTGCTATGACAGTCTGACAGGGTGGGAGGATGGGGGTGGGTAGGAAGTATGCATGGGGACATCAAAGTATTTCATTGGTATTCACACTCCTCTACTTGAGCTTTTAGTGAAGGTCCAAGCCCATGAGCTGAGGCTGGTCCCTTTTTGGCCATTGGCTGAGACAGCACTGAAGGGCATTGTATAACTGCAGGTTCATATTGCATTTCCATGTTTCATAGGTTCTAATGCATTTGCCTCCTGGGATACCCAATTCCAACTGGAGGCTAAAGAATTGCCCTGGAGATTATTTATTGCGTATCCAAAGGAACTGTTCCTGGAAAACCTTGAAAGAAATAATGTTGGTTGGGTCAGATAACTTCCCTCTTTATCCTGTGCAATGAAGAAGACTGTAGGCCAAAAATATACAGAAAGGAAACTTGACCAGAAGCCATCACTAATTCACATAGCGCTGTGGGAGGATTGTGTGGCCTGAATCTTGATATGCTTCTATGGTCTAGAACACCACAGAAAGGAGAGAATGGGCTCCGCTTGCTGATCTGCACATCCTGCCTCACTCACGGTTCCTAATACCTCAAATTCAATCCTATTCTTGCCTGAAATTTGATGTGAGTCTGGCATGATGTACTCTCACACAGAGGAGGAGAAGCCAGTTGCGATCCTAGGTCGGCTGCCACCTGGGGCGGATCGCCGCTGCGCACCCCCGCTCCCGGGGTGCAGCGGCGTCCATCCCCCCAGGGTGCAGCACGACACCTCCCCCAGCACAATGACACCCCCTCCCCGGCGCATCAAGACACCCCCCGCCCCGGGTGCATTCTTGGCTGCTGGAGGGTGCAGAGAGCAGCCACGCGCCTGTCGGCTCCACTGGCTCCCTCTGCCTTGGAACAGGAAGTAACCTGTTCTGGGGCAGAGGGAGCAGGGAACCAGCGGAGCCCACAGGTGCGCAGCTGCTCTCTGCACCCTCCAGCAGCGTGCACCCGGGGCGGACCTCCCCCACCGCCCTACCCTTCCTACGCCACTGGGAGAAGCCTAACAGTTAGACCAATAGACTGAAACCCACAAAAGCCAGGTTCAAATCCCACTGCTGCTCCTTGTAATCTTGCGTAAGTCACTTATGGGTCCTTTTATTAAGGCGCGGCAAAAAATGGGCTGCGGTAGTGTGGGCATGTGTATTTGGCACGAGCTGGGCCAGTTTTTATTGTGTCTGGGGAAAGAGGGCTTATTTTTCAATGGGCCAAGAAATGGGCCTGCAGTAAAATTGAAACCAGCGTGCACCTGTTTACAGCCTGAGCCCTTAACGTCACCCATTGATCTAGCGGTAAGGACTTACGTGCTACATGCACAGTGACCGGTTGGCGCGCACAAACTGATGGTTAATGCCAGAAACGACGCACACGGTAGAAAATAAAAAAATAATTTGTTATGGTGTATTGGGCGCATACCAAATCCGAAATTACCGCCGGGGGGGGGGGGCATGCTAGCCTGGTGGTAGTCTCATTGTGGCACTTGCAGTACTCGCGTAGAGCCTACCGCACTTCCATCCACACCTGAGACACAGAAGGGACTTGTTCCTGGGAGCAAAACAGATTGTTTTGGCAAACTCTGTGAAACACGTTACATAAATGGTTAGTACTGTGCCCAGTCGCTGGCTCTGGCTCCATCATCCTTGCACCTTCATTGTATTCATCATCTAGCCCATCAGCTTCTGGATCTGAATCAAGGACGTCTTGGTTGGCCACATAAAATCTATCACTAATGGCATCCTCCTCCTCCACATTGGTCCCTTGTCCAAAGGTTAACTGTGGAAACCCATCAAGGCCTATGGGTATCAGGAACTCAGCTTCAGGGACTCGCCTTATCATCTGCGAGGCTTTAGGGTTGACATTTGCTCATTCCTTTTGAACCTCCAGGAAACTCCACTGAAGTCAACTTGGGTTTTGTAATCCAACAGGGATGGGCTCTGGCTGCTGCATGAACTGAGGCCACTCTCTTCCTGCGGTGGTAGTGCTCCCATCCAGGCTCAAAAAGCTATGGAAGCAACTGGCTATTCTGAAAATATTTGTAAAATGCATTGTTTAAAATGACCAAATCTCTGGCTTAATGACGTCTTCTGTTTATATAGGGTTACCATATTCTGTCCCCCAAAAAGGACACATGCCTCGTCCCCTTTCACGCCCCACCCGCCTCATTTCATGCCCTCGCTCCACCTCCTGTCACATTTACCCCTCCCCCCTGTCACACACCCCGTCACTCCCCCTCCCCATCACTCCCCCTTACCTTACTACTGCCCTGGTGGTCTAGTGACCTGTTCAGGGCAGGAAAGAGCCCCCTCTTTCCTGCCCAGAGCGCTGCCCTGCATGCATCCTTCCTGTTCGTGATCTCGGTGCTGATTCAAAATGGCCGCCGAAAGTTGAAGTCTCGCAAGGTCACTTCAACTCTCGGCGGCCAATTTGAATCGGCGCCGAGATCATGAATAGGAAGGATGCATGCAGGGCAGCACTCCGAGCAGGAAAAAGGGGGCTCTTTCCTGCCCCGAAGGCGGAAGAGATCACTAGACCACCAGGGCTGTAGTAAGTAAAGGGAGGGGAGGCTAGCAATCTGCCTGTTTGTCCGGATTTCTGGACAAATGGGCAGGCTGGCGGGCAGGCCGTCCTATAGGTATAGCTGTCCTAGGGTTTGGAAGACCCCTGAGGCAGGCGCTGTTGGGTGCCAAACATGGCCCATGTCGGGTCTAGTCCATTAAAGATGACATCATTGTTCCAGTTCTGGGGCCCTTTTGAGCTTCTTTTGTATTGCTTTGCTCTGTGTGCGTTTGGACCCTCTCTGTTTTTGCTGTTAGGTAAAGGAGCACGGCAGGGAGGGAGCATTGAGGGAGAATGTAGCAGCACCGGGGGAGACACCGTCAAATTAAACTGAAGACATCTGGTAACCTTGCTGGTTACCTTGGGGAGCGTAGGGAGGGAAAAGGGAGATGCAGTTCAAGCAAGAGTCCTTGTGTCCTGTAAGGCCACACCAATCTTACATTCCTCACTGAGGCCCTGGTTAGTCCAACGTTTTGTTATAATGAAGACTTTCAGACCATGACTCAGTTGACCTAAGTTTTCAGAACACAAATTTCACCTTTGGACATTCTGTTTTTTATCATGATTTTACTGTTGTTGGGAGGTAGGTTAGTCATATTTCTCTTTGCATTTCGTGGCTACAGCACAGTTGTAAGAGCTCTACGATATATATTAAGCAACTAGTAAAAAAGGCCCGTTTCTTAAAAAAAAATCTTAAGTAGAGGAGTGTGGTAGCCGTGTTAGTCCACTCTTAAGGTTATCAATAGAAATCAAACAAAATAAAACATGGAAAAGAAAATAAGATGATACCTTTTTTATTGGACATAACTTAATACATTTCTTGATTAGCTTTCGAAGGTTGCCCTTCTTCCTCAGATCGGAAATAAGCAAATGTCACATTTGCTTATTTCCGATCTGACGAAGAAGGGCAACCTTCGAAAGCTAATCAGGAAATGTATTAAGTTATGTCCAATAAAAAAGGTATCATCTTATTTTCTTTTCCATGTTTTATTTTGTTTGATTTCTATTGATAACCTTAAAAAAAAATGAAATGGGTACTAGCAAGGCTATCTTGTAATGGTGATTATGTTTTTAAGGCTCTCGTCGAAGCGATTTCTCCCCTCTCCCCTGCCCTCCCCTCCCATCCCCTCCGTGTCCCACAATTCTGACGTCCCCTCCATGTGCAGCGATTGTCCTCTGCCCTGCCATCCCCTCTGTGTCCCGTGATTCTGGCCTATCATGATTTTACTGTTCTCGTGAGGTAGGTTAGCCATATTTCTCTTTGCATTTCATGGCTACAACACAGTTGTAAGAGCTCTACGATATATATTAAGCAACTAGTAAAAAAGGCCCATTTCGCAAAAAAATGAAACAGCCTATCTTGTAATGGCTATCTTGTAATTTTTTAGTCCTATCAGTCAATGGACTTTCCTGAAAGATAACTTTAAAACAATGCAGGAACGTAAGACCTTTGAAGACAGAATGATTAAATATTTTGACACCCACCAGACAGGACTTTTCTAGCCCATTATAAACCATAAAATTGTACTGCTTTGTCACCCTCCTGTCTCCATGCATATCTCCCTGTCCCTCATCCACCCGACTCTTCCTGTCTCTCACCTATCCACCCCCATCCTGTTAGACTGTCACTGGAATGCATTGATGTTTCACTTATATATACTGTCATCTACCAACATTTGCTTATTTCCAAGCTGACGAAGAAGGGCAACCTTCGAAAGCTAATCAAGAAATGTATTACGTTATGTCCAATAAAATGCATTAAAATGTAATCTGATTTTACTATGGGTAATATCCCCACTCCAACATGCACTCACACAGATATAAACACACACATAGAGGCATGAACGCACATACAGATACAGAAATACACAGATGTGCACACACCATGCACAGCAGATGTAGACCTAGTCACCAAACAGACATTTAAATGCATGTGCCTGCAGACACTAACACACACACTCTCGCATATGCAGAGAAATACTCTTATATACGCACAGATGCATCCAAACACTTAACAGCATTCCGTCCAGCCAAAAAAAGATCTAATCGGAAAATCGGAAGAAAAGGTCAATAAAAGGATATGGGATTTAGCTCTGTGCGTCATAGGAGGCACATGCAAACTTACAGTCTGTTTTATTAGCTTCTAATTGATTTCCTAGGATGAAAGAAAAGCTGAGTCTGGCTGCAGTATCACAAATAAAAGGGCTGCATGAGGGAGAATGTTGTATAACTAAGCTCAGCACATAAAAACACTGACAAAAACAAAGCCTTGAAATGCACATGTGGTCTCTTCCAGGGGTTGTATTTTATTTCGGTGAGGGCGAGTATGAAATAGGCACATTCCTGCCCTGCATAAGTCCTTGTATGTGTCCAGAAATTCCTGGAACCAGCACATGGTAAAGCTGAAAACAAAATCGCGGCAAGGGTTTCTCGAACAAAGATTTTCAGAGGAATATCAGAGATAGTTGTTGACGTGAAATACACAACCAGCAAAAAGGATAGAGGTGTAAAAAGATTCAAATTTTTCAAAGGTATAAATAATGCACCAGATGGAAAGAATTTGTTTTTTTTCACGGGAAAGGAAGTTCTAGAAGAAAAGGTCGTGATTTGAGGCTCAGAGAGCACAGACTAAGGAGCAGCATCGGAAAATATTTCTTCATGGAAGGGTGGTGGAAGTACGGAACAGCCTCCCAGTGAGATAAGCACAAAGGGAAGACAAAACAGAACAATAACAGTACTGCAACCTCTATGAAATATGCCTAGGCAAAGAAGGGCATCTAATATAATATTGAGTCATTCAAAAGATACAGGGTCTGATATTTTTAATCAATTTAAACAGCCAGGAGAAGATCTTGGCCATTTCAATTGCCTGTCTGGAGTTAACTGGGGATATTCAGTGGCGATTAACTGGATAGTGCCAGTGAAAATGTCCGGTCAGCACCCAAGCCGAAACCAGCTATTTTGAGGGCACTCTGGGACCCGAGTCAGCACTTGGTTGGTTAAGTGCCGATATTCAGCACAAAGCTGACCAAGGTAACCGCATAAATAGGACGGCATTAAAGTCAGTCCTATATTTATGTGGTTCACCATAACCATTTAAGTGCTGGATATCACACTTAACCGGCTATATTTTCACGGTCCCTGTACACCAGGAAATTCAATGCCCAGACATAGCCCAGCATTGAATTTAGAACATAAGAATAGCCATACAGGGTCACACCAATGGTCCATCTAGCCCAGTATCCTGCTTCCAGCAATGGCCAATCCAAGTCACAAGTACCTGGCAGAAACCCAAATAGTAGCAGCATTCCGTGTAGAACCCCAAAGAATAGCAAGATTCTGGAATCCTAAAGAGTAACAAGATTCCATGCAGAATCTCAAAAAGTAGCAGCATTCCATGATACCAATCCTGGGGCAAGCAGTGGCTTCCCCCATGTCCATCTCAATAACAGACTATGGACTTTTCCTCCTGGAACTTGTCCAAACCTTTTTAAAACCCAGATATGCTAACAGCAACGAGTTCCAGAGCTTAATTATTCTTTAAGTGAAAAAGTATTTCCTCCTATTTGTCTTTAAAGTATTTCCAAGAAATTTCATTAAATGTCTCCTGGTCTTTGAACTTTTTGAAAGAGTGAAGAACCGATTCACTTCTACACCACTCAGGATTTTATAGACCTCAATCATATCCTCCTCAGCCGTCTCTTTTCCAAGTTGAAGAGCTCTAACCTCTTTAACCTTTTCTCATATGGGAGGAGTTCCATCTCATGTATCATTTTGGACGCTCTTCTTTGAACCTTGTCTAATTCCACTATATCTTTTTTGAGATACAGCAAACAGAATTGAACATGATACTCATGGTGAGGTCACACCATGGAGCGATACAGAGGCATTATAATGGTCTTATTTTGCATCCCTTTCCTAATAATTCCTAGCATCCTGTTTGCTTTTTTTGGCCATCACCGCACACTGGGCAAAAGATTTCAGCATATTGTCTGTAATGACACCCATATCTTTTTCTTGAGTGCTGACTCCTAAGGTGGGCCTTAGCATCAGGTAACTATGATTTGGATTATTCTTCCCAATGTTCATCACTTTGCAATTGTCCACATTATATTTCATCTGCCATTTGGATGCCCAGTCTTCCAGTTTCCTAAGGTCTTCCTGCAATTTTTCACAATCCACATGTAACATACGTGGTAACATAGTAGATGACGGCAGAAAAAAAGACCTGCACGGTCCATCCAGTCTGCCCAACAAGACAACTCATGTGTGCTACTTTTTGTGTATACCCTACTTTGATTTGTACCTGTGCTCTTCAGGGCACAGACCGTATAAGTCTGCCCAGCACTAGCCCCGCCTCCCAACCACCGGCTCTGGCACAGACCGTATAAGTCTGCCCAGCACTAGCCCCGCCTCCCACCACCGGCTCTGGCACAGACCGTATAAGTCTGCCCAGCACTATCCCCGCCTCCCAACCTCCAGCCCCGCCTCCCACTACCGGCTCTGCTATCCAGTCTCGGTTAAGCTCCTGAGTATCCATTCCTTCTGAACAGGATTGCTTTATGTTTATCCCACAAAGAACTTTGAATAGTTTTGTGTCATCTGCAAATCACCTCCTTCATCATTCCAATTTCCGGATCATTTAAAAATATGTTAAAAAGCACCGGTCCCAGTACAGATCCCTGTGGCAAATCACTATTTACCCTCCTCTACTGGGAAAATGGCCATTTACACCTCCCCTCTGCTTTCTGTCCAATAACCAATTCCCAATCCACAACAGAACATTGCCTCCTATCCCATGACTCTTTAATTTTCTCAGGAGCCTCTCATGATGAACTTTGTCAAAAGCTTTCTGAACATCCAGATACACTACATCAACTAGCTCACCTTTATCCACATGTTTATGTACGCTTTCAAAGAAATGAAGCAAACTGGTGAGGCAATACTTCCCTTGGCTGAAACCATGCTGACTCTGTCCCATTAAATCATATTTGTCTATGTGTTCTGTAATTTTATTCTTTATAATAGTTTCCACTATTTTGCCCGGCACTGAAGTCAGGCTTACCGGTCCGTAATTTCCCGGATTATTCCTGGATCCCTTTTTTAAAAAATGGTGTTACATTGGCCATTGACAATTTCATGTCTGAGTTCTTTCAGTACCCTGGGGTATATGCCATCTGGTCCAAGTGATTTATCACTCTTTAACTTGTCAATTTGGCTCAGTACGTCTTCCAGGTTCACTGAGATTTCTACCAGTTCCTCCGCATCGTCACCCTTGAAAACCATTTCCAGTATAGATAGACCTCTTACATCTTCTTCCACAAAGACCAAAGCAAAGAACTCATTCAATCTCTCTGTTATGGCCTTATCCTCCCTGAGTGCCCCTTTCGCTCCTTCATCGTCTAACGGTCCCATGAATTACCTCACAGACTTTCTGTTTCTGGTGTACCTGAAAAAGGTGTTGCTATGAGTTTTTGTCTCCAAGGCAAGTTTTTCTTCATATTCTCTTTTAACCTTCTTTATCAATGCTTTACATCTAGTTTGTCACAGCTTATGTTGCTTCTTATTTTCTTCATTTATCCTTTTTCAGTCTTTGAAAGATTTTTTGGGGGGGCTCTAATAGCCTCTTTCACTTCACCTTTTAACCATGCTGTCATTTGCTCTTCTTTCAACCTTTGTTAATACGTGGAATATATCTGGTCTGGGCTTCCATGATGGTATTTTTAAACAATGTCCATGCCTGATTTAAAGTCTTAACCTTTGCAGCCAACCCTTTCAGTTTCTTTTTAACCATTTTCCTCATTTTGTCATAGTCACCCTTTTGAAAATTGAATACTGCTACAGTAGATTTCTTTAGTGGCTTCACTCCAGATATCAGCTCAGATTTGATAATGCTATGATCACTGTTTCCCAGCTGATCCAACACCATTACCTCTCATAACCATGCCCTGCATTCCAGTAAGGACTAGATCTAAAATAGCTTCCCTTCTTGTCAGTCCAAGAAGCTGTCATTTATTACTTCTAAGAATTTACCTAGTGGAGATTATGTTTGCAAATTGCAGGTTTAGGAATTCTTGGATGGATTACATATATATAAAAAAAATTTCCCCTGAAGCAACCTAATGAAGGAGAAACAGGGAACCCCAGTTGGGATTATGGAGGTTCCATTTGAACAGTATTAAGAAATTGGAATAAGGATTCCACATCCAAGATAAGTACTATGTTATAATTGTTAGTACATAAGTACATAAGTAATGCCACACTGGGAAAAGACCAAGGGTCCATCGAGCCCAGCATCCTGTCCATGACGGCGGCCAATCCAAGCCAAGGGCACCTGGCAAGCTTCCCAAATGTACAAACATTCTATACATGTTATTCCTGGAATTGTGGATTTTTCCCAAGTCCATTTAGTAGTGGTTTATGGACTTGTCCTTTAGGAAACCATCTAACCCCTTTTTAAACTCTGCCAAGCTAACTACCTTCACCACATTCTCTGGCAACGAATTCCAGAGTTTAATTATGCATTGGGTGAAGAAAATTTCTCCAATTTGTTTTAAATTTACTACACTGTAGTTTCATCGCATGCCCTCTAGTCCTAGTATTTTTGGAAAGCGTGAACAGACGCTTCACATCCACCTGTTCCACTCCACTCATTATTTTATATACCTCTATCATGTCTCCCCTCAGCCGTCTCTTCTCCAAGCTGAAAAGCCCTAGCCTCCTTAGTCTTTCTTCATAGGGAATGCGTCCCATCCCCACTATCATTTTAGTCGCCCTTCGCTGCACCTTTTCCAACTCTGCTATATCTTTCTTGAGATGCGGCAACCAGAATTGAACACAATACTCAAGGTGCGGTCGCACCATGGAGCGATATGACGGCATTATAACATCCTCACACCTGTTTTCCATACCTTTCCTAATAATACCCAACATTCTATTTGCTTCCCTAGCCGCAGCAGCACACTGAGCAGAAGGTTTCAGTGTATTATCGACGACGACACCCAGATCCCTTTCTTGGTCCGTAACTCCTAATGTGGAACCTTGCATGACGTAGCTATAATTCGGGTTCTTTTTTCCCACATGCATCACCTTGCACTTGCTCACATTAAACGTCATCTGCCATTTAGCCGCCCAGTCTCCCAGGGGCCTTCTGTAATTTTTCACAATCCTGTCGTGAGTTAACGACTTTGAATAACTTTGTGTCATCAGCAAATTTAATTACCTCGCTAGTTACTCCCATCTCTAAATCATTTATAAATATATTACAAAGCAGCGGCCCTGCTTTGTTAGCAACATACTTTCCCACATTTACTACTACTAATACTACTTAACATTTCTAGAGCGCTACTAGGGTTACGCAGCGCTGTACAATTATGCTGTATCTTTCAAAGATTATCTTGTATTTTGGGAAAAATGGTGAAAGAAGTGCAGTTTTTTATCTGACTGATGATTCAAACAGAGGTGTCTCTGATCTATACTGAGGTCTTTTTTCTCTCCACTACATTTTCATTAAATAATACAAGGTATACCTGTGGATAGGGATATTAGATTTGTAGAAGTTTTTTTTTTAATTGGTGATATTGAGTTCTACAGATTCCATCTATTACAGTTGTGCTAGTAATTGAAATCACCCATTATTGTAATGTGGCCCATTTGCCAGCTTTCCTAATTTCTGTAGACATTTGTTCATTTGTCTGTTCGTTCTGTCCCAGCAGACAGCAATATAGCCCCACTAGTATACTCTTTCCCTTCACACATGGAATTTCTATCCACAAGGATCCCACACTGCTATATGTTTCATGTAGAATATTTTGTTTGAATCACCCCCCCCCCCCCCCCCCCCACACACACACACTAATGTATGGTATTTACCAACTTCGTGAGGGAGAGATTCATTTACTGACAGTGAATGCATGATAAAAAACCATTAATGCATGTTTCTGACAGACATCAGAAGGGAGGGGATCATTTACTGACAGCTAATGTGTGCTAAAACCATTAATGCATCTCAGTTACCAATATCAGGATGGAGGTGATCATTCACCGACAGTTAATGCATGCTACAACCATTAATGCACGTTACTTACCAACATCGGGAGGGAGGGGATCATTTACTGACAGTTAATGCATGCTAACACTACTTATGCATCTCATTTACCAATATCGGTAGGGAGGGGGATCATTTACTGATAGTTAATGCATGCTAAAACCATTAGTCGATTTTACTCACTGACATCGGGAGGGAGGGTTCTCATCAGTGCGTATTTCCTAGTAAAAAAGGTGCCGGTACTCAAATGCTAGGCCACTCTTCAGGGGTGGGGTAATCACTGAGGGACCCATCCCACAATAGCCAAGCCCCCTGCAACCGGTCACAGAATGTATGACAAGGCAGAATTGGTGTGTAGAGCCTCAGCTCTTTCATTAAAACTTGGGGTCCATGGGTCAATTTTAGCAGACAACAGAAAAGGTGCTGGTACTCAGTACCCCCAAGTACCCCCTCAAAAAAAGCCCTGGTTCTCATTTACTTACAATTAACGTGTGTAACAGTATTAGTGCATGTTATTTACTGACATGGGGAGGGAGGAGATGATTTACTGACAGTTAATGCATACTAAATCCATTATTGCATCTTATTTACTGACATCAGGAGGGAGGGTATTATTTACTGGCATTTAATGCATGCTAAAACCAATAATACATATTCCTGACCGACATCGGAAGGGATGGGATCATTTACTGACAGTTAATGTGTACTAACACCATTATTGCATGTTATTTTTTGATATCAGGAGGAAAGGGGTCATTTACTGACAGTTAATATGTAGAAGTGGCAGTTATGACAGTGTAAGAATGGTCAGAAAGAAAAGAAGTGAACCAGGCTAGCATATTTCCAGAAAAGCCAAGGGAGCAAAGGAGTGAGAGAAGCAGTAAATGATTAAATCGAACACAGCAGCGAGGTCTAGGGAGACTGCAAGAACGACTCAAAGTTTATCTAGATGGGAGTGGATCTCACTGAGAAAGGCTGCCAAAACTGTTTCTGTACTAAAATAAGTTGGGAATCTGGATTGCCTTGGGTGAAGAGTGAGAGATTTCTCTACAAAGCAGGAAACTAGGATGAAGACAGTCTTCTCTAACACCTTTGACAGAAAACAGAGGTTTGAGATTGGACAGTAATTAGCTGTGGCGAGCAAGTCTAACGATGGTTTTTTCAAGAGAGGACATACCAGGTCCATTTTGCGGATGGATGGAACTTGACCAGATGCTAAACTTACTAAAGAGAGGATGTGGAGCAAAATACCTAGTTCAGGGCGCTTCAGCCATGAAGATAGTATTGGGTCAAGTGAGCAGAAAGTGGTCCCCATGGAAGTCAAAGTTTTGGTAAGAGGAAATAAAGTTTGTGGCTGGAGATTCCGATGGGTGGTGAAGCTGGTGGAAGTGTGGGAACAGGATTAGGTACGGGAGGAGAGGTTGGGGCTGATTGAAGTAGTGAGGGTAGAGAGCTCAGGAGGGTAGACATTTTAGAAGAGAAATGAAGAGAGAGTGACTCAGCAGATGGCCCTGAAGGAAGGAAGAGACTGAGCCTGGAGAAGTCAGGTTCCAGAAAATTGAATAACGTTCCCTAGACGGATTTGAGGCTTTTTTAATTTGGATGGAAAAGTAGAGGTCTTTGACTTTTCTGAGATGGTAATTATAATCTTTCAGTTTAGCTTTATAGCAAGCAAGATTTAAAGGATTTTTGGATTTTCTCCAGCATCGTTCGGCTCTCTGCAGTTGCTGTTTCAGAAGTTGGAGACCACTATGAAACCAAGGCTTCCTTTTTTGTCGAGCCAACGAACATTGGGTGAGTTTTAAAGGGACAACTTGATCTAGAGCCCTAGAAAGAGTAGAGCATAGGCTTGCTCCTTTAAACCTAGGGATTTGTAGTCAGGAAGGAAATCAAAAAATAGAGGGGGATAACTTGGAAGGATCAATGTGAGACAAAAAAAAATAGACACCACAGGGGAAGACTGAGTGATGAGAGACGGAGCCATGGACTTAATAACCATAGAAAAACATATTAAGAAATGATCAGACCAGGAGACATGAAGGGAGGAGAAAGCTGAGAGGAGAAAAGGAAAATTCATGGGAGACAATACAAGGTCAAGGGTGTGACCACGTTAGCTTTGTACTATGGATCTATGGCAGGCTTTCAAATTCCATGTTATGTACCGCACTTGTATTTCATGTTCTTTTGGTTGAGCTATCAAATTGTTTTAAAAATATATGTTTTTTCTCTGGTCAGGACCTTTTTTTCTAATATCTATTTTTGTATAAAATAGGCTCCATTTTGGGGCATTCCATGTGGACACCCTGTTATAAAATGGCTCCTGTATAATACTGTGATTTTTGTAAAGAATAATTGATGGAGTCTCATTTTGATAAAAGGCTTCAGATATAACTTATCCTGAAGACATGCTGTTATCCATTAACAGCAGAAAGTCTGGTCTCAGTTGTACACCTGCATGTGGGAAGGTACAATAACGTGGAAGGTAATATATTTTTGGAGAGGAAATATTCCAGTGAGCATGATGTATTTGGGTTTTGCTTCCTCCTGCTACGTTGATCAATTTACAGTAAGTAAAAGCCATAAAAATGATTTGTGATAGCAACACCAAAAGCAGAAGTGTGAGCAGGAGATGATCACAACATTCAGCTTCTCCAAATTTAGTTTGCATAAAAAACTGTTAGAAGCGTTATCATTCTCATGGGCTCATTTACCTTATTGAAAAAATATTAAATAGTTTTCAGGGACAGCGAAGCTTAGCACAGAAAAAAATGAAACGTGAGAAGTTGACTGAGATCCCACCTCGGAGCTACTGGATTATCTGAGATGTCACTTTGGAGCCCCCGAACCACAGCTGATATAGTTTAGTAAACTAAATTAGACTAGAATTGAAATCCTCTGTATGTTTTATTCATTTCTAACCTGATTCCGAGACCTTTGCCCAAAAATTGCAAACAAACAGCAAAAACAAAAGAAACCCCCGCCTTCCCAAAAAAACAAAAACCCAAATGGAATAGGTTGATTGATGGGGGATAAGGGATTTGATGGATATGATTAAACTTAGTCCTGAGCTGGAAAGGGTTCAAATCACTTGCGTTCCTATGCGGCAATTGTATTGCTTGTTTCTTTTTTTCTGTACTATTCAATTCGGAGCTCCTTTCTTATTATTCCCCAAATTCTATATATCACGTCTTAATTACTGTGCATCAACATGTTTGGATTTGCAGCCTAGGTTGCCTCCGCTTCTGCTATTCCAGTCATCCACCAATCTCTCAGTAAAGAAATATTTTACAACTAGTAAAAAAGGCCCGTTTCTGACACAAATGAAACGGGCGCTAGCAAGGTTTTCCTCGGAGTGTGTATGTTTGAGAGAGTGTATGTGAGAGTGACTGTGTGTGAGAGAGAGAGAGTGAATGTGCGAGTGTGTGTGTGTGAGAGAGAGAGAGAGAGTGAGTCTGGGTGTGAGTGTGTCTGTGAGAGAGAGAGTGTGTGTGTGTGAGAATGAGAGTGTGTGCAAGTGCGTATGTGAGACACAGTGTGAGAGAGAGAGAGTGTGTGTTTCACACAGATACAGTGTGTGCGAGAGAGAGAGAGAGTGCGTGTGAGACGCAGACTCTCTGTGAGACTGAGTGTATGAGACCAAGAAAGTGTGTGAGTGACTGTGTGACACATAGAGAGTGAATGTGATACAGTGTGAGACATAGAGTGTGTGAGAGAGAGAAAGACATTGACTGTGAGAGAGAGAGAGTGTGAGAGAGAGAGAGTGTGTGTGTGACAGAGATACCTCCCCCCCTCTCTGGTGTCAGCCCCCCCTCCCTCCCTCTCTCTGGTGTCAGGGTTCCCCCTCTCTCTGGTGTCTGAGCGTTACTGTGCAGGACGCTGAGCTCTAGCTGTGCTTCAAGGAACTGACCAATCCTATTTAATAGAATGCACCTCCAACATTCTGAAGCCGAGAAACCTCGTGTGGTTGGTCACTTCTGCTTGTGATGTCAATTCAGGAGATGGATACAGAGAGCAGGAATGCCTCAGCTATGCAGTCAGCTTCAGAATGTTGGAGGTGCGTTTTATTGTATAGGATAGGATGCTTCTCTAAACCTTCCTCTGTCCAATTTTGTATCACAGTCCTTGTTTCTAACATATCCCCCCCTTCTTTTTCTTTTCTCCTCTTGAAAGTACATTTTGAGTTCCTTAAGACTGTCTTTGCATCCAAAACATGCGCCTACACTAGCGCAGGCAATTTTTTTCAGTGCACCTTAATAAAAGGGCCCCTTATATTGTGAGTCCTCCAGGGAAATACCCAGTGTACCTGAATGTAACTCACTTTGAACTACTTCTGAAAAGATGCGAGCAAAATCGAAATGAAATAAATAAATAAATAAATGTAATATTGTCAATATCGCAGAATCTTGATAAATTACTTGACTTACCCATCCCCTCTTCATCACAAACAACTATTTGGAACAACCCTAAACTCCAAATAAACAAAAACACAATCTACTGGGAATTACGGACTAATTGTAATATATGGACTATCAAAGACTTATGTCAACAAGGCCAATACAACTTATTATCCTTTCAAGAACTCCAAAAGCAATTCCATCTCCCCACTACTCAGCATTATCGTTGGTTACAGCTGTCGCATTGTATCAAAAAATCTGGTCTACTGACATCTGACCCTACTCAAAAACCTTCCATATATCAGTTTGTCGAAATACTAATGCACAAAGGCCACATGGCTTCTACCATTTATAAGAAGCTCCTCACAATACATCTCAGTCAACTCTACATTAAGAGAGACTTGGGAAATAGACTCCAAACACAAACTGTCTGTTATATGAATGTGTAAAAGTCAAATCTTTCTGGCAATCAATATGGAAAATTATCTGTGAGATTTTCAAATTCAACATAAATCTCAATATATCATTGATAATATTCAAGTCATGTTCATCCGATATTTGTTTAACACACCATAATAGTATACTATTTGACACATTCATCACTATAGGCCAGCAAATAATATTAGCAAACTGGAAAAACTCGACTCATCTGAACGAGCATTTTTGGTGGCAATCTGTTCTGTTATACCACAAGTACGAACTGGCTTCCACGCATCTAACAGGAGCTATCAACAAGAAGATCCTAATATGGTCACCTCTCAAAGACTACACCAATTCCATGCAATGATAGACTCACAATTATTCCTTTCCTCTGCACAATATGTTATGTATTTTGATATTGTAGTTTGCAATTTTTGTTCTTATATGAAAATTCAATAAAATTTCTGGAAAAAAATGTAATATTGTATCATACCATATGCTAAGAGTTCATCTGGATGGACCATACAGGTCTTTATCTGCTGTCATCTATTAAGTTACATGTGGAGGGTAATTTTATAAAGGCATTTTCACACATATATGACAGCATATGCACATATACCCTCAACAAACAACCACCTAAACTTCCGGAAATTACTAAAAACTAACCTGTTCAAAAAGGCATACCCTAACGATCCAACTTAAATGTCTTAACCCTGCAACACAACGAAACCAAAGCTCGTACTGGACATAACTTAACTCTTCCTCCTTACGCTTCCCTAATGTGTCTGTCGCACATGAACTGTACTCTACCACAACATCACTCTGTATTTGTTCATATTGGTATTGGCGATCGCCTTTACGGTACTATGAGGGGCATAATCGAACAGAAACGCCTATCTCCATGGGCGTTAATCTCCGAGAACGGGTCCGTGAAGGGGCGGAGTGAACCGTATGTTCAAAAAAAAAAATAGACGCCCATGGTTTATTCGCCAAGGTGTGAGCTGGGCGTTTTTGCTTTTCACCGATAATGGAAAATGAAATCGCCCAGCTCAAAAACGAATACATCCAAGGCATTTGTTCGTGGGAGGGGCCAGGATTCATAGTGCACTGGTCCCCCTCACATGCCAGGACACCAACCGGGCACCCTAGGGGGCACTTTTACAAAAACAAAAAAAAAGGTAAAAGAGCTCCCAGGTGCATAGCACCCTTCCCTTGGGTGTTGAGCCCCCCAAATCCCCCACAAAACCCACTGCCCACAAGTCTACACCAGTACTATAGCCCTAAGCGGTGAAGGGGGGCACCTACATGTGGGTACAGGGGGTTTGGGGGGGTTGGACGACTAGTAGCATTAAGCAGCACAATTGTAACAGGTAGGGGGGGGATGGGCCTGGGTCCACCTGCCTGACGTCCACTGCACCCCCTAACAACTGCTCCAGGGACCTGCATACTGCTGCTTGGGAGGAGGGTATGACATTTGAGGGTGAAAGTAAAAAGTTGTGAAACATCATTTGTTGTGGTGGGAGGGGGTTAGTGACCACTGGGGGAGTCAGGGGAGGTCATCCCCGACTCCCTCTGGGGGTCATCTGGTCATTTAGGGCACTTTTTGGGGCCTTATTCGTCAAAAAACAGGGTCCAGGAAAAGTGCCCTAAATTCTAGCTACAAACGCATCCATTATCGGCGAAGGGCGCCCATCTCTGTTCGGGTGATAACCACGCCCCAGTTCCGCCTTCACCACGCCTCCGACACTCCCCCGTCAACTTTGTCCGCATCCGCGACGGAGTGCAGTTGAAAGCGTCCAAAGTTCGGCTTTCGATTATGCCGCTTTATTTGTTTTTGTGAGAAGAACGCCCATCTCCCGATTTAGGTCGGAACTTGGGCGTTATTCTCGTTCGATTATAAGCTGGTATGTAAGCCACATTGAGCCTGCAAATAGGTGGGAAAATGTGGGATACAAATGGAACAAATAATAATAATAATTCTGTAAATGTCACCAAAAATTACGTGCACAGATTTGGACACACACCCAATTTGTGTATGTAATTTAATTAAATAAGACAATTAGCACCAATAACTGGCCTTTTAACAAGTAATTATTGGAACTATTTAATTTTAATTGAACTTTATGTGCATAAATTTAGGCGTGGGATCTGCACCTAAATTGTACATGAAATTTGAAAAAGGGGACATGGGCAGAATGGGGGCATTCCTAAAATTAATATATGTTGTTATAGAATAATGGAGATACACATGGCCATGCCTAAAGTTAGGTGCAATTCCTGGGCATAAGCGCTATTCTATAAACCGCACCTAACTTTAAACACAGATTATAGAATAGCGCATTTTTTTCTGTGCTGATTTTTTTTTGGCACCATATAATAGGATCTAGCCCCTAGGAGGTCATTCTAGACATTCATTGGCACCTAGATGTATGTTCCATTTATGCACATTCTTGGCACCAATAATTGGTAGTTGCACACAAATGTGCACTAAATGCTATTCTATAAGGTAGCACCTAAGTGCAATAGTGCATAACTGCAGGAGGTATATACATGGGTGCATAAGAATAGCCATATTGGGGCAGACCAATGGTCCATCCAGCCCACTATCCAATAGTAGTCAATCCAGTCAATTCTATAATGGTATCTGTGCGCCAAGATGACATTATAGAATGGAAGCATTTATCAGCATGGACGCACCTAAGTTTAGGCATGACCATTTACACCATGTCAATGGCTGCTCTATATAAGACTGCCTACATGTGCCAAATGATGCATGTAACGGATAATATTCTATGACTTACGCACTTCACTTGAAGACCTGTCCATAGCCTGTCCATGCTAGAGGTCTACAAAATCCTGTGCGATGTAGAATGAGTAGAAGTGAATCAATTTTTTACTCTTTCAAAAAGTACAAAGATCAGGGAACACTCAATGAAGTTACATGGAAGTAAATTTAGAACAACTAGGAGGAAATATATTTTCACTCAACAAATAGTTAAGCTCTGAAACGCGCTGCTGGAGGATGTGGTAACAGCGTTTAGCATAACTGTGTTTAAAAAAGGTTTGGACAAGTTCATGGAGGAAAAGTCCATAGTCTGTTATTGAGATAGACGTGGGGAAGCCACTGCTTGCCCTGGATGGTAGCATGGAATCTTGCTACTCTTTGAGATTCTGGAATCTTCCTATTCTACATGGAATCTTACTACTCTTTGGGATTCTAGAATCTTGCTATTCTACATGGAATGTTGTTACTTGTTGGGATTCTGTTGCCCAGCAATCAGCATTTATAAAATTTCCTCCCCAAAAACCCCATGTAACATGCAACAACAAGAATGTGCATGCTTTTATATGATGCATGTTCAGAGGCAGACTGGGTACAGTGAGTTTACTCATGTTCTTTATATATTTTACTTTCAAGCAGGTGTAAATGTCCACAGCTTCATTTAAGCCACGATTTCTGCAGGTGCCTAGGTGTTTTTCTAAAGCAGGCTACAAGTAGCCACCTTTTTGCCCTCTCAATCTAGGGCACTGGTTATCAGATTATTCTCACGGAGTTCATGCACACATTGGCACTGTTTCGAAGCAGGTAGAAATGTTTGTCACAAGTAATCCCAAAAGGAAGAAAGAAAAATTCAAAATTTCCACCAGTTAAATCCTCAATTAAAAGAGAAGTAAGAAGAAAAATTGAGGGGAAAAAAAAGTTACATTATGTTGCCAACGGCAAGAAGACAAAAAGAAGTACACGTAGTTTATCTTCTTATGATGTCAAAGATCCAGTCACTGCATTTCTAGACTCTTGACAAATTCAGATAACTATTTAAAGAAAAGGTTAATATTCTGTTGGAAATGTGCCTTGCAACTCTGCTGTTGCCGATGCCAAGTCCAGATGAGAAAGGAAGAGGGTTGGTTGCTGGGCCTATCAACTCAACCACGTAAATCACCTCTGCTACAGAAATAACAAATGACATCCAGTGCCTGCAATATTATCAACATCCCAAAATCTCAATACAACAGACGCCAACAGGTGGGAAGAAAAAGACAAAAAAGCTAAAGAAGACCTGGCATAGCACAATCAAAGAAGATCTTTAGCATATTGGTACCAACTGAGAAGAAATGGAAACTGTTGCACTGATCGAACATTCAAAATTTGCACCTTAGCTCATAAAATCATCCACGGAGAGGCCCCGACTTATATGTCAGACCTTATAGACCTACCAGCAAGAAATACTAAAAGCTCTTCACGTACTTTCTTAAACCTCCACTACCCTAACTGCAAGGGACTCAAATACAAATCATTATATGCATCCAACTTCTCCTACATCTGCGCACAACCATAGGCACCCCGTATAAGAGGCTTGGGGAGGCTAAGCCTCCCCAACCCAATCGTCGACTTCCGCTTGTGGTGCAGCCCACCCTCCCGCCCCGTGCATTTTGATCTTTTATTTCCGTGGCAGCAACGTCAATGAAGAAAAAGACTACAGGCTCGCCGCCAGCTTCTCCCTTCTCTCTGCACACAGTGTCCCGCCTTCTGCGGTGATGCATTTCCTGTTTCCGCGAGAGCGGGACACTGTGTGCAGAGAGAAGGGAGAAGCTGGCGGCGAGCCTGTAGTCTTTTTCTTCATTGACGTCGCTGCCACGGAGCGTATGGAGGTAAGCTCCGCCCCCTGTAGCCTCCCCAAACAGTTGGGCTACCGACCGTCTATGCGCACAACGTTGAAATGCACTGCCGAACACCTTGAAAACGTGACCTAGCAACTTTCCGGAGGTCACTGAAAACGAACTTATTCAACAAGACCTATAATAAGAATTCTTCATAAAAAAACTTATTTCACATCTATATTAGAACTAATCAACACTGAATTCCTTAAATTGGTTACTTTAATCATATTGTCATTTTACTCTTTGCATATCTTGTAATCTCAGCCGAAATCTTGCCTGTCTGACATTGCTGCCTGGATGTCTCAGCACCATCTGAAACTAAACATGACCAAGACTGAGCTTCTTATCTTTCCTCCTAAACCAACCTCTCCTCCTCCCCCATTCTCTATTTCTGTGGATAACACTCTCATCCTTCCTGTCTCATCAACTGGTAACCTTGGGGTCATCTTTGACTTCTCCCTCTCCTTCTCTGCACATGTTCAACAGACTGCTAAAACCTGTCGTTTCTTTCTCTATAATATCACCAAAATTTGCCCTTTCCTTTCTGAGCACACTACCAGAACCCTCATCCACGCTCTTATCACATCTCGCTTAGACTAATGCAACTTGCTTCTCACAGGTCTCCCACTTAGCCATCTCTCTCCTCTTCAATCTGTTCAAAATTCTGCTGCACGACTAATATTCCGCCAGTGTCAGTATGCTCATATTAGCCCTCTCCTCAAGACACTTCACTGGCTCCCTATCCATTTCCGCATACAGTTCAAACTCCTCTTATTGACCTATAAGTGCATTCACTCTGCAGCTCCTCAGTACCTCTCCACTCTCATCTCTCCCTACATTCCTCCCCGGGAACTCCGTTCACTGGGTAAATCTCTCTTATCGGCACCCTTCTCCTCCACTGCTAACTCCACTCTGTTCCTTTTATCTCACTGCATCATATGCCTGGAATAGACTTCCTGAGCCGGTACGTCAAGCTCCATCTCTGGCCTCTTCAAATCTAAGCTAAAAGCCCACCTTTTTGATGCTGCTTTTAACTCCTAACCCTTATTCACTTGTTCAGAACCCTTATTTTATCATCCTCACTTTAATATTCCCTTATCTCTTGTTTGTCCTGTTTGTCTGTCCTAATTAGATTGTAAACTCTGTCGAGCAGGGACTGTCTCTTCATGTTCAAGTGTACAGCGCTGCGTACGTCTAGTAGCACTATAGAAATGATAAGTAGTAGTAATTATTTCTTTATTTCTAATTCACATGAATTCCATCTACCTTAATTGAAATAATACTTTGTTCTTCTTATTTCGCTAATGACGACTGTCAAGGCGGCATAATGTAAGCCACATTCAGCCTTCAAAAAGGTGGGAAAATGTGGGATACAAATGCAGCAAATAAACATGCTGGAGAATCTTCCTGACCAATGCGCCCAGTAATTTGCCTTCCACTTTCAAGACCAACTCAGAAGAAAAGAAACATCTGTATCGAACACATGTCATCTTAAGCCCCAAAGTGTCTGTCAGGGAATTGATGCTTCCCTAGTAACATCTGGGAATAGTCTTAGAAGTTGACCAACAAGCTTCTTATGTCGCCTAGGAAAAATAATTTTAAAATCCACTCTCTATCAGGTTCAGCAATAAGGTTAATAAAAATGCAGCTCTTCCCAAAGATTCTGGCAAGAGACTCTGCTGAACTACATCCAAATCCTCCCTAAAGAGGCCTCATCTAGGGACTAATCCAAATTTAGACCTTAATGAGAATCGGGGCATTAGAATTATTAAACCCAGACTGTTCTCAGTGTTTAGATGGTAAATAATAAGCAGTAATTAAAGGCAGTAGTAATGCCTCAGGGATCTCTAGGACCTCTTTTAAATAATTTAAAATAATCAGAACCAGAAGCCTTGATAATTTCAGAAGATTACCTAGGAGCCAATGTTTTCATTACAAAATATTTTCAGAGGTTTCTCCTTTGCGATGGAGTAGAACTTTATCTTTTATCCTGTCAGCATATGAATCCTATTTTTAAAAAAAAGCAACCATAGAATCTACTGCAGTAATCATTTAATTTATCTGATAAATTTTTCACAATCAAGTGATGCATTCTTTATATTGAACAACCACCTTCTGCCTGTAATTCAAGGTTTGCAACTACCAAAGCCTCTAGTCAAGCAAAGGCTTAAAATATTGTGTCCAGAGACAGGGTCGCCGAGAGACTGGGCCAGGCCCGGGACAAGGCCGCCCCTGGGGCCCCCCCACCCGAGGTCGCCGGGCCCCCCCTCCACCCGCCACCAGGCCCTCTCTCCATCCCCGGGCCCTCTGCACTGACCTTAAGCGCCTCACCTTCGAAAGCGCAGCAAGCAGTGGCAGACCACTCCTTCCTTCTGTGTCCCGCCCTCGCGGAAGTTACGTCAGGCGAGGGCGGGACACGGAAGGAAGGAGTGGTCTGCCACTGCTTGCTGCGCCTTCGAAGGTGAGGCACTTAAATTCAATGCCAGGGAGCGACGGAGGGCGGGTCGGACTGTGGCAGCGGCGCCGCCCCCCCCCCCCCCCCCCCCCCCCCGGAGGCCCGGGCCCGGGGAATTTTATCCCCCCTCCCCCCCTCTTGGCGGCCCTGTCCAGAGAAGTCCTTTGAGAATCAGAGTCTTTAAGATCATTTTTATACTCTGTGACAAATAAAGTTCTCTTCTCAGCAGAACCTGGGAGATATTGCACCATGGGCTGGATTCAGTCTATGGCGCCAAAAAAATCATTGTTGAAAAAAATAGACACTGAACGCAATGGATATCCTTTCTAGAATAGTACATAGGGTCAGATTCTATATATGGCTCCTAAAAAATCCTCATGGTAAATAGTTCCGCCTAAGTGTATTCCATAAGCAGAGCTTAGATTTAGGTGTGGTTTATAGAATACGCACAGGCAGAAATCACAGTGTCTAAAACTATGCGCATCCATTTATACCAACGAAAACCTGGCCTAAATCCTGGCGCATAGGTTTACGCAACACTGGGCCATATTCTGTAACAGTGTGCATAAATTTTGGAATGCCCATGAAACGCCCATTTCCCCACCCATAACCGTGCCCCTTGATGGACATATGCTAGGAACAAGTAGAAGGGAATCGATTTTTTACTTGTTCCAAAAGTACAAAGACTAGGGGACACTCAAGGAAGTTACATGGAAATACTTTTAAAACAAATAGGAAGAAATATGTTTTTCACTCAACGAATAGTTAAGCTCTGGAACTCTTTGCCGGAGGATGTCGTAACAGCGGTTAGCATAACTGGGTTTAGAAAAGGTTTGGACAAGTTTTTGGAGGAAAAGTTAATAATCTGCTATTGAGACAGACATGGGGAAGCTACCGCTTGCCCTGGGAATGGTAGAATGGAACGTTGCTACTAATTGGGTTTCTGCCGGGTACCTGTGATCTGGCTCGGCCACTGTTGGAAACAGGATACTGGCCTAGATGGACCATTAGTCTGACCCAGTATGACTATTCTTATGTTCACTGAGAATAATACAATTCAGGACACAGGATTTCCATTCAAAGATACTGAGGATCTGGAAGCTGACTCCAAACATTGCTTCTCCTGAGATGGGGGCTACACCAGCCTGGCAAATCCATTGCTCCTAAAATCCAGCAACTTTACAGGAGACTAAGAACGAAAAGTGAGCCCTGGTTGGTTCCATCACAGAGCTGTAGTGGTCCCAATACTACCAAAATCCTTTCGTCTTTGCATTGCTGCAGGACTATGAGATGATGAATTCTATTTAAATGTTTGCTGGTACGTGGATAGCTGTCCAGGTAGGCAGCGCTGCAGACATGGCCCCTCCCAACTTGCCCAGAAAATTATTCAGGCACTGGCAATGAATGGATATTGGCTGGCAACTCATTTTGAACCGAGTTTAAATCAAAATTTTGACCAACTGACTCCGACGCAGCTTAACGAAATGCTGGCCACTGTCAGTCACGGTCTGGTTTCTGGTTTTGATGGGAGAAAGAGACTATGCAGCTAAGTATTTTAAGCTGATGTTTTGCTATTCAATTAAAATCATATGTTTTCTCTGGGAGGTTTTTTTTGCCAATGATGAAGACGTCCTGCTCTACCAACCGATAGCTGGGAGCTTCTTGAGGCGTTTTCCTCCCTTTTTATCATTTTTATTCTTTTCATTGCTTATTTGTCTTTATATAAGGAATATTTGTTCATTTGTGTTACCCAGATAACTTCTGGCAGCCAGGTAAGATCCAGACTTGCAGTGGTGGTGCTTGCATTAGGCACAGCATTGAATATCTGGATCAGATACAGCCCACAGTGGTCAGCACATTAAAAATCGCTGGCCACCGCCGAATGAATATCCAACTGTAAATGCACAAGCTTATAACTGTAAATGCACAAGCTTATAACTGCAAATGCTGGCTGAAAAGCTCTGTGAACTCATCTCCCTGGTTGAAACCCCATAGATCCCATCTTCACAGGACAGGAGAGAACACATAGCCAGGGGTCTCTGGCAAAGGAAGATCTACCATTCTTTTTCGGCCATGATAGCAAGAAACAATTTTAGAGCATGCTAATGGGAAGGTGTGTAGCCATCTTGGATGCCCCAGCAGCACACCAGCCTTTTGTGTTGAATAGTGTCAAATGCCAGAGTAGCAATGTCTACCTAACCTCCTAGACCTTCCACTTTTATAATTAAGGAACACAGGTTTGCCTGGCTTAATCTTCCCTGTGTGAAGCAATATTGTCTGATGTCTTTTTCTTTGACATTGTTTCCATAGCTTTGCCCACCACTGCCTAATAGGTTCATAGTGGCCCACCTCTTCAGTGTCCTCATTTTTGTATAGTAGAACTGTTCGGTCCATCAAGGCTTTTCCTGCCTTTAGGAACAAATTGAGTACAGTTGTAAGAGAAATCAGTACATATTGGTGCCCTTTTAGTATCCTAGGTTGTCTACCATCAGGTGCCATGGCTTTATGATTCACATTCACAGATGTTGCAGGACACCAAATATCCCTTCCAGGTGCAGGAAGATTATTCTGGTCGTTGCACCAGAGAAGGTGGCAGTCAAAGTAGGAGGTCTATGCCTCAATGACTCCCCGCTGAATAGGAAAGACCCTCCCTCCCTACCCAGTCAGAATAAGCCCCCCAGGTCTACCTGAACACCCTGAGGAGCGATGGCAGCAGGCGTGAACCCCACTCACTC
This sequence comes from Microcaecilia unicolor, assembly GCF_901765095.1. Classification (NCBI taxonomy): domain Eukaryota; kingdom Metazoa; phylum Chordata; class Amphibia; order Gymnophiona; family Siphonopidae; genus Microcaecilia; species Microcaecilia unicolor. Next base: position 347,090,569 of record NC_044035.1, on the reverse strand, counting down.
CTGCCCCTAGTGTTCCATGCTAAAAATGACTACCTTGACCTGTAGCAGTAGTACTCATCACCCCGCTGGACCACCAAAGGGTTCAGGTAGGTCCAGAGGGTCTATTCTGACTGAAGGGGGTAGGATGTGGGTGTTTACTTGTTGGGGGGGGGTGTTCACATTGATGGGTGAGAAGGGTCTTTACTTCTTGGTGGAAATGAAGGGGTGGTTGGACATTGCTGAGTAGGTGGAAGGGAGCAGAAGACATCGAATGATGTGCTGGCTGGTACCAGAAGATATGTGGGTCCCAGCCAATATTCAGTGCCACACCTGCATAGCTAACTGGGCAAAGTTAGGACTCTCTTTTATGTGGTCCTACATACCTGGTTATCTATGTACCTCAACCTGCACTTCCCCGGCTGCAAAGGACTAAAATATAAACTGATACATGCCACCACCTTCTCCCACATGAGCACGCAGCTGTGGAATGCATTACCCACTGACTTGAAATCTATTGACGAAATTACCAACTTTCGTAAATCCCTGAAGACATACCTCTTCAACAAGGCCTACAACGAAAACCCCAAAACCTTACTAAACTACCGCGCAAGCCCACCAAGTCAAGAAAATCTTTCTCTTATACTTACCCACCCAACTCCCCTCTTTTTCCCTCACTCAACCTTTGTACATCACTAATTGTATCTGCTATCCTGGAATGACAATGTCATAACAGAACACTGTAAGCCACATTGAGCCTGCAAATAGGTGGGAAAATGTGGGATACAAATGCAATAAATAATAATAATAATGTTTGGTGCCAGCACTGAACAGTGCCTCTGACCTGCCCAGTAAGAGCCGATGTTCAGCGGCACTGTTCAGTTAAATGCCATTGATTATCAGCAGCTGAGTGGCTCTCCTGACCGCTTAAGTCACTTTGAATATTGACTCCTTAGAAAGTAAGCCATCTTGGACAGGGAAATATCTACTCTACATTATACAACTTGCCTTGAGCTTTGATTTGGAGAAGGTGAGTAATTGAAAAAAAAAATGTTCAAGTCAACCTCCCTGGTCCATGACCTTAATGATGTTGTGACTTTGGTCATTCGCTACTATTGAATCATGATCACTGGACACTAACTTTTCCCATACTGTAGGGTCCCCCAGGACAGGTTTGAGAACCACAGATCTTGCATATACCTCTTTTGTTATTGCCTATTGATTCCAAAGTATTGTCCATGAAGTTGGATCATGCACATTGTTAATACAGTGCCATTTATGAGAACCACTGAGCTAGATCATATAGTCTTGGAGTCAATAGGACTTCTCAACTACTAGGCAGACTAGATCTTCACTAGGTGGCACAATTTGTGTGGGGCTGGTAACGGCAGTCAGCAAGTGTACAAAAGGCTCAAGGTCTGCCGAGCTCTGCTCAAGGGCCTCCGAGAGACAAAGCTGGGTCCAGCAAAAAACAAGGGGTCTGCCACCACTGCTCCCCTCCCTGCCACCACCACCACCCCCTTCCTGCAGCAGTGAACAAGAGAGAGTGCTCTGCCATCTACAAGTCCTTATTCCTGCCACGTCCCGCCTCCTGTGAAGTAACTTCCTGTTTCCACATAAGCAGGTTGCGGCAGGAAGAAGGATCCATGGCCAGCAGAGCAGTCTCTTTTCATCGCTGGCACCGGGCCCTCCTTGAAGGCCAGGCCTGGGGAATCTTGCCCCCTCCCCTTCTCGGCAGTCCTGCTCTGCTGAAAGTTCCTGTTGCTGAGGGGATGGGACCCGACAGGCCTTGAGCATGTTTGCATTCTCAAAGTCCCGAGCTGACAGCAGTGATGTTTTTTTTTCATATATGCTAAATGCCTCAGAGAAGGGAAGCTGCTGAAAACCTTGGGGGGGGGGGGGGGGGACAGGGAGGAGGGAACTGGAAATGCTGAACATTTCAGAGAGGGAAGGACATGGCAGGGAAATTCCATGAGCAGCCCCTAACAGTGAGGTATAAAGCTGAAAGTTCACCTAGGGTATCAGATACTCTTGAGCAGGCCCTGGAGGAGTAGCCTAGTGGTTAGGGTGGTGGACTTTGGTCCTGAGGAACTGAGTTCAATTCCCACTTCAGGCACAGGCAGCTCCTTGTGACTCTGGGCAAGTCACTTAACCCTCCATTGCCCCATGTAAGCCGCATTGAGCCTGCCATGAGTGGGAAAGTGTGGGGTACAATGTAACAAAAATAAAATAGATACTATTGGAGATTCTACATGGAATGTTGCTACTGTTGGAGATTCTACATGGAATGTTGCTACTAATGGAGATTCTACATGGAATGTTGCTATTCCACTAGCAACATTCCATGTAGAAGGCTGCGCAATCTTCTGCTTCTGTGAGTCTGACGTCCTGCACGTACGTGCAGGACGTCAGACTCACAGAAGCAGAAGCCTGCGCGGCCACATTGGTGATCTGCAAGGGCTGACTTCTACATGGAATGTTGCTAGTGGAATAGCAACATTCCATGTAGAATCTCAAATAGTAGCAACAGTGGAGGAGTGGCCTAGTGGTTAGGGTGGTGGACTTTGGTCCTGAGGAACTGAGTTCAATTCCCACTTCAGGCACAGGCAGCTGCTTGTGACTCTGGGCAAGTCACTTAACCCTCCATTGCCCCATGTAAGCTGCATTAAGCCTGCCATGAGTTGGGAAAGCTCGGGGTACAAATGTAACAACAAAAATAAAAAACTAGCAGAGTAGGAATTCAGAATCAGGTAACCTCAAATGATTCATTCTAGCAAATGTCTGCTTTAAAATAGGAAAAGATATTTCCGTTTACCTTCTACTTCTCACACACAAGAGGTTTAAAAGCTACCTTTCCCTTCTACCCCAAATCATTTTTCTTAAAATCTGTAAAACAGAACGTACGCTTTAAATCAACATGCTAAGTTGGTGTATAAAGTCATTACCCTCACTAAACATACACAGTCTCTGAATCCAGCGCAGACCCTCAGCAGGACATGTGGCTTGCTTGTTCACAAGGTAATATAAATCATTCTTTAGACTGTGGGGGGTTTGTGGTTCTGTAGCCTGTCTTACAAATCCCATTTCATGAATTCATATAGAGACAGTCTAACTAGCCACGTCTGCTCCATATTTTATATAGACCTCTGGAGCAACACTGTTTCACCCACAATGAGGGAATCTTGTAACATATTTTAAAGAATTGAAGGCTCTTGGTGTCAGCTCATTTAGCCAGCAAATGAAAAACAGATGTAATGTCAGCGTTGCATTCAAAAATGCTACTTTGGTTTAACAAATACAAAAATATGGTTTTCAAGTGTAATCCGTCTGCTGTAATGATTTGAAATGCAATTGTTTCTCTTCGGGGGATAAGGAATTTGATCACTGAAATAAAATTGTGATCTCTGTAAATAATGTTTACTGAGAATGACCACCATGAAAATTATGAACGTTTATTTATTAGTGATCATATAAATTTGTTAGTGCACTTTGAAACATTTAGTGCACACAAAATTGATTTAATGTGCATTAACTTATGAATTAATGCAATTGACTGGCAGGTGTTAAAAAGTTTAGATATTTTTATTAAAATTAAAGTCAGTAGGGCTAGATTCTATATATGGTGCCCAAAAAATCAGCACCAAAAAACGCTATTCTATAAGGCACGCTTAAAGTTAAGTACATAAGTAATGCCATACTGGGAAAAGACCAAAGGCCTATCAAGCCCAGCATGCTGTCCACGACAGCGGCCAATCCAGGTCAAGGGCACCTGGCAGCTTCCCAAACGTACAAACATTCTATACATGTTATTCTTGAAATTGTGGATTTTTCCCAAGTCCATTTAGTAGCGGTCTATGGACTTCTCCTTTAGGAAACCGTCCAAACCCTTTTTAAACTCCACCAAGCTAACCGCCTTCACCACATTCTCCGGCAACAAATTCCAGAGTTAGGTACGGTTTATAGAATAGCGCTTATGCCTGGGAATCACACTTAAATTTAGGCATGACCATTTGCACCAGCTGAAATGTGGTGCAAATGTTTGCACCTAATTTAGTCCTTTTGTGGATTAGGAATTGGTTATTGGACAGAAAACAGAGGGTGGGGTTAAATAGCCATTTTTCTCAATGGAGGAGGGTGAAGAGTGGAGTGCCACAGGGGTCAGTGCTGGGTCCGGTGCTATTTAACATCTGGAAAACGGAACGAGTGAGGTGATTAAATTTGCAGATAACACAAAACTATTCAAAGTTTTCAAAACACATGCGGATTGTGAAAATTGCAGGAAGACCATAGGAAACTGGAAGTCTGGGCATCCAAATGGCAGATGAAATGTAATGAGGATAAAGGCAAAGTGATGCACATTGGGAAGAATAATCCGAATCATAGTTACCTGATGCTAGGGTCCACCTTAGGAGTCAGCACCCAAGAAAACGATGTAGGTGTCATTGTAGACAATATGCTGAAGTCATTTGCCTGGTGTGCAGCAGCAGCCAAAAAAGCAAACAGGATGCTCGAAATTATTAGAAAAAGGATGCAAAATATGACCAAGAATATTATAATGCCTCTGTATTGTTCCATGGTGCGACCTCACCTTGAATATTGTGTTCAATTCTGGCCGCCGTATCTCAAAAAAGATATAGCGGAATTAGAAAAGGTTGAAAGAAGAGCAACCAAAATGATTAAGGCGTTGGAACTCCTCCCACAAGAAGAAAGCCTAACGAGGGTAGGGCTCTTCAGCTTGGAAAAGACACGGCTGAGGGGGGATATGATTGAGGTCTATAGAATCCTGAGCGATGTAGAATGGGTAGAAGTGAATCGATTTTTCACTCTTTCAGAAAGTACAAACACTAGGGGACACTCGATGAAACTACATAGAAATACTTTTAAAACAAATAGCAGGAAATGTTTTTTCACTCAAAGAATAGTTAAGCTCTGGAACTCGCTGCTGGAGGATGTGGTAACTGCGGTTAGCATATCTGGGTTTAAAATTTCCCGGAGGAAAAGTCCATAGTCTGTTATTGAGAAGGACATGGGGAAGCCACTGCTTGCCCTGGAATTGGTGTTGCTACTAATTGGGTTTCTGCCAGGTATTTCCAATTTCCTAAGCAATTTTTCACAGTCTACATGTGTTTTAACAACTTTGAATAGTTTTGTGTCATCTGCAAATTTAAACACCTCACTTGTTGTTTCGCTATCCAGATTACTACTACTACTACTATTTAGCATTTCTATAGCGCTACAAGGCATACGCAGCACTGCACAAACATAGAAGAAAGACAGTCCCTGCTCAAAGAGCTTACAATCTAATAGACAAAAAAATAAATAAAGTAAGCAAATCAAATCAATTAATGTGTACAGGAAGGAGGAGAGGAGGGTAGGTGGAGGCGAGTGGTTACAAGTGGTTATGAGTCAAAAGCAATGTTAAAGAGGTGGGCTTTCAGTCTAGATTTAAAGGTGGCCAAGGATGGGGCAAGACGTAGGGGCTCAGGAAGTTTATTCCAGGCGTAGGGTGCAGCGAGACAGAAGGCGCGAAGTCTGGAGTTGGCAGTAGTGGAGAAGGGAACAGATAAGAAGGATTTATCCATGGAGCGGAGTGCACGGGAAGGGGTGTAGGGAAGGACAAGTGTGGAGAGATACTGGGGAGCAGCAGAGTGAATACATTTATAGGTTAGTAGAAGAAGTTTGAACAGGATGTGAAAACGGATAGGGAGCCAGTGAAGGGTCTTGAGGAGAGGGGTAGTATGAGTAAAGCGACCCTGGCGGAAGATGAGACGGGCAGCAGAGTTTTGAACCGACTGGAGAGGGGAGAGGTGACTAAGTGGGAGGCCAGCAAGAAGCAGATTGCAGTAGTCTAAACGAGAGGTGACAAGGGTGTGGATGAGGGTTTTGGTAGAGTGCTCGGAAAGAAAGGGGCGGATTTTACGGATGTTGTAAAGAAAGAAACGACTGGTCTTGGCAATCTGCTGGATATGAGCAGAGAAGGAGAGAGAAGAGTCAAAGATGACCCCAAGGTTTCGAGGAGACAGGGAGAATGAGAGAGCCATCAACAGAAATAGAAAACGGGGGGAGCGGGGAGGTGGGTTTGGGGGGGAAAATGAGAAGCTCGGTTTTGGTCATATTTAATTTCAGGTGGCGTTGAGACATCCAGACAGCAATGTCAGACAAGCACGCTGAAACTTTGGTTTGGATGCAAGGTGAGATCATATATAAATATATTAAATAGCATCAGTTCTAGTACAGGTCCCGAAACAACAAAGAGAGTCCAATTCTCCCGTAAAAAACAACAGAAAAAACAAAATACGGAAGAGCTCAAGAAAACCAGACTCGAAAATAGATGAAAAGCCAAATTTATTGCACGTGCAATAAATTTGGCTTTTCATCTATTTTCGAGTCTGGTTTTCTTGAGCTCTTCCGTATTTTGTTTTTTCTAGTACAGGTCCCAACAGCACTCCACTATTCACTCTCCTCCATTGAGAGAAATGGCCATTTAACTCTACCCTCTACATTCTATCTATTAACCAATTCAAAATCCATTGTAGGACAATCCCATGACTCTTTAATTTTGTCAAGAGTCTCTCATGAAGTACTTTGTTAAAAGCTTTCTGAAAATCTAGATACACACATCAACTGGCTCACCTTTATCCACATGTTTATTTACACCTTCAAAGAAATGAAGCGAATTGGTGAGGCAAGACTTCCCTTGGCTGAAACCATGCTTTGTCCCATTCTGTGAAGAGGTGTTAATTTCAGCTAGAATACTAATTTGAATTTCAGCTCTGACAGTAGATGGGCTATTGTCAAACTGTCTGTACTGGGACAAAGGTCATATGTACTTTTATAGGATTTGCACCAATGCTCAAAGTGCAAGAGCTTGTGTTTTCACTTTGACACTCATCATAGATGCAAAGACCAAGAGGTCATGTGAATCTGCTTTTTCTGAGGGTAGAATTGTATCAAGAAACTGCTCATGAAAATTAAAAAATGCAGCCTACAGTACACAAATGTTTTCTTCCCAACCATGCCCCTGGGAATATGTCCTCTTGGTATGCCCGGAAGTGTGGGACAATATCAGGCTTATTTTTGAAAGAGAAGGACACCCATCTTTCGACACAAATCGGAAGATGGGTGTCCTTCTCCCAGGGTCACCCAAATCGGCATAACTGAAACCCGATTTTGGGCGTCCCCAACTGCTTTCCGTCACAGGGACGACCAAAGTTCCCGGGAGTGTGTCGGAGGCGTAGCAAAGGCGGAACTTGGGTATGCCTGACCCATAATCGAAAAAAGAAGGGCGTCCCTGACGAGCACTTGGACAACTTTACTTGGTCCTTTTTTTGTTACGACCAAGCCACGAAAAGATGCCCGAACTGACCAGATGACCACCAGAGGGAATCAGGGATGACCTACCCTTACTCCCCCAGTGGTCACTAACCCCCTCTCACCCTCAAAAAAATTCTTTAAAAATATTTTTTGCCAGCCTCTATGCCAGCCTCAAATGTCATACTCAGGTACATCGCAGCAGTATGCAGGTCCCTGGAGCAGTTTTAGTGGGTGCATACGCTTCTGGCAGGCAGACCCAAGCCCATCCCCCCTACCTATGACACTTGTGGTGGTAAATGGGAGCCCTCTAAACCACACCCAAAACCCACTGTACCCACATCTAGGTGCCCCCCTTCAGCCATAAGTGCTATAGTAGTGGTGTACAGTTGTGGGTAGTGGGTTTTGGGTTTTGGAGGGGGGTTGGGGGGGCTCAGCATACACGGTAAGGGAGCTATGCACCTGGGAGCAATTTCTGAAGTCCACTGCAGTGCCCCCTAGGGTGCCTGGTTGGTGTCCTGGCATGTGAGGGGGACCAGTGCACTACGAATGCTGGCTCCTCCCATGACCAAAGGGCTTGGATTTGGTCGTTTCTGAGATGGGCATCCTCAGTTTCCATTATTGCCAAAAAATGGGGACAATCATCTCTAAGGGCGCCCATCTCTAAGGTCGACCTAAATTTCATGATTTGGGTGTCCACGACCGTATTATCGAAACGAAAGATGGACGTCCATCTTGTTTCGATAATACGGGTTTCCCCGCCCCTTCACAGGGATGTCCTCAGAAAAACACGGGCGTCCCTTTCGATTATGCCCCTCCACGTCTACTTTCAACCATCATGACAATGCACAATTTTCAGGCATCCTGTTAATATTCATGAGTTGAATTAATTAGATGTGAAATACAGAAAGAATTATGTTATTTTATGTATCCTGAAAATGTGACTTTGATGACTAGCACAGGTCATGCTTGCTTTTATGGACTCTTGAGCTTTGTTAAATAGCTAAGGGATCCTTTCAGTAAAGTTTACAAACTGATTTAGCATATGCTAATGATTACCGCACGCTAAATGATAAGACGCCTATAGGAATATCTAACTATATAAATGAGAGGTGACCGACTCACCCGCAAATGCGCAGTAGAGACTTCCCTCTCTTTCCCGCCCCCGCGTCAAGACGTGATGGTGTCAGAGGATGGAACAGAGAGGGAAAGGAATGCTGCGCTGGAGGCGAGCTGACGAGATGACTCACAGGAGGTAACGAAAGCAGAGAAGAGTTGATGGACATGGGGGCAGGGGAGGGGGGAGAGGAGGGTTGCTGGGCATGGGTGGATGGAGGGGAGGGCAGGGGAAAGGACAGTTGTTGGACAAGGGGGGGGGTAGAGGAGAGAGGAGGGTTGGTGGACATGGGTGGATGGAGGGGAGGGGAGACCAGGGGAGAGAAGAGGGTTGATGGACATGGATGGATGGAGGGGAGGGGAGGTCAGGGGAGAGAAGAGGGTTGCTGCACATGGATGGATGGCGGGGAGGGCAGAAACAGCTGATCACACCAGGAACTGCATTGAATGAAGGCGCTACTCCGGCGCCAAAGAGCTAGATTCTCGGCTGGCAGGGCCAGCAAACAACAAGGTATTTGAAGCGGCGGGGCAGGCGGCGACGGCGGGGGAGGGTTGGTGACGGGAGGGGGGTTCAAGGGGATCGTCGGGAGGCGGCCCAGGGCCAAATCTACGGGGGCCCAGGCCCCCTCAGGCCCCACGTAGCTACGCCACTGGGATGAAGGGGAGGGAACACAGAGGAAGGAGATGCACATGGATGGATGGGAAGGAAGAGAGAAGAAATGCTTGACATCCAACTCTCATTTTTCTTCTTCGACTGTTCCACTACATTGTTAAAAACAAAAATCTTGCCCGTTTTAATGGGCTTAACGGCTAGTAGGGCTAGATTCTATATATGGCGCCTAAAAAACTGGCGCTGAAAAATACCCCCATAAGTGGTATTCTATAAGCCTTGCCTAAAGTTTGGTGCGGTTTATGGAATAATCCCTGGATTCTATATAGTGCACCTAAAATTACGCGCAGTTCTGTGCATAAATCTAGGCATGTTCTATAACTACGTGTGTAGATTAATTGTTTTAACAAGCTAAGCGTTGTTAAGAGCTCTTAGCAAGCAATAACAAGCACTAATTAGCAAAAATTAGAATTCACGCACATACATTGCTAAGCGTATTCGGTAATGTACTGCGCCTAAATTCTAACGCATGCAAGTAAAGAGGGACACGGTTAGGAATTCGTTGCCAGAGAATGTGGTAAAGACGGTTAGCTTAGCAGAGTTTTAAAAAGGTTGGGACGGCTTCCTAAAGGAAAAGTCCATAGACCGTTATTAAATGGACTTGGGGAAAATCCACTATTTCTGGGATAAGCAGTATAAAATGTGTTGTACTTTTTTGGGATCTTGCCAGGTATTTGTGACCTGGATTGGCCACTGTTGGAAACAGGATGCTGGTCTTGATGGACCTTTGGTCTTTCCCAGTATGGCAATACTTATGTACTTATGAAATAGGCATTTCATGGGTGTTCCAAAATCTACGCACGTTGTTATCAAATATGGGCAGTGCACGCAAATCTACGCACAGGGATTTGTGCCAGCTTTTCACTGGCATAAATGGATGCACGTAGATTCAGTCGCATGAACTACGCCTAAGCATATTCTAAATGCCATGCATAGATTTACGTGCGGTATTTAGAATACACAAGCATGATTGCCTACCGCACGTTAATTTTAGGCGCCATATATAGAGTCGGGGCCTAAACGCTTAAGCAGAAAGGCACATAAATTTCGGCACAGCCATTTGTACCAATCAGTGGCGTAGCCACAGGTGGGCCTGGGTGGGCCAGGGCCTACCCACTTAGGGCTCAGGCCCACCCAACAGTAACATAGTTTAGCGGTAGCTGGTGGGGATCCCAAGCTCCAACAGCTGAAGTCTTCCCCCTGATGGTAACAAAAATGCAACTCTCCACGATACTGCCACCCACGCATTCTCAGTTTTCAGCGCATGCCTGCTGCAGAGTGCCAAGGTGGAAAGAAGCATTTTCCTGCCAGCTGAGATATTTTTTTGGTGGTGGTGACGGAGGGGAGAACACTCGGTGCCCACCCACTTCTTGTCAAGGCCCACCCAAAATCAGTTGTCTGGCTACGCCCCTGAAAACGTGGTGCAAATGCCTGAGTCTAAATCTACGTGCGGAGCACCCATATTCTATAATTATGCATTTAAATCATAACCACGCCCAGTTCTGCCCTGAAACACCCATAATCCTCCGAGCCCCCCCTTTTTTTGACCACACGCAAATTTTAGGCACAGATCCCGTGCCTAACTTTATGTGCTCTAGTCCCAATTAAATCTAATTACTGCCAATAAATGTTTGTTAGAAAGTCAATTATTTGGCACTGTTCGGCTCATTGTTCTCTTAAGTCGCACGTGCAAATCGGGAACGCGCTTAAATTTTCACACGCAATTTTTTGATGACCCTTATAGAATCAGGAGGATAATGGGCTTCTTATCATTTAGCGCAAGCTAAATCCATTAGCACACCTTAGTAAAAAAGACCCCTAAATGTATCCAAATCCCAATAACTAAATACATAGAGGAAATAAAAGTTTTGAAAATACAGACAGAAAATGACTTCATCCTGTTAATTCCACTGATGGTTCAGAAGTGCAAAAACCACAGACCAGGCTGTTGCACAAGATAAAAAATGTTTGAAAAAGAAAACAAAATAAAAAGTCTGGGAAGCAACAAGGCAATATAAAACATGACAAATAGTTAAAAAAAAAAAAACAGAGTGGGGAAAATTTATGAAAACACCGTTGCAAAATCAAAACATTATGTAAGAACAAAACAAACAACAGAAAAAGAAATGAAGAAACAAATCAAAGTATCGAGGGTTAAGGCATGTAGAAAAAAAATGTAAACACGAACTGAATGGTGATTTACAGAGCAGTAGACGGGGTTTTACATAACTATAACACTTGTCCTTAGTAACTCAATGTATTTTGTGGTTAATCATTTTTCCACGTGGAAAGCAGTTACATTCTTGTGTCCTTCTGCATCTTGCAACATCCTGTGTTTTGCAACTCTCCCGTGTTGTGAGAATACTTACATATTCATTTGGTGACAACATTTTTTTTTATTACGAGATATATCTTTGCCCGACTGAAACAGAAATAGCTTTTTTTGAGCAAAGTCAAAAATATAATAATTGGGGAATAAGCTAATTAACGGCATTGGCTTAGTGGCCTCTCTCTTCTTGTTAGCTTGGGAGGTTCTGCTTTCTCCTTTCCTTTGAAATCAGTGCTAGGACCCTGGTTTCATGAGCTTCAGTCATAATTACCTGGGGATTATTATTTTTTTTTTTGGTCTTTGTTTTAATGGACCCACCTGCTTTGGTCATTGCAGAGACACGTACCACAGCTCTTCCCGAAGTCCAATATAACGGGCTCTAAACCTGGTCACTAAGGCCCCGATGATCAATGCCCCACGCTATTCCGAAACAGCGCCATAACAATAGCACCGGAACAGTGCGGGGAAAATAACTCCCCAATGATCAATGCTAATAACATGCAAATTTAGGCATTTTATTAGCATTGGAGTGGAGGAGTGGCCTAGTGGTTGGGGTGGTGGACTTTGGTCCTGGGGAACTGAGGAACTGAGTTGGATTCCCACTTCAGGCACAGACAGCTCCTTGCGACTCTGGGCAAGTCACTTAACCGTCCATTGCCCATGAAAGCAGCATTGAGCCTGCCATGAGTGGGAAAGCGCAGGGTACAAATGTAACAAAAATAAAATAGATACTATTGGAGATTCTACATGGAATGTTGCTACTATTGGAGGTTCTACATGGAATGTTGCTATTCCACTAGCAACATTCCATGTAGAATCTCAAATAGTAGCAAGAGTGGAGGAGTGGCCTAGTGGTTAGAGTGGTGGACTCTGGTCCTGGGGAACTGAGTTTGATTCCCACTTCAGGCACAGGCAGCTCCTTGTGACTCTGGGCAAGTCACTTAACCCTCCATTGCCCCATGTAAGCCGCATTGAGCCTGCCATGAGTGGGAAAGCGCGGGGTACAAATGTAACAAAAAAATAAAAATTGATTATCAGGGGAAAGTGCAAGAGGACTATACCTGGGCATGCGCACAGGCACAAGCCTGGACCTGTCAAACATTTGGACTTCTCCCCAGAGGCAAAACCCTGGTGGCCTAGCGCCCCCTCCCAAGTCTCCACACTCCCCTGGACACGAAAAAGGTGACCTTCAGCCCCCCCCCCCCCAACACTCTTGCCCCCAACAGAAGAAAGGGCTGGAGGTCACTGGTCCCTTTTCCCACCCATATCCCTTAGCATTTGTCCCCTTCTATTCCCTTGGGTCAGCCCCAACCTCAACCCTGTTTTCCCAGCCCCAGAATCAGCTCCTACCCAGATCCCTTCTCACACCTGCTTCAAATGCTGGAATTCCTTGAGTAGTAGCAGCAGTTGACTTCCTTACTTTGCTGTTCAGCCTGCCACTCGAGGGTTAAAATGCGAAAGCAGGAATTTCTTCATACTTTCATACAGGCAGATGATCAAAAGGCTCACGCTGTTCCAGGTAGCGGGGTGTGGAAGGGCCGCTAGACCACCAGGTGGAGTGGAGGGATTTACCCGTGGCCCACTGGGCCACCAGGTACATCAGTGGGATGCCGGGGGGTGGGGTGGGGTTAAGGGGGCTGGAGACCCACTGGATCTCCAGCTCCTTGAATCTGTGTCAGGGGAGTGTCGGGGGGACCGGAGGTCTGCCGGACCTCCAGCCCCCTGTTGCTGGGGGGGAGGGTCGGGGTTCCTGCCGGGGCTGCTGCATTGGGGGTAATGGAGGCCAGCAAGCATTCCTCCCCAATGGTCTGCAAAAACCTAACGCCAGCTCCAAGCTGGCGTAGGGTTTGCCGCAGCCAGCGAGCCAATCTTTGGTGCGCTGCTCGCTAATCATTGGGGATGAATAGGTTTAGCATGCATTTGCATGCTACTTGCGCTAAGAGCCCTGTTTTGCATGCATTTGTAGGCTAGTTGCGTTCAGAGCCCACGAGTGCATTGTTTCGCGCGCTCGGGGGCTCTGATCCTAGGGCAGTAGCAAACACAGGCGCCAGTATGGCGCTAACAGCCTCTAGCGCCTGTGTTTGCGTCTGATCATCAGCCCATCCCTGCTGGTGGCCAGAGGCTGAGACAGGCTGAGCAGCAGGATCAATGAAGCAAACTGCTGAAGCTCTGCAGAACATTCGGACACTAGGCAGGTGGGGCCTTTGGACAGCTGCTGCTCTTACAATGTCCTCTGGCGGTGACGGCATCTGTCGCATGTTAGAATAAGCAAACCCAGCGCTGTCAAGTTTCAAACATACGTCGGGAATTATACACCGATGGACCTCAGTGGTGATTCGTTTCACACAGGAACACAGTCCTGTCATTCACCTGTCTCATCATCAGCCCAAACCATTTATTTATTTATTTATTTGCTGCATTTGTATCCCACATTTTCCCACCTCTTTGCGGGCTCAATGTGGCTTACATTTTGCCGCAATGGCGATCGCCATTAACGGAATGAGTACAGAGTATTTTTACAATTAAGGTACATAAAGTATCAAGTAAATTAGAAGTAAATACACAAATAATTCATATCAGGTATATGATATCAAGGATAAAGTGTAACGTTCAATAATAACAATGTGGTTACAATAGTCAAATTAAAAAGTTCAATATCGGCTTGTTCTGGTACAGTTTTAATGTTAAGTCTTTTATGAAGGATTCTTTTTGTAAGTTTCTTTGAACAGGTTAATCTTTAGTAGCTTCCGGAAGGCTGTCAGATCGTACATTATTTTTATGACATTCGGTAGTGCATTCCATTGTTGCGTGCAGATGTGGGAGAAGCTGGATGCATAAACCGATTTGTATTTGAGTCCTCTACAATTGGGGTAATGGATGTTTAAGAAAGTGCGTGAAAAACCTTTTGTGTTCCTTGCTGGTAGGTCTATAAGGTCTGACATATATATCGGGGCCTCTCCATGAATGATTTTATGAACCAGGGTGCAGATTTTGAATGTAATTCGGTCTTTTAGTGGGAGTCAGTGTAATTTTTTCTCTGAGGGGTTTTGCGCTTTCAAATTTCGTTTTTCCAAATATGAGTCTGGCTGCAGTGTTTTGGGCTGTCTGGAGTTTCTTAATGATTTGGGGTTTACATCCAGCATAGATGGAATTGCAATAGTCCAAGTGTCTTAATACTAGTGATTGCACCAAATTGTGGAATACCTCCCTTGGGAAGAAAGGTTTCACTCTTTTAAGCTTCCACATTGCATGGAACATCTTCTTTGTTACGTTTTTCGCGTGACTATCTAGAGTAAGGTTTCGGTCAATTCTGACTCCAAATCAGCTGTCTTTCCACTAGCTCTATTTATTTAATATACATTAATAATAAACCAAACTTATCTTATTGATGGGACCTGCAACCGACGTGTGCCATGTTTCGCAGTGGGCTGCCTCAGGGAAAGGTCCTGTGTAAGAGAAAACACACCATTAAATTCTAAATCAACAGAGTGGGCCAGGAAGGACCATTTTTCAATGAAACCCCAAATTCCCCATCGGGGACGTTTTATCATTGTTTTCCAAATACAATTGAAAATCAGAAGCCCTAATTATATGGACACTGCCAGTGAAAATTGCTCTGACTGCTTTGGCATCATGGGGTAATTCTATAAGGAGAATGCCAACATTTAGATGCCAAGAACATATCTATATCCAGTATACCAGCATATAAGTGCACACGTGTGCCCATAAGCATGCAAATACCAATATTCTGGCAACACACTGTTCTATGAAATGGCACCGAAATGCATTGGTCCATGGTCTGAAGGTGGGTGTACACATGGGAGGAGTCTGAGTGGATCATAGGTGGACCACACCTCGAATATTGTGTTCAATTCTGGTCGCCGTATCGCAAAAAAGATATAGTGGAATTAGAAAAGGTGCAGAGAAGGGCGACGAAAAGGATAAAGGGGATGGGACGACTTCCCTATGAGGAAAGGCTAAAGCAGCTAGGACTCTTCAGCTTGAAGAAAAGGCGGCTGAGGGGAGATATGATAGAGGTCTATAAAATAATGAGTGGAGTTGAACGGGTAGATGTGAAGCGTCTGTTCATGCTTTCCAAAAATACTAGGACTAGGGGGCTTGTGATGAAGCTACAATGTAGTAAATTTAAAACAAATCAGAGAAAATGTTTCTTCACTCAACGTGTAATTAAACTCTGGAATTTGTTGCCAGAGAATGTGGTAAAGGCGGTTAGCTTAGCGGAGTTTTAAAAAGGTCTGGATGGCTTCCTAAAGGAAAAGTCCATAGACCATTATTAAAGTGACTTGGAGAAAATCCACTGCTTATTTCTAGGATAGGCAGCATGAAATATATTGTACTGTTTTGGGATCTTGCCAGGTATTTGTGACCTGGATTGGCCACTGTTGGAAACAGGATGCTGGGCTTGATGGACCTTTGGTCTTTCCCAGTATGGCAATACTTATGTACTTATGCAAAAATAATGGAATGCTATAAATTATGTGCCTTTTTAGCAATCTGGGTGCAAGTGTTTACACCAGCTTTATGGCTGTACCTACAATATGGCCTCTGTTGGATGATTGCTGGTTATATCTGACTACATTTTGTCATTTTTATGTGTATATTGTTTCATTGTTCTCTGCCCTGGACAAGGGTAGGTTATAAATAATAAATCTAATCTAACCTGCTGTGATAGTAATTCTATGAAGGAAAGTCGATTTTTATCTTTCTTTTATGGATTAGGATCCAGGGACGGACTGACCATATGGGCAACCGGGCAGTGCCCGAGGGCCCAGGGCAGTGGGGGCCAAGTACTTCCCTCCCACGTTCCTGAGATCCTTCTCTCCCCTCCACCCCCAGGTCTGGGACACCCCCTCTTTCTTGCCCTGGCAACCTTGCCTCACCTGTAACTTGTTCATGAAGTGGGAGGGGACAGTGATGTCACCCTGCAGGCACAGCTTCTCTTCTCCCAGCAAGCCCTGCATATAGATTTGCATATTTACTTTTCTGCAGCAGATAGAGGCCAGTGAGTAGGTGGGGGGAAGGGTACAGGATGCACTGTGGTGCTGCTGCAGCTCCAAGCAGTAGGAAGGCGGCTGCGTTGTCCTGCCTGTTTTGCTTCCTTGCTCGTGGCGCTCTCCAGCCCAAGCAGTGTTGCCAGATGGGTGGGTTTCCCACTCAATTGGGCTGGTTTTTAAGCCAGGATGCTGGAAATTTTTGAAGGCTGCGGGCTGCGGGAAATTGGGCTTCTTTTTCGTTGCAACTGTGCGGGGTTTGCGCTTTTTTCGGGGGCTTCTATTGGTCCAATTTGGTCCAATAGAAGCTTTTCCGGGGTAGGGTTGACATCAGGGGCGGGGTTAATGACATCAGAGGTGACATCAGGGGCGGGCGGTGACATTGGGGGCGGGGTCAGTGACATTGGAGGCGCAGTCAGTGACGTTGGAGGCGGGGTTTGACTTTGGGTGGGTTTTGGGCTGGTTTAGGGCCGATTTGGGGTGGGGAAAATTTGTCCCATCTGCCCACGCTAAGCCCAAGTCTTTTATCCTTAGTCCATAGACCTTGGGCAAGTCACTTAATCCTCTATTGCCCCAGGTACAAAAGCTTAGACTGTGAGCCCTCTAGAGACAGAGAAAATGCCAGTATATAATGTTTAGAGCACTGCATACATTTAGTAGTGCTATAGAAATGATTAGTAGAAGACCGCCAGTCAGTACCATAGTGTGCGCTGGTTTCACCTGCTCCAAGAACTTGCAGGTTGATCGTGAGTAGTCCTTGGGTGGGCGCTGCCTGCTTCTAGTGCTCGGGGTAGCTGGGGTGTCTTTTTCTCTGAGTGTGGGGATACTGGCTGCCTTTCCCCTTTCCTCTTCATGTATAGAGCTCTTTGCCATACCTGCAAAGGGAGAGGGAGGAATTAATGCCAGATCTGTATAGCGAGGGTGGGGAGGGAGAGGGAGAAATTCCAGACTCAAATGGGGGTGAAGAGGGAGAGATGCCAGACCTGCAAGGAGGGGGAAAAGGACCGATGCCTAATCTGCTGGAGGGGAGAGGAGGGATGCCAGACCTGGGGGAAAGGAGAGAGCAGAAGGTAGAGAGATGCTGGGAGGGGAAAGGTAAGGCAGGGGAAGAGATGCTGGATCCATGGGGGGAAAGGGGGATAGATGCTGTACACATGGGGGGAGTGGAGGAAAAGAGACAGTGAGACCAGACATGGAGGGTGAGGGAAGAAAGAGGGAGGGAGAGAGAGATGCCAATCTGTGGAGGGAAGAGAGAGGGAGAGATGCAAGTCCTGGATGGGGGGAGTAGAAGGAGAGGGAGGGGATAAGCTGGACAAGGGATGAAACAGGGACACAGAGAAAAGATAGTGAGCATGGAGGGAGTATAGGGACACCAAGAGGAAATGGTAGACACGGGGTAGGATTAGGGACACTGAGAGGGCAGATGTTGAACATGGAGAAAGGTTAGAGACAGGGACATAGAGGGGAGATGCCGGACAGGACAGATTGATGGTGGACATGGAGAAATGTGAAGTAGATAGGAGACCCTGGCAAGATAATTGAAAAGAAAAAAAGAGAAAAGCAGAAAAGAGACACTGGGATCAAAGGAAATGGAAAAATAAAATGTTCATATATAACAAAGGTAGAAAAATATTTTATTTTGAATTTATTGATTGGAATATGTCAACTGTTAGAAATGTGCTCCTCTGATATCTTGCATTTCAGTTTCTATTCTTCTAGTGTGTTACCTTCATATCTCTGTTATTCAAAATGGCCGCCGAGAGTTGAAGTGACCTCGCGAGATTTCAACTCTCGGCGGCCATTTTGAATCGGCGCCAAGATCACCAACAGGAAGGATGCATGCAGGGCAGTGCGCCAGGCAGGAAAGAGGGGGCTCTTTCCTGCCCCAAAGAAATCACTAGACCACCAGGGCAGTAGTAAGGTAAGGGGAGGGGGCGATGGGGAGGGGGAGCGATGGAGTATGTGACAGGGGGCGGAGCGAGGGTGTGACAGGGGCAGGGCGAGGGTGTAAAAGGGGGGGGAGCGGGTGTGAAAGGGAGCAGGGTATGTGGTGGGGGCAGGGCATGTGTCCTCCTTTTTGGGGGACAAAATATGGTAACCCTAGATCAATGGCTGGTGGTAAGATCTCAGACCCAAAATGGATGCAATTTTCATTTTGCCACACATCCATTTTCATCAAAAAATTTTAAAAGGCACTTTTTTGTAGGTGCGCTGAAAAATACGTATTTGCACACACAAAACATACGTCTATACTACAAGAGGCCATTTTTCAGCGCACCTTAGTAAAAGGACCCCTAGGGGATTTATGCTGTCATACCCACTCTCTGCCCCTCCCCCCGACATGCCTCCTCGGAGAAAAATAAAGAAAAATTCTTGTTCTATCCTTGTTCTAATATGTGGTAGTTAGGAAGTTTTATTGTTTGGGGGAGGAGAGGGGGGAGGGGAGGGGGATTTGATATGGGGAAGGGAATGAAATCCTAGTCAAAGGATCCCACTGGTTTTCACCCCTTCAATTTTTGTTCCCAATCTGAGTCGTTTACTATTTTATTATATTCCTGCAGGTCCTGAGACGCCATCTTGTGGTTTTCCTTCTACAATCTGTCCCTAGGGTCCACCTAACCTAAGACACTTTGAAATCTTTTGCACCCCTTTCAGATATTAACTAGCTCCAAACATCAGGCGATCTATGTGCAGAGCCTGAGGTCCTTAATTCAAGGACAGTGGTCAAAAGGAAGGAAACTGCCTGCCCGAGACAGCAGAGTGAGGATAGTAGTGACAGAGAGACACTGAAGAAAAAAAAAATCTTGCAGGTAAAAAGAATAACCTTACATTTTTCAGTTCCAGCTAAACAGTTTCTGGAAAAGATTATATTTCTCATGCATTTGTGTTTTCTAAGCAGTGACAAATATTGAGCAATCATTTCTGTGGTCCCAAATAAACCAGCATACCCTGTTTCCCCGAAAGTAAGACATCCCCCGAAAATAAGACCTAGTAGAGGTTTTCCTGAATTGATAGATATAAGGCCTCCCCGAAAGTAAGACCTAGCAAATTTTTGTTTGAAAGCAGGGCCGCCGAGAGCCGGACAAGGCCGCCCCCGGGCCGCCCCCCCTCCCCACCTGAGGTCGCCGGGCCCCCCTCTACCCACCCTCCGTCGCTCCTGGAACTAACCTTAAACGCCTCCTTTCACCTTCGCAGCAAGTAGCAGCAGGGCAGACCTCTCCTTCCTTCCGTGCCCTGCCCTCACGGACGTTACGTCAGGCGAGGGCGGGACACAGAAGGAAGGAGTGGCTTGCCCTGTTGCTACTTGCTGCGAAGGTGAAAGGAGGCATTTAAGGTTAGTTCCGGGAGCGACGGAGGGCGGGCGGGCCAACCCCGATCCAACCCTGATGTTTCCCCGAAAAATAAGACAGCCCCTGAAAATAAGACCTAGCGCATTTTGGGGGGCAAAAATTAATATAAGACAGTGTCTTATTTTCGGGAAAACATGGTAGCCAGGATACTGTTTTTAAAAGCTGGCACAACAGCAGTGCCAGACTCTCAAAGGAAAGCATCCTGTGGAAAAGCAATAAGCGCTAAGGGCTGCTGACTCCTCATAACGCTGATGGACCTATGGGAAGATCCCCCTGCCTTCCACTTGGTGTTTCACGTTGTTCTGCTAAGGCTTTGCAAGCTAAGTTGAACAAACCGCCCAACTGGCATAGCATTGTCAAACCAACATGAGATGCCAAGTATTAGGTTTTAGAGGAAAGATGGAGGGGAAGTGGGAGTGCAGGAGGTGCCTGGAGCCACCTTCTTTTACTAAGATTGGGTGGGGGAAGTGGGCAACAGAGGGGAGACTTGACATCATGTTTTCTTTTGTTTTAATAAGTGGGGAGAGTACTGAGATGAGGATTTCAGAATTTCAATTTTTCGTATATTTAAATTTAATGAAATAAAACTGAAATGAAAAAACAATGACTGAATATAAAAACTTTCTGACTATACGATCCAGTAGGCAGTTCTATAAAACTGTCAGATGTGCCTAGTTTTAGGTACCAAGGAGGTGCCTATTCTAGACACCTATTTTCCATTATAGAACTCTAAACCTTCCCATTTCAGAAACCCTAAAAATTCTTGGAGTCACCATTGATGGACACCTAACACTAGAGAACCACGCGAAAAACACAACCAAGAAGATGTTCCACTCAATGTGGAAATTAAAAAGAATACGACCTTTCTTCCCAAGGAGTGTTTTCCGCAATCTGGTACAACCAATGGTGCTCAGTCATCTAGACTATTGCAACGCACTATATGCCGGCTGTAAAGAACAAATAATCAAGAAACTCCAAACAGCCCAGAACACTGCAGCTAGACTTATATTTGGCAAACCAAAATTTGAAAGTGCCAAGCCCTTACGAGAAAAATTACACTGGCTCCCACTTAAGGAACGCATCGCATTCAAGGTATGCTCACTGGTTCATAAAATTATCCATGGAGACGCACCAGCTTACATGTCAGACCTGATTGACTTACCACCTAGGAATACCAAAAGATCATCCCGCACATTCCTTGATCTGCACTTCCCCAGCTGCAAAGGAATGAAATACAAACTAATGCATGCGTCAAACTTCACCTACCTGAGCACACAGTTATGGAACGCACTGCCGCGTAGCTTGAAATCAATTCATGAAAGAATGAACTTCCGCTCATTACTGAAGACCCATCTCTTTAATAAAGCCTAACACAAAGATCAACCAATGTGAATATGCACAACTCGCCCATTTATATTCAGAATTGTCTCTTAATATCTGCTTGTATACTATTACTTTGTTTTATTATCATCATGCTGACCAAAACCCTGCAATTCTAAATGTTTATTTACTAACATTCTTCCACTACTCATGATGTATTGTAAGCCACTCTGAGCCTGCAAAGAGGTGGGAAAAGGTGGGATACAAATGCAACAAATAAATAAATATAAACCATCCCATGGTGCTTAGTTTAGAAGCTGTCTTCATGTTTTGGATGTCTGAAAAGTGGCATTGAGATATCCATATTGCATGGATGTCTAAAACTGCAGAACATCCTGGGCGTGTTTTGGGCGGGACTAGGGAGGGGCCAAAAGATGGACATAAGGCTCCAATGTGGAACAAAGGCAAGCAGATCAGATGTACCAAAGGGGCTGATATTCAGACTGTGGGAGGGAGCCCGGCTAACTCCCGCGGTGGGCGGTCAGCCCAGAAATTCAATGTTGGGCCGTTTCCGGTGACCAGCATTGAATATCCGGTTTATTTTTAGCCGGTTTAAAGTTAACCAGCTAAGTTGATTTTCAAAGATAGCCGGCTCTATTTAAACCAACTTAAGATATATCAGCTATTTAAGCAGCCCAGTGTGGCCACTTAGAATAGCCAGGTATGAATTGATTATTCGGGGATAGCCAGTTATAGCCTGCGATATAGGCACTAACTGGTAATATTCAGCGGGGGATAACAGGTTTTGAACATTGGGGGAAAATCTTTAATCTTTAATGAGGAATAACCTAAAACATAAATGTATAAATAAAATATTATGGCATGCATAATGACCAAAACATGAGCAATTAAAAATATATTAAAAGTGAAATGACATGGACATCTTAATTAACAGTGATAGGATAAAAGGGTATATCCAGGATAATTTGCAACGGGGCTTTATCCATCCCTCCATCTTTCCAGCAGGAGCAGGATTCTTGCGGCCATGTATTAATTATTGCAGTTTGAACGTGATCACCATCAAAAATAAATACCCCTTGCCACTCATAGCAGAGCTGTTTGACCGCTTACAAGGGGCCACCATTTTCAGCAAACTGGACCTCTGTGGGACCTATAATTAATCCAGATCCAAGATGGCGATAAGTGGAAAACAGCCTTCAACACATAGGATGGACATTACGAATACCTGGTGATGCTGTTTGGATGTTGCAATGC
Organism: Microcaecilia unicolor; assembly: GCF_901765095.1. Classification (NCBI taxonomy): domain Eukaryota; kingdom Metazoa; phylum Chordata; class Amphibia; order Gymnophiona; family Siphonopidae; genus Microcaecilia; species Microcaecilia unicolor. The sequence goes on along the minus strand of NC_044035.1, from coordinate 347,068,210 downwards.
CCCCGCTGTTATCCAACATTTCATAAATGAGGTGTTCCGAGACCTCCTTTACTCCTGTGTCTTGGTCTATCAAGATGCCATCCTGGTGTTCTCTATCTCCCTGTCCGAGCATCGAATTCATGTCATGACGGTGCTGCAGTGGCTAAGGCAGAATGGCCTATACATTAAGCTGGAGAAATGTTCCTTTGAACAGACGGCTCTTCCCTTTTTGGGCTATATAGTTTCTTCTTCTGGCCTTCAGTTAAATCCGGACAAATCTGCATCAATCGAGGACTGGTCACAGCCCATGAGCCTTAAGTCCCTTCAGAGGTTCCTGGGCTTTGCCAACTATTGCCAGCAGTTTATCCACAATTACCCCAGCCTTACAAAACATTTCACCGCCCTCACTCACAAAGGGGCAGATACCCACAATTGGTCAACCAAATCTCAGCTGGCCTTCTCCAAGCTTAAGGAAGCCTTCCTGTTGGCTCCCGTACTGCAACAACCTGACATATCGCACCCCTTCTTTGTTGAAGTAGGGGCTGGGGCTGCCCTTTCTCAGGCCTCCTCCAATGAGAATTTTGCCTTACTTGTTCTTCTCTAGGAAGTTCACCCTGGCAAAGCAGAACTATGCCACTTCTAGCCATCAAGTTAGCCCTGGAGGAGTGGAGACACCTTTTGGAAGGGGCTGCACACCCATTCACCATCACCACCAACAATAAGAACTTGGTATATTTACAAGAATCCAAACGATTGAATCCCTGTCAGGCCAGGTGGTCACTCTTCTTCTCCCGCTTTGATTTTCACTTGATCTATCATCCAGCAGAGGAGAATGCCTGGGCTGATGCCCTTTCCTGGTCCTTTGACTCCATTAGCACAATCTCAGAATCTGAACCCACCATTGATCCAAGGAAGATTCTGGCTATCTACAAGAATACAGTACTCCCTGGGAAGATGCTGGTTCCCAAGCTGCTAAGAAGGAAAATCTTGTAGTAGGCGCATGAATGTAAATTGTCATGGTACCCGGGAATAAAGACGACACTTCAGCTGGTGGAATGCCATTATTGGTGACCTCAAATGGCTCGGGAAGTGCAAGAATACGTCAACTCATGTGTCAATTGTGCCAGGAATAAGCCAATGCCTGTGGGGATGCTTCAGCCATTTCTGGTTCCCAAGCTACCCTGGTCAGATATTGCCATGGATTTTGTCACCAATCTTTCAACCTTTCAAGGATTATACCACTACCTGGGTGGTGATAGATTGTTTCTCTAAGATGGCACACATTATTCCCCTGAACTCCCTTCCGTTGGCTGCCTCCTTTCCCCAGCTCTTTATCAAGGAGACCTTTTGTCTCCATGGACTGCCAGAACGCATAGCGATCTTGGAGTTCAGTTCACCTCTCACTTCTGGCTGAAACTATATAAGAACTTCGGCATCCAGTTGGACTTCTCCTTAGTGTATTACCCTCAGCTCATCTCCCTTCTATATGGTATGTGGGCAACATCCCCTGATTTCAGTACCAGTCCACCTTTTCTCCTCCACACCCATGGTCCAGTGGGCATCCAGAAATATCCGGGAAATTTGACACCAGATTCGGGCACTACTCATGCAGACATCAGTCAGCTACAAGAAGCAGGCCAATCACAAGTGACAGCCAGCTCCCACATTTCACCCTAGAGAGAAGGTGTGGCTAAGTACCAGACACCTTTGGCTCAAGGTGACCTCTCAGAAATTCATACCCAGGTTCATTGGCCCTTTTGCAGTGCAACGTCAGCTGGGTCCAGTTATGTATCAGTTACATCTTTCCCCCATCATGCACATCCATAATGTCTTCCATGACTCCCTGCTAAAACCTGTAGTGTTATTGAGAGCCATGGCTAGAGACCCTCCACCACCTACACTGGCAGTTGCCACTGACCCTGAGTTTGAGGTACGGGACATACTGGATGCTAAGAGAATCAGGGGGAGACTACACTGTCTCCTTGCCAGGAAGGGGTATGGACCAGAAGATAACACATGGGATCCTGCTGTCAACATGTGAGCCTTTATCTCCTTAAACCCAAACCTAGAGGGCTGGGAGGGGGCTTCAGAAGAGGGTGTCATCACGCCCCTCACCTGGTTCAGGAAGCCACTAGATTCCTGTAGCATGCCATGCCTAAGAGTCTTATGAGCCTTTACTTCCTGGTTGCTGCACTTCCCTTTTATAGCCCTAGATGGGGCACTGATAGATGACCTCACTTCCTGGCTAGTGATATATAAGGAAGTGTTCAACACTCCTACAGTGTTTTGGCAATAGGCTTTCGGAGATGTGCCTCTCCAGTGTTTGTTGCCTGGCCAGGTCCTGCTTCCAGCCCTACTTGATCTAGTTCTCCAGCCCTGCTTGTTCCTGTCTCCAGCCTTGCTGTTCCAGCTACTCCCTAGCCTCGACTCCCAAGGTCTCTTTTAAGAGCCAACCCAAAGAGCTCTCTCAAGAGCCAACCTCTAGACAAACCCTGTCGTGTTCCAGCCTGTCTGCTAAGCATTACCTAGTACTATGTTTCTGCCTGTCCAAGTCGGGTCCTACCTTCTCCAGCTCTCAGACTCTGCCAGGCGGTCCTGTCAGCAACCGTCAACGAGGACCTGCATGGCGCTTATGCTGCATAAGTACAGCGAACCTTCCCCAACCATGTCATAATTCTATAATATATGTGAGATAGACGTCAACTTGTGATGTACTGACTGGGATGTCCACATTCTGAATTAGATATCCTTTCTAATGCCCCTCCAGGCAACTGTATGTCCTGCCCACCCTCTACGTAATGTGTATGCCCACCTTCAAACTGTGGACCATCACATTTAGGCACCATCTTACAGAATAGAGCATAGCTGCAACCTTGACACGTTATGTGCGCATGTGCACACGTATGCCAATACTCGGGTCATTTGCTTGCGTTTCACCTAAATTTGTGCACTCTATTTATACAGTTACCCACCTGGAGTACCAGTTAAGCAGCCCACTGACAGAGTACCACTGTTTGACAGCTTCAATATAAACTGTGTTGTGCTTCCAGTGCAGCCCAGCCCTTCTAAGTCCCCATATGCAGTCCGTGTTGTCTCCAAATGCAGTTACACAAACTAACAACTCTTTTACTAAAGTACATTAAGGACAAGAAAGGTAACTATATAACCTGGGTGCTCACATTTATGGACCCAGGGCCGGTCTTAGCAAGTGCGGGGCCCTGTGCAGACCAATTTGGTGGGGCCCCATCCTAGCCCCGCCCGCCCTAGCCCAGCCCCAGCTCCACCCCATTGATAAGATTATTCAATTTTTAGAATTTTTTTTTATTTATGAAATTTCAAATAAAGACAAATGAAGCTAAACTTGTACAGAAAAACTGATTGAAATAATAAGCACAATGCTATCATGAACCCTCCCCCTCCTCCCCAGAAATTATTCAAGTCCACTACAATTAGTAGTTCCAGTTCCTGTCTTTCTATTTCTCTGGTATGCTACATGCAAGGTCAGGTTTCATGGGGTTTCTTTTAATTTCTATCTATATATTTCTACTGTATTTCTAGTTTGTGGTCACTTAATTCTGTATTTGGTATCTGTGTGCTGTGTGTGAGACCAAGACCAGGTATTCTCATAGCATGGATTTTCTAGTGACCCTTAGTAATTGGGATTCTTTGATTTTTCCTAATAGATGCACTGACGTTCTACGGCCCACTGTAATATTTAGGTCACTGCCTTTTTGTAAATAGGGACTTTTTTTGGGGGGGGGGGGAGTTCAATACTGGCATAGTGGTTTTGCACTAGGTCCTGAGTGAAATTTTGGGTATAATTTAGACAGGAAAAAAGGATTGGGAATTGATACAGGTGATGTTTTGTTGGGGTTACTGGGTCCCATTATCTCCGCTGGGGGTGGGAACTGTTATGTTGGGGCCACCAAGTACTACTACTTCTACTACAAATCATTTCTATAGCGCTACCAGTCGTATGCAGCGCTTCACAATTGAACATGAAGAAAAGACAGTCCCCGCTCAAAAGAGCTTACAATCTAAATCAGGACAGACAGATAGGCCAAATAAGGGATAAGGGTAGGACAGACAGATAGGACACATAGGGAGAAGGGACTATTGAAGAGAAGAAGACAAGATAAGGTTATTAGCAGGTGACAAGTTAGGAATTAAAAGCAGCATCAAACGGGTAGGCCTTATTGTTCTTCATTGGAGTAAGAGATGTTAGGCTGGGCCCACCAAGCCCCTCTTTGTGTTCTTGCCAGAGTGGGAAGTACGGTTGTGGAAAGTAATGTGTAGGGACTGCTAAGCCCCTGTTTTATGAAGATGAGAAGCATTGTGTAGGGGCTGCCGAGCTCCTCTTGATGTTTAGCACATTTACTGGATCCCTTGTTGTAAATGTCACTGCACTCCACTGATGGGCAGACTGGATAGGCCATGTGGTCTTTATCTACCAACATTTGCTAAGTTTCTATCTTCCTGTCATATACAGCCATCATATAGCTGTCAAGTACTTAGTAGAGTGTCTATGTGATCTTCCTGTTTGCTAGTTTAGCTTTTCAAAACATTAACCTTCTAATAAAGAGCGAGCCTGCTTTTAACGTCATCTGGCATATTCTATTATTTTCCAGTTTGAATTGTGGGGATATAGAGATTTTTGCAACATTGGACGGTTTTAATGTGGTTTGTGAGTGGCTCCATGTATAATAAAACTGATCACTGCCAAAGCAACCCATTTTCATGACACATCTTGAAAGCTTCATTATACTGGCAAAATTTGGAACTTAAGGCTCTGCTCTCATAAAACTTCTAAAGTAATAAAATTTCAATCTGAGATAAAATAACAGAACCATTTCAGGCTTTTTTTTTTCTTCTTTCTTTTTATGAACAGTGAATGTGTCACTTATCCCTCGACCTTCGTAAAAAGTAATTTATTAGTACTTTCAAAATTAAAGGAACCCTTAATGTTCATCTCTATTTTGGGGGGTAGGAGCAGATTCCACGTCTACCCAGCATTGTTTAGCAGCTTCCATGTTTCTGCTGCATCTGAGTAACACCTGTGCCACATGTTATATTCCAAAGAGTACATAAGAACATAATAGCTATAGAGGGTCAAACCAATGGTCCATCTAGCCCAGTATCCTGCTTCCAACAGTAGCCAATCCAGGTCATAAGTACCTGGCAGAAACCCAAATAGTAGCAACATTCCGTGTAGAACCCCACAGAATAGAAAGATTCTGGAATCCTAATGAGTAACAAGATTCCATGCAGAATCTCAAAGAGAAGCAACATTCCATGTAGAACCCCAAAGAATAGCAAGATTCTGGAATCCTAATGAGTAACAAGATTCCATGCAGAATCTCAAACAGTAGCAACATTCCGTGTAGAACTCCAAAGAGTAGCAAGATTCTGGAATCCTAATGAGTAACAAGATTCCATGCAGAATCTCAAATAGTAGCAACATTCCATGTAGAACCCCAAAGAATAGTAAGATTCTAGAATCCTAATGAGTAACAAGATTCCATGCAGAATCTCAAATAGTAGCAACATTCCATGTAGAACCCCAAAGAATAGCAAGATTCTGGAATCCTAATGAGTAACAAGATTCCATTCAGAATCTCAAACAGTAGCAATATTCCGTGTAGAACTCCAAAGAGTAGCAACATTCCATGCAGAATCTCAAAAGTAGCAACATTCCCTGTAGAACCCTAAAAAATACCAGGTATTAATCCCACAGAATATACACAATTATCATGTGTCGGAAAAAAAAGTGTAAAATGTGCTCATAAATATCGACGGACCATTACAACCAAACAAGTCAATTGTTAGTCCTCTTTTTATTTCACGGCAAATATGGTAACCATAGGATGGAGCCCCACTTCTGTGATATTTTCAACCGGTGAGGTGTAGTAAGTAAAAGAGGTGTCCTGACACACACACACAAGTTTCAGATAATAGTAAATCTTTTCTACATAGCACCTGGGACTAGATTCAGTAAATTGTTTTCCAAATTTGAGTTGGACTCTGTTTATAGAATAGCGTGTAGTGCCAGGATCCGTGCCTCACTTTGGGCGTGAGGATTTACATCAGCTGAAACTTTACATGTATGTAAGTTAAGCACAGATCCCCCAAATTCTATAATTCTGTGTGCATCTTTACTGAATGCTCCTGACCCATCCATGCCCCTGCTATGGCCATGCCTCCTTTGTCAGTTGCACACTAAAAGATTGATGCGTGCATTTTTATAGACTAGCAATTCCTAATTGGAGTCAATTGACTGCAATAATTGGTTGTTATGCCAAATTATTGCTAGTTATTGACTCATTACTCAATTAAATTAAATATTTAACAATCTCTCTGACCTCATGTCACCTTTTTTTAAATTAGTCACCTTATTTTCTAACTCCTCTTGCTCTCTTACCTATCTATAAGTTCCATCTTTGCTTATACCCTACATTGTCAATTAAAATGTTCTATTAGGTATTGTGTTGATATTGTAAGTAGTATACTATGCCATACTTTGTATTGTTATTTGAATATTTTTACTGCTGTAATTGTCTATTGCTCTTGTTTGGTTTATGCTTACTATACACAGCCTTGAGTGAATTCCTTCAAAAAAAGCAGTAAATAAATCCTAATAAATAAAGAAGTTGTGCATACAATTTGGGTGCTATAGATAGAATCCAGGGGCTAGAGGGTGACTGAAACCAAATCTGCAGCCGAAATTTGCCACTCGGCTTTGGTCAAAACTGAAATCAAAACTGGCAGCTAGGGGCCAGGCTGGCCCGGCTTGCCCCCTGTACAGAACAAGCTTTCACTTCCTCCCCCTCCCCCACTGCACACAGAACGAGCTTCCTCCCTCTCTCTCTCTCTCTCTCATCCCTCTCTCCCTCCCCCCCACAGCCTACCTTCCATCCCCTGGTGGTCTAGTGGGTAGTCAGGGCGGGAGCAATCCACTGTCACTCCTGCCCGTGTCCTGCCACCAAAATAGCTGCCACGATCTCTAGTAGCAGTCTCGTGAGACTGCCCCTAGAGGTTGTGGCTGCCATTTTGAGATTGGAGCTCGCATGGCCGCACACGAGTTTCAGGCTGGTTTTGGCACTGAAGATGACACCAAAACTGAAATTCGGTTAGCCTCTACTCTTTACGAGAAAGAATTCACCTTCTGAGAAAGGGTAATGTTGAGTACAGAATGATCCTTTCCTTGAATATGCTGAGGAAAAGCCACTTGTTTTAACATTCTAGAACTTTATTCTGAAATTTGAGTAAGACGTATAGTGCTTTCCCTTCCTCTGCAGGGTTCGGTGTTTCTGTACTGACCTTCTGCAGCCTGAGACATAACACTACACAGATTCAGCTTCAATGAGGACAACAGCCACAGTCACCCTTCCCCCCCCCCCCCCCCAGGACTTCTTTAAACCTAATTATACCTGAGTGGTATCATACCTGAATCTAAGGGACTATATGGAAATTGTGTCCAAGGAGCCAAGTAAATAGTGCAGGAATTCAGACATGTCCTGGTGAGTTTTCAGGAGATCCACAATGAATATACGTGAGATAAATTTGCTTATACCAGGTGTCCAAAATGTGCAAATTTATCTCATGCACGTTCATCATGGAAAACCTGAAAATGCAAGTTGCGGTAGAGTCACCTGGACAGGTAATAAAGCACGGAAACAATGAATGTACCAATTGACTGCTTATCTCCCTTTGGTGAGGAGTCACCCCACAGTTCAATTTATTTCAATTTAAAATAGCATTTCTATTCTGCTTTTATCACTAATTTTCTGGTGCAAGGAGATTACAACAATAAAAACATCATATAACTTAAGTTTCAAAAACACATAATGAGATTCTGATTGGAATCTTGTTACTCATTATGATTCCAGAATCTTGCTATTCTTTGGGGTTCTACATGGAATGCTGCTACTCTTTGAGATTCTGCATGGAATCTTGTTACTCTTTAGGATTCCAGAATCTTGCTATTCTTTGGGGTTCTACATGGAACGTTGCTGCTCTTTGAGATTCTGCATGGAATCTTGTTACTCATTAGGATACCCGAATCTTGCTATTCTTTGGGGTTCTACATGGAATGCTGCTAGTCTTTGAGATTCTGCATGGAATCTTGTTAGGATTCCAGAATCTTGCTATTCTTTGGGGTTCTACATGGAATGTTGCTACTCTTTGAGATTCTACATGGAATCTTGTTACTCATTAGGATTCCAGAATCTTGCTATTCTTTGGGGTTCTAGATGGAATGCTGCTACTCTTTGAGATTCTGCATGGAATCTTGTTAGGATTCCAGAATCTTGCTATTCTTTGGGGTTCTACATGGAATGTTGCTACTCTTTGAGATTCTGCATGGAATCTTGTTACTCTTTAGGATTCCAGAATCTTGCTGTTCTTTGGAGTTCTACATGGAATGGTGCTACTAATTGGGTTTCTGCCAGGTACTTGTGACCTGGCTTGGCCACTGCTAAAAGCAGGATACTGGGCTAGATGAACTATTGGTCTGATCCATTATGGGCTGTTCTTATGTTGTGTTAAAATAGTCTAAGAGACAGATGACAACTTCCTTTGCCACTCTTCTCGGGTGCGATGTCTACTAAAGTATAATGTTGGTCTTTACAGCCAATGGAGAAAATGATAAATGACCTTTCTTAGCACATTGGACACATGCTCCTCTGTTTTTATAGATGAATTGATGAGAATTTCCATCCTTAAATCTCAATGCAAGTATAATCCCATCGATCCTTGGCATCATAGTAGGATGTTACTTTCCTGAGCCCTCTACTCACAATATCAAAGTGTGTTTTCTGAGTTTTTTTTTAATCAAAAAATCCTAAAATCTTTGCTTGAGAACCAGAGCTACAGTGCTGTGAAGTGTTGAATCTATACAAGGAATTGATCTTGTACTGTACTTTCCTGCCCTTCAGACTGAACATCAGTCTTAAATCAGGATCAAAAGAACTCGACCCTTGGTGTCACTCTCAGCATTTTGTTTGACAAAAGACCTTATGTTAACCAGAGCCCTAGAAAATCCACAAAAAAACCTGGGTGCTGACAAATACACTATCAACAACACAACAGAAAAGTCTCTCTTGATATGAAATACAAAGTACTTAGTATGATACTAGATTCCTATGAAGTGCAAGATCTAATTAATGAGAAAGGGAAAAAGCCTCTGTGCCCAACCTCCACCCAGACATATTATTTATGGGATAAGGAGGAGTGTGGTAGCCGTGTTAGTCCACTCCTCTACTTAAGATGGAAGATACCGCATACAGCCGCATGAAAAAGCAAATGATGATGAAGAAGGGCAACCTTCGAAAGTTAATCAAGAAATGTATTAAGTTATGTCCAATAAAAAAGGTATCATCTTATTTTCTTTTCCATGTTTTATTCTAGGATAAGGAGGAAAACACTGGGTCAACTTTCTTCATTGGCACAAAAAACCCTTTACTCAATTCTTTACTTGCTAAAAACCTTCACAGGAATACTGGTTCCAAAGAAATTAATTAAAGAAAAAACACTTAGCTTAAAATTCTGAACACTTGTGAAGACAAATGTGCAAAAAGAGACAGTCACACCGACTGTGGCCAGAGTTTCGCTGTCGGAGCTGTTTCAAGGCGTGCATGACATCGTTAGTTTTAGGCACGTCTTAATGCACTATCAAGCCATTATGGGGCCCTTGGATCCTATGTGCTGAACACTAGCGTAAGACAGTTGTCTTTGCTGTTTTCCTAGACTGCAAGATAAGTGATTATTATTATTATTAGCATTTGTATAGCGCTACCAGACGCACGCAGCGCTGAACACCTGATACAAAGAGACAGTCCCTGCTCAAAAGAGCTTACAATCTAAGTAATACAGACAAACAAGACAGTTACGGGTGAGGGAAGTGAAGGGTGAGAAGGGAGGAAGGGACAAGGGGAGAGCAATTGTGGCTAGGAGCTAAAAGCAGCAGGTGGGTTTTCAACATAGATTTGAAAACAGGTAGAGATGGAGCTAGACGTATAGGTCCAGGAAGTCGATTCCAGGCATAAGGTGCCGCGAGAGAAAAGGAGCGAAGCCTGGAGTTAGCAGTGGAGGAGAAGGAGGACGACAAGAGAGATTTGTCAAGCCAGCGGAGTTCACGGGGAGGAATGTAGGGAGAGATGAGAGCGGAGAGGTAATGGGGGGGCTGCAGAGTGGATGCATTTAAAGGTCAGTACGAGAAGTTTAAACTGAATGTGGAAGCGGACAGGGAGCCAGTGAAGTGACTTGACGTGATGGGGGAAGAAGCTAAGATCCTGAACAAATGAAACCAACAGAGATCTGGCTCAGTCTACGCTGGAACTGCACAGAGATAGCACTATAGTTTCTCTAAGTAGGCTGCCAAAAACTTGTCCAGAATGTCCACTGCAAGCCCGTTGTAAATTATCCTTCACTGGACACTTTCCTCGGCTATTGGGGGAAATGGATGATTAACGATGAAGGCAAGGTATTTTGTTAACAGCTGAAGTTTATTATATATGAATTGTTGAAAATTCCAGGACTCTAATGTGTGCAGCTTAAAAAATATTTTCCTTTTAGGGGCCGATTTCTGAATAAGGTATATATATGCATGAGTTTATCTTGGGCAGACTAGATGGACCATGCAGGTCTTTTTCTGCCGTGATCTACTATGTTACTATATTAGTATAGATTAGAATGAAGAATTTTACAGCCAGATTTCTTTTGCTTAGAAATTAATCGCACACTTGACTTTAAAAAAAAACCCAGAAAGTACCTTAGGCTGCATGTTCCATTTTTGGATTGGCGTGTTTCAGGAAGGCTTCAAGGACAGGTATGTAGTTCTACAGGAAAAGAGCCAAATAAACAACTTAATTAGGAAACACTGAGTTAAGCATTCCTAAGGTGAAATGGTCAAGGTTTCCTAGAAGTGTGATAAATAAGTGGAACTTTTCAGAAGAGTGACTTATGTGTTTATGTGGCCAGTAGAAGACATCTTGCTCCCCCTTCAAAGTTTACACATCATGAGGATTCCGGTAAGCTCAGGAGGGTTCATTCTAACAAGAAACCTGCCCTCTACTGACCATCTTTAATCATTACAAGGTATTATTTTAAAAGTGAGCAGATAAAAATCACTACATTTTGGGGGAAAAAATAACACCTAGAAATAAGGCTAAATATATTATTGAGGGTTCTATAGATTTTCACTAAACAATGGGCTAAGCTATATAATTTTAGAACTGGATGTGCCTGATCACCACAGTTCTGTCCCAACTCCAGAGCAGTGAACTGTGGAGGGGAAGAAAACTTGGGACAGGCATTGCCAGGCTGCATGTGAAGTTTGGTGAATAATTACACTTCTGGCCTTAACATAGGCAGCCGAGACCCCTCGTGCCTGCCGAGGATTTGTGATGCTAAAATAATAACAGGACTCACAGTATTTGTTAACATGGCACAACTTGGCCGCGGCTTTATTTTAAATACAAACACCATTACACTGGGTATACCCAAGCCAACAAAACCTTCCGGCTTACCAGCCAACACAGTCCGCTGCCATTAGCAAGACAGACCAATCGTATACAGAGCTCCCCGCCGCACAGCAAGGGAGCTCAACCGTAAGCGCAGCTGTCCCAGCTGCCTAGCTTACTCCCTCAGGCTTGGGTACCCCGCCAAAGCTGCAACGTAATACAGGTATGTTCGTGTCCTCATTATTTAGGGGGGGGGGGGGCTGGGTGCAGGCTGATGCCCAGACGCCAGAAGAGGACGTCTGGGCTCTGCCCAGGGGTTATAAACCCCTTCAGCGTCCCCACCCACCCCAGCGGGATGCTGCTGTGCGGCGGGAAACATTCCCTCTGCGCCCAGCTCCAACTCCGCTGGCACCCTCGCGCATGCCCATCGGGGCACGGCGCCATGTTAGTGACGGCTCCGTGCACCCGGGGCACTGCGCCTTGTTTTTTTTCTACTGACTTTATAAGTTCAACAACAGGGAGTTAATTTCTTGTCTGCCTACCAGAGAGTAACTCAACAGACCATCTGTTGGTTCCAGGGCTTTCATCATCCAGTTTTTGGCCACAAATCTGTTCCCTGAGGGAGTGCAAGTTTACCTTGGAGTCTGAGCTTGATCATCTTCCTCCCTGATACTATAAAATTTGGTTGCCCAAATTTAAGCTTAGTGTGCAAAGTTGCTTATGCAAGTTACAGAATAAGGTCATTTGCATGCATAACTGATCATTGACGTTAATTAGCAGTAATTAATTGGCGCTAATTGTCAGTTATGTGAGTAACTGACCTTTAGTCATTATTCTATAAAACGTGCACACAAAATCAATAGCGCAATTGTAAGGAGGTGTGGACCGGGCAGAAGCTTGGGCAGGTCAGGGGGGTGTCCAGGACTTACCCACACATGTTATAGAACACATGCAGCTACACGCCTAATTATCTAGAGTCAGGCGCAGGGGCGTAGCCACGGGCGGGCCTGGACGGGCCCAGGCCCAGCCACTTTTCCTTCAGGCCCGCCCACCCTAACAAGCCCCAATCCAAGTGAGGCGCCAATCTTTTCCTGCCTCTTGCCCGCTCTCCCCGTCCGCGTGGTCTGGTCATTTTTACTCCCTGAAGCGCCGTTCTCCCTCCAGCACCGGCGATTCCCATAGCCTTCTGCCAGCATGCATCATCGGGGGCGGGGCCTCTCCTTAGGCGCGTCCCGCCTACTCTGCAAAGGTGGGACGAGCCTGAGGAGAGGCCACGCCCCCAACAACGCACGCTGGCAGAAGGCTATGGGAATCGCCGGTGCTGGAGGGAGAACGGCGCTTCAGGGAGTAAAAATGACCAGACCACGCGGACGGGGAGAGCAGGCAGAAGAGAGGGAGAAACACAAAACTCGGGAGGGGATGGTGAAGGGAGAAAGCGCTGCCCAGGTAGGTCAAGGAGGGAGAGAGAAGCAGATGCCTGGGGGGGGGGGGGGAGGGAACGAACGAACGGCCCACCCAGGTTAATTCGGGGCCCATCCAAAATGACAGGTCTGGCTACGCTCCTGGTCAGGCGTGAGCACTTATACCAGCCTTTGAGCTAGAGCAGTTGCTAATGCTTAAAGTTAGATGCCTAAATGCGGACTTACACTCATGGTGTTCCTAGCTTGCTTGCCACCTGGGGCAGGTCACCACTGTGTCCCCCCAAGGTGTGTCACAGCCCCACCCCATGAGGTATCACACCTCCACCCCCACAGTGCATCATACCCCTCCCCCACCCCCCTGAGGTGCATCACACCCCCACCCCTAGATGCTCATCACAACCCCTCCCCCCAAGCACATCACCCCAACCACCCTTCCTCCTAGCAAGGGGGTGCACAGAGCAGTGGCGCAGCTGTTGGCTCTGCCGGTCCTCTGCACCGGAACAGGAAGTAGCATCAGAGGGGTGCAGGGGACCGGTGTAACCGACAGTCGTGCAACTCTTCCATGCACCCCCTTGCTGCCTGCACCTATGGGACACCACCCCCACCGCCCCGCCCTTGGTACGCTACTGCTTATGCTAGTATTTGATAACGGCAGTTCCACACAATTGCCAATTATAGAACTGACAGCACCTGTGAATGGTGCCTAATTTCAGGAGACCTTGCTTGATTTTACCTCTTTATTTGGAGAAGTGAGGGACTCAGGGTGTATTGAACATTAAGGCAAGAGAAATGACGTTGAGAGCACTGTCATTCACTGGTGTCTGATAATCTGCAAACCTACCCTCTGCTCTTAACTCTGAACGGACTATTTGGGGTTTCTTCTCCAGCAGCTTCCTCCCTCTCTTGGTGGCTGTGACATGGTAATACCTTTGCAGGTACGGCATGAGCATATCTGTACCTGCTGTAATAAGCAGGGCATTACCACCAGCCATTAATCGTTTGACAAAGAAAGAATGCAGAGTAATAAGACATGCAGAAAGCTATTGGCTGGTCCTGTAACAACCTCATCAATGGTCAGGACATACGGTGGTAGAGCTGGTCTTTTCCCTGCAAACAAAAAAGATGTATGTTCTAGAAATGGGCTGCTGTGCCTGGGCAAGGTTGCCCCCCCCCCCCCACCCCCAGTTCCTCATTTCTCGGAACTAAGAGATAGTTGATTGTTCCAAACATTCTCAAAGTAATTATTTTGGACTTCCACAGATCCTCAAACCCTGATAGTATTTTGCACTCAAGCATATTTATATTAAATTAAATTATATGAAAGTCCCATTGAGATATATATAATATTGCTACAGTATCAGCAAAACACACACACTTTCCAGCCAGCACAGGGCTATTTCCAGTATCTGAGGGGTGGGGCTAGGGAAAAGGAACATGCTGGGCATCAGGAAGCAGAATCATAAGTACATAAGTATTGCCATGCTGGGAAAGACCAAAGGTCCATCGAGCCCAGCATCCTGTTTCCAACAGTGGCCAATCCAGGTCACAGATACCTGGCAAGATCCCAAAAATGTACAAAACATTTTATACTGCTTATCCCAGAAATAGTGGATTTTCCCCAAGTCCATTTAATAACGGTCTATGGACTTTTCCTTTAGGAAGCCGTCCAAACCTTTTTAAAAATCCGCTAAGCTAACTGCCTTTACCACATTGTCTGGCAACGAATTCCAGAGTTTAATTACACGTTGAGTGAAGAAAAATCTCTTCAGTGTTACTGGCAGAAGCAAGTTTGAAGGGCCAAGAGGCCAGAGGGCAAAGAAAGTGAAAGATGCTGTTCTATGGGAGTAAGGGACGGAAAGGGGGAGAGAGAGTGTTAGGTCACTCTAAGAGAGGCAGAGATGTTGAGATGGTGTGGGAGAGGAAAGGGTTAAGAAATAGATGCTAAGATGGTATGGGGGAGGATAATTATGCCAGGGCAGTGGGGGGGGGGGGAGAGAAAGTTGTCAGGATGAGGGAGACGGAAGAAGAAATGGCAGGACCTGCAGAGAAAGAAGGACAGGTCTTGGACCCGCAAGGGGGAGACAGAAGAGAGAAGAACACTTGCTGGAGCCCTAGAGAGAGGGACAGGTGGGAGCGAAGAGAGAGGGAAAGTTGCTGACCTTGGGGGGGGGGGGGAGACAGGAGGGAAGGTAGAAAGAAGGAGAAATGCTGGCATGTGGGGGGAGGGGTGAAGGAGATAGATACACCAAAGAGTTATGTTGCACAGGACAAGCATAGGGTCAGAGAGAGAGGAGATGCTCAACATGGTGGGAGGATAGGGGCAGGGGCACAGGGGCAATGCCGGACACCATGGATAGGGATGCAGAAAATAGATGGATGGTGGACATTGAGAGAAAAGAAATGACAAATGGACAAGGAGACCCTAGAAAGACAGTTAAGAGAAGACAGAGAAAAGCAGAAACTAGAGAGACTGGGACCAGATGATAAGAAAAACAAAATGACCAGACAACAAGGGTAAAAAAAAAATAATTTTATTTTCTATTTATTGATTAGAATATGTTCGTTTTTGGCATTTACATCTGCCAGCATTCTCCAGCATTGTGCTGGTAAATCTCTTACCCTTGGCATCTCTGTTGTATTTTACAATCGCCGGATCTTGAGTCTAGTTTCCTAAATGTTAAGAGCTGAGCAAACTACGTAGTTGGAATCAAAAACTAATCAAGGTATTTAACCAGCACTGCTTTCTCTTCAGATGTCTCAAAAAACCAATGGACCAGGATGCTTTCCTGCAAAACAGATTGTAATGTCAATAAAGTTTACAGTTTAGGTAATTTCAAGAACCAGATAAGTAACACCCAACAGAAAGGACTTAACAAGGATCTGGGGTTCCTAGCCCATTATAAACCATAAAGCTGTATGTCTCTGTTGATCACCCTCCCCTCACCTATCCACACCCATCCTGTTAGAATATCAATGATATGCTTTGATGTCCCCATGCATACCTCCTACCCACCCCCATCCTCCCACCCTGTCAGACTGTCATAGTAATGCTTGAATGTTTTCACTTATATACACTGTCAGCTAGCACATTTGCTTATTTCCGATCTGAGGAAGAAGGGCAACCTTCGAAAGCTAATCAAGAAATGTATTAAGTTATGTCCAATAAAAAAGGTATCATCTTATTTTCTTTTCCATGTTTTATTTTGTTTGATTTCTATTAAGAACCAGATACCATCAGTCTGGAGAGCTCCATGGTACTTAAACACGTGATGGCTGGTACCAGGCTGACCGCTTACAGACACTTCATAATATGAAAACAGAGTGAACATAGCAGTGCAAATGTGACAAAAACCTTAAAATACCTGGTAACGAGAATGAGTGACCACTCGAATATTCCATATTCAAGCTGTGACACAAAGAAACTGCAGCTCGGCTCCTTCTAGATCACATAATGCAGCAGCCTTGTATAGGGACCCTTTTACTAAGCTGTGTAAACGTTTATGCACGCCCAACGTGTGCCAAAATGGAGTTACCACCCGGCTACCGCATTGCTCTTTTTGGTAATTTCATTTTTGGCGCGCGTACAATACACACATCCTTATTTTTGTATGCGAGTATCGGATGCGCACCAAGTGGCATTTGACACACATAGGTCATTACCGCCCGGTTACCACATGAGTCTTTACCGCTAGGTCGATGGCTGGCAGTAAGGTCTCAGACCCAAAATAGATGCGCGGCAATTTTGATTTTGCCGCACGTTCATTTTCAGCAAAACATTTTTAAAAGGCCTTTTTTACAGGCATGCTCAAAAATGGATTGGCGCAAGCCCAAAACCCACGCCTACACTACCACAAGTCATTTTTCAGCACACCTTAGTAAAAGGACCCCGTGGAGGGGCATAATCAAACAGGGACGACCATCTCTAAGGGCGCCCATCTCTAGGAACATCCCAGCGAAGGGGCGGGGAAACCGCTATTATCAAAACAAGATGGGCATCCATCTTTTGTTTCGATAATACAGTCAGGGACGCCCAAATCTTAACATTTAGGTCGACCTTAGAGATGGTCGTCCTTAGAGATGGTCGTCCCCGGTTTTCGACGATAATGGAAACTGAGGACGCCCATCTCAAAAACGACCAAATCCAAAGCATTTGGTCATGGGAGGAGCCAGCATTCGTAGTGCACTGGTCCCCCTCACATGCCATGACACCAACCAGGCACCCTAGGGAGCACTGCAGTGGACTTCAGAAATTGCTCCCAGGTGCATTGCTCCTTTACCTTGGGTGCTGAGCCCCCCAACCCCCCCCCCAAAACCCATTCCTCACAACTGTACACCACTACCATAGCCCTAAGGGGTGAAGGGGGGCACCTACATCTGGGTACAGTGAGTTTGGGGTGGGTTTTGAAGGGCTCACATTTACCAGCACAAGTGTAACAGGTAGAGGGGAGGATGGGCCTGGGTCCGCCTGCCTGACATGCACTGCACCCACTAAAACTGCTCCAGGGACCTGCCTACTGCTATCAGGGAGCTGGGTATGACATTTGAGGCTGGCATAGAGGCTGGAAAAAAATTTAAAAAATTTTTTTTTTAAGGTTAGAGGGGATTGGTGACCACTTGGGGAGTAAGGGGAGGTCATCCCCGATCCCCTCCGGTGGTCATCTGGTCAGTTCAGGCACCTTTTTGAGGCTTGGTCGTGAAAAAAATGGACCAAGTAAAGTCGACCAAATGCTCATCAGGGACGCCCTTCTTTTTTCCATTATTGGCCGAGGATGCCCATCTCTTAAGCACGCCCCAGTCCCGCCTTCGCTACACCTCCGACACGCCCCCATGAACTTTGGTCATCCCCGCGATGGACTGCAGTTGAGGACGCTCAAAATCGGCTTTCGATTATGCCGATTTGGGCGACCCTGAGAGAAGGACGCCCATCTCCCGATTTGTGTCAGAAGATGGGCGCCCTTCTCTTTCGAAAATGCCCCTGATAATGTCAAAAATACCCAAAATACTGAAGATCAATTTAAAGAAAACAAAGGATTTAATAAAGCTTGCATCTACCTATGAAACATTGTAGTTCTTTTCAACCTTTTACTTTATTTTGGGATTATTGGAAACTGCTTTGGTCTGTGAGTGAGTGAAGGGCAGTATCCTATATAATAAAAAGCACCTGCAACATTCTGAAGCTGACTCCGTGGCACTGTGGCAGTGTAGGGTTTATAAGTCTGTAGTTCAGCATTTCATTGGCTCTCACTGTCAACAAAGAACCAATCAAACAGAACGGAACTTGGAGGAGGGAAGTGGAGTGGATTGAATCTCTAACAAACAATCATATACAGGGAGGTACGAACATCAGTGGAGGCAAATGCACAGAACGGAAGGGAAGACAAACATTTAATCACTTTGTCACTCACACACACACACACACACACACACAGACATCACACACACACACTCAATCACTCTGTGTATCTCTCTCTTACACTGTCTGTAAAACACACTGTCACTCTCAGTCTCTCACATGGGCAACTGTATGTTGCATTCTCACGAGTAAGGAGCTCTTCTGATGCGATTGTTAAACTGATTGAAGGGCCTGAACAAGGAAAACTTTTACCACATTGTAACACAGTTTACACAAAAACTATTGTATATAAAGAAATCTTACACGTGTAAACAACAATTATATTCAGAATACAACCGTGGAAACATTAATGGCAGGAACTCATTACATTGCTAGTGCCCGTTTCATTGCGTTAAGAAACGGGCCTTTTTTACTAGTATTAAATAAAGAAAACCCAACCTAAAATGTTTATGAAATAAACAGTTTCCTCCAAAACACCCATACCTATTAAAGCATTTCAAGGTCTGAAGTGTCAAGCAGTTTAGGTAAAGCTGAATTTGGCACAGTGCAAAGAGAGTGGGAAGTGGACCAATGACTCCAGGAAAACGGGAGATAAGGTTTCCAAGTACCACTTTATTCAATGACTCATTGAATAAAGTGGTACTTGGAAACCTTATCTCCCGTTTTCCTGGAGTCATTGGTCCACTTCCCACTCTCTTTGCACTGTTATATTTACGTGGGAGTTAGTGTTCATCCACTTAGGTGGATTACTCTCCCCATGAATTTGGCACAGTGTCATAACTCAGTTTGAATTCTTTTATTTATTTATTTATTTATTTATTTGGATTTTGTTCACACCTTTTTCACTAGTAGCTCAAGGTGAGTTACATTCAGGTACACTGGGTATTTGTCATAATGATGCTCATCCAAAATGAAATAGAAAGAGATGCATGAGTAAGGAATGCAGAATAATTAGAGAAATGTGTCACTCTTAGTCCAAAGCATCTTTCCTCTTGGAATAAGCATGGACCTCACTCAGGGGCCCTTTTACTAAGCCATGTAAGCGTCTATGCGCGCCCAACAAGCACCAAAATGGAGTTACCGCACGGCTACCGCGTGGCCCTTGAGGTAATTTCATTTTTTGCGTGCGTCTGCTACGCGTGCCTGAAAAATATTTGGTGCATATGGGTCATTACAGCCTAGTTACCATGTGAGACTTTACCGCTAGGTCAGTGGCTGGCGGTCATCTCTCAGACCCAAAATGGATGTGCGGCAATTTTCATTTTCCCGCACATCCATTTTCGGCAAAAATTTTTAAAAAACACATTTTTTTTGCAGGTGCACTGAAAAATGATTCTGCGCGCGCCCAAAACACACGTCTACACTACCGCAGGCCATTTTTCAGCGCACCTTAGTAAAAGGACCCTTCAGAAACACACAATCTGACTCTGGACTTTTGTTTTAGATCCTGAGGGTCCAGGATTCTGCATAAAAGCATCTTTTTGTGAGTGTCTCCATTGCTCCACAGCAAGGTTGGTACTGAGTACTCTGAAGAATGATGGTAACAAATTAATTCTCACCGTCAACTGAAATTTGGAGAAGTCTTTTCTTGAAAAACCATTTCACTGTATCATCACTGGTTATAACCCAGGAAGACTGTTAATGGTTTTCAGTTTATGAAATGAGAGTTCAAAGGCGCTTAAAAGCCCATTAGACCTAAAAATTTAAATCTGGATTTTATTTACATAGCTGATTTTTTTTGTTGTCTGGAGAAAGCCCAAAGCTGTAAAATGAAAATAACCCTGTGGGAAAGAAAAGTTCTGTTTGTCAGCCTGGAAATAAAATTGGTTCAGTGTTATTTTGATAATGATATATTGTATACTGAATTTATCTCTGTCCCTGCGAAGGTCCTGTGGTTCTCAACCCAGTCCTCTGGATGCATCCAGTCAGGTTTTCAGGATATACACAATAAAAATGTATGAGATAATTAGCATACAATGAAGGTAGTGCATGCAAATTTATCTCATGCATATTCATTGTGGATATCCTGAAAACCTGCCTGGCTGGTTATGTCCCAAGGACTGGGTTAAGAACCCCTGCTCTAGTCTAAATGTTATCCCCATGAAGGAAGTCCAAACCCTTCAAATCATCTGAGGGTTGGTCTGATCTGGGCCTCTCCCTTTTCATCCTTCCTCTCTCACAGGACCCCCAATGCATCCCAAGGGGTCCAGGATGATGGGAACAGGAGAGATTCCCACTTGCTCCTGCCCCCGGTGTCTGCCTGTACAATAATGGTGCCACTCCATCGTAGCCAGAGGCATAGCCAAGTTTTGACGTCAGGGGGAGCAGACTTTTGTAAAATAGGCACCAGCTGGTGTCGGCTAGGTAGCAGTGCTGGTGTTGCCGCTCAGGTGCAATGGCTATGGTCAACAATGATTTGGCTATGGTCAACAATGATTTAACACAGGCTGCCTCTACTGTGTCCAGCATACGAGGAAAACAGGAAATGACATCAGGAGGCAGGACGCAGCAGAGGTCCCAAGACCGGCCAGAGCAGGCAGCCTGTCTTTTTTAACTACAAGTACAGTGCAAGGGTCTGGGACCAAAGAAATACATGCAGTTAACCGGAGCGTGCACTTAACCGTTGTGACCCAAAGAAGCTTGACATCTGATAAACATATGTACAGTACTGTTTATTATACGTACAGTATACAGTCTCCATTAACTGACGTTATACAGTCTCCGTTAACTGACATTAGGCTTACTTGAAGTAATCAGTCATAGTCGTCTGTACACTATTGTGTTTGTGAGTTCCATAGACTATGTCTGCCAGATGGTAAAAACTGTTATAGCACTGACATCCAGTGGCCTCCAGATAGGTCCACACACGGTGGTGAGACTCTCCAGCGCTCTTGCAAATGTGGCAGGAGGTTGTTGAAGTTCGTCAGCATGTGCCTCGCTGCTCATTTCTTCATCTGTTCCATCATCAACCGTTGTTGTCTGCGTGTAGGCACATATCTCGACATCAGTGCTGTCTTCAGCTGTTTGTAGATTGTAATCAACAGCTACGTAGCGATGGAACTCCTCTTCAGTAACACCGGCTGGGATGTCAATAACCTCTTCATCTGACGCGTTTGCAACAACTGCATCTGTTTCATCCCTCTCCATATCCTTAACAAAGCTTGCCCACTTGTAGCAGTTCACAATAGTTGCCTGTGTAACATGATTCCAGACTTCTTTCTGCATATGTAGGGAATCCAACAGTGATAGATTACGAGCCAGTTCAACAGCATGTTTATCCTTGGCAGTCTGGTCTTCCATAACACTCATCAGATGACATAGCACAAGAGCCCGATAATGTTGTTTGAAATTGGCTATTATGCACTGATCCATAGGTTGGATCAGAGAGGTAGTGTTTGGTGGCAGGAAGACCACCTTGACGTTAGACAGCCTGACATCATCCCTGTGTGCAGCACAATTATCACAAAGCAGCAAAAACTGACGATTTTGTGCCCGCATTCTAGTGTCTAACTTCTTTAGCCACTGCTTCCAAATTTCCCCAGTCATCCATGAATTTGCATTAGCCTCGTATGACACAGGAAGTCGCTTAACATTCTTGAAGCAACGGGGCTGTTTGCTCTTTCCAGTGACGAGTGGTTCCAACTTCTCTTCTCCCATCCATATTGCAGCAAAGGAGGATCATCAGTCGGTCCTTCGTTTTACTTCCTGTAGTTTTGGCTTATTTGAATGCAAGTGTTCCATCAGGAATCGCTCGCCAGTAGAGACCATTTTCGTCAGCATTGAAAATGTCATGAAGTGCAAACTCATTCAAGATGGTAGGAAGAACTGAAACAACCCTATTTTCAGCACCAAAGTCATCAACGTCTTGTTTCTCATCATGCTGTTTCTTGAATTTTATGTTGTTCCTCTCCTTCCTTCTTTCCAACCATCCAACAGTGGCTTTGAATTCAGTTAGTCCAAGACTTTCAGCTATCTGGTTAGCTTTCTCCATAAGCAGTGGACCACTGACAGGAAACTGTCTGCTCCTGACTTGAGAAAACCACCGAAGAAGAGCATCTTCTACCTCCTCAGCTTTTCCCACCCGTTTGCGTTTCCTGTGTGGATTTGTATTGTTTTGCCAGTCTTCCAGAAGCTGATCACCCATATCACACCCTGAGATAAAATATTCTTAATATCTCTCACAATATGCTAATATATCAACCTAAGCATTTATTGTACTTCTGTATTATGTACTAGACTTCTACAAATCTAAATTTTGTAACCGCCTTTTTAGCAATATGTAAGCCACTTTGAACCTGCCATACGGTGGGAAAATGTGGGATACAAATGCAATAAATAAATAAAATATTCAATAACACGCAGTTTAGTGCATGAAAACAGGGACGATATCGCAAAACACTATTGGTATGAAGTCTTAATGCACTACAATACAAGGACCCCTTAATGTGGTTTACCTGTACGTTCCTCGGTTTTCAATGTGTTGAATTTGCCGCTACAGGTCAGATGGTTTACAGTTTCTTAAGATTGCCATGCCGCCCTATTTGTAAAGACAAGTCAAGGCGGTGTACAAGGAGGAAAGGAGAAACAGGGGTGATATGATACAGACGTTCAAATATTTGAAAGGTATTAATCTGCAAACGAACCTTTTCCGGAGAGGGAAAGGCGGTAGAACTAGAGGACATGAAATGAGATTGAAGGGGGGCAGACTCAAGAAAAATGTCAGGAAGTATTTTTTCACGGAGAGAGTGGTGGATGCTTGGAATGCCCTCCCGCGGGAGGTGGTGGAGAGGAAAACGGTAACGGAATTCAAACATGCGTGGGATAAACATAAAGGAATCCTGCCCAGCACTATCCCCGCCTCCCAACCACCCGCCCCACCTCCCACCACCGGCTCTGGCACAGACCGTATAAGTCTGCCCAGCACTAGCCCCGCCTCCCAACCACCAGCCCTGCCTCCCACCACCGGCTAAGCTTCTGGGGATCCCTTCCTTCTGAGGAGGATTCCTTTATGTTTATCCCACGCATAAGGGTGGCTGAGGTCAGACCCAGTGGAGAACGAAAAGCTGGAAAGTTTATGGGAATCTTTGGACAAAGTGGGGAAGGGGATCTCAATGCTCTACCAGCATATCGGGGGGGGGGGGGGGGACTTGTCAGACTGCCCTACATGCTGGCTTGGGAAAAGGACTTAAAAAGTGAGTTGAGTGTGAGAGAATGGGAAATGGTATGTATGGAGGTGAAAAAAGCTTCTGTGTGTGTTCTGATAAAGGAAAATGCTTACAAGGTGTTAAGTAGATGGTACTATACACCAGATAGGGTGAAGCGTATGTTCCCGAATGTAACTGACCAGTGTTGGAGATGTAGACAGGAACCAGGTACCTTTATTCATGTTTGGTGGAGCTGTCCCTCACTACAGACATTTTGGAAGGAAATATCCCGGAATTTAACGCTAATTTTGGACACTGAGTTTCCTTTAGATCCGAAATGGTGTTTGTTGGGCTGGGGGAATCGGAGAGGGCAGAAGTGGCAGAAATGCCTTAAACGACTAAACTATTATAGCCTCTCACTGGGAGCAGAGTATCCGCCCATCCATACAAAGTTGGAAAGCGAAGCTTCAGGTATTGGCAGACCTAGAAAAATTGACTGATCAGAGAGATGGGAGATTTAATTCAGAGGCGACAGAATGGACACATCTGGAATGGATATTGAACATTGAGGGCAGGAAGAGTGGTGGAAGACCCTTGGGGGGGAGGGGACGGGTAGATGGGGTAGGGGTGGGAGGGGAAGAGGGTGGGGACAGGGGAGGAGGGAGGGGGACCCAGAGAATTAAGGAAGGGGGGTGATCTGGGGGGTGGTTAGGGGGTTAATTCCATGTTTATTGAAATTGGGGGGGGGGGGATGGTGGATGTAACCTGTTTGATTTGTTGGTTGGGAGCTACAAATGTCATTACAGTTCATGCTTCTTATTTTCGGTATATCTCACCAATTTATGAATGTTGAATAAAAAATCTTTAAATTAAAAAAAACAAACATATGGAATGATGAAGGAGAAAAGATAAGCAGGGGTGCTTGTATACAAGTGCTTATTTTCGAAGCATATGGATATTCAAAAGGACGAAATGAATGTCCATGTGCTTGATACATCCAAGTACCGATTTTGCAAAAGCAGAAAAGGGATGTCCAACACTGCAGTACATCCAAATAGCAAGGGAGCATGCTGTGGACGGGATTAGGGGCAGCCTTTAATCTAGATGTCCAAGAGCAATTACCGAAGAGGAAGAAATGTCTATGTCTAAATAAAAGGACGTCTTTATTTAGACCTGTTTCAGTCATGCTCGGGGTACAAAAGGGTGCCCTGTTCGAGCACCTGTCCACTGGAGGGTTTAGGTGCAAGCAAAACAGAGGGAGGGCTCACAATCTAAGTCTGTACCTGAGGCAATGGAGGGTTAAGTGACTTGCCCAAGATCACAAGGAGCAGCAATGGGATTTGAACTGGCCACCTCTGGACTATAAGACTGGTGCTCTAACCACTAGGCCACTCCTCCTCCGCTAGCAGCATTCTGTGTAGAATCTCAAATAGTAGCAACATTCCATGTAGAATCTTACATAGTAGCAACATTCTATGTTCCACTGCACTAACTACTAGGCTGCTCCTCCACTAGCAATATTCCATGTAGAAACCTGCCCTTGTAGATCAGCAAAGCGGCCGTGCAGGCTTCTGTTTCTGTGAGTCTGACGTCCTGCACATATGTGCAGGACGTCAGACTCACAAAAACAGAAGCCTGCGTGGCCACGTTGCTGATCTGCAAGGGCAGGCTTGTACACAGAATGTTGCTAGTGGAATAGCAACATTAACATTCCATGTAGAATCTCAAATAGTAGCACCATTCCATGTAGAATCTCAAATATTTATTTAGATTTTTGCTCACACCTTTTTCAGTAGTAGCTCAAGGTGAGTTATATTCAGGTACTCTGGATATTTCTCTGTCCCAGGAGGGCTCACAATCTAAGTTTGTGCTTGAGGCAGTGGAAGGTTAAGTCACTTGCCCAAGATCACATGGGGCAGCAGTGGGATTTGAACGGGTCACCTCTGGATTGCAAGACTAGTGCTCTAACCACTAGGCCACTCCTCCACTCCCCACTAGGCCACTCATTGTCTTGACCTCGTCCTCTCCTCTTCCGGCTCACCCTCCAATTTCCACGCCTCAGCTCTTCCTCTCTCTGATCATCACCTGATCACCTTCACACTTCTTCACCCCCCCTCAGCCCCACACAACATTAACCACTACTTCCAGGAATCTCCAGGTTATTGACCCTCCCACCTTATCCTCTAGTATTTCTAATCTCCTCCCCTCCATCATGTCCTCCGAGTCTGTCGACAAGGTTGTTTCCGCTTACAATGCCACTCTCTTCTCTGCTCTGAATACCCTTGCACCATCCATCTCCCATCCCACAAGGCATACTAATCCCCAGCCCTGGTTGACCCCTTGCATCCGTTACCTTCACTCCTGCGCCCGTTCTGCTGAACGCCTCTAGAGGAAATCTCGCACCCATTCAGATTTCCTTCACTACAAATTCATGCTATCTTCCTTCCAGTCCTCCCTATTCCTTGCCAAATAGGACTACTACACCCAATTGACCAATTCTCTCAGCTCTAACCCTCGTCGCCTCTTTGCCCCCCTTAACTCACTCCTCAAAGTGCCCTCCGCTCCCACCCACCCCCACCTCACTCTCTCCTCAATCACTGGTTGACTACTTCCGCGACAAGGTGCAAAAGATCAACCTTGAGTTCACTACCAAGCCACCTCCTTCAACCATCTCCCTCAACCAACCTACCCTGGCCTCTTTCTCCTCCTTTCCTGATATCACCGAGGACGAAACTGCCAGCCTTATTTCCTCCTCGAAATGCACCACTTGTTCCTCTGATCCCATCCCCACCAACTTACTTAACACCATCTCTCATACTGTCACCCCCTCCATCTGTCATATCCTCAACCTCTCTCTCTCCACTGCAACTGTCCCTGACACCTTCAAGCATGCCGTAGTCACACCTCTCCTCAAAAAACCATCACTTGACCCTACCTGTCCCTCCAACTACCACCCCATCTCCCTCCTACCCTTCCTCTCCAAAATACTTGAGCGCGCCGTTCACAGCCGCTGCCTTGATTTTCTCTCCTCTCAGGCCATCCTCGATCCACTTCAATCCGGTTTTCGCCCTCTACACTCAACAGAAACAGCACTCTCTAAAGTCTGTAATGACCTGTTCCTTGCAAAATCCAGAGGCCACTACTCCGTCCTCATCCTCCTCGATCTATCCGCCGCTTTTGACACTGTCAATCATGATTTACTTCTTGCCACACTGTCCTCACTTGGGTTCCAGGGCTCTGTCCTCTCCTGGTTCTCCTCCTATCTCTCCAACCGCACCTTCAGAGTACACTCTCATGGATCTTCCTCCACCCCCATCCCGCTCTCTGTTGAAGTTCCCCAGGGATCTGTCCTTGGACCACTTCTTTTCTCAATCTACACCTCTTCCCTGGGCTCACTGATCTCATCTTATGGATTCCAGTATCATCTTTATGCTGATGACACCCAGCTGTATCTCTCCACACCAGACATCACCGCGGAGACCCAGGCCAAGGTATCAGCCTGCCTATCCGACATTGCTGCATGGATGTCCAACCGCCACCTGAAACTGAACATGGCCAAGACTGAGCTTATCGTCTTTCCACCAAAACCCACTTCTCCTCTTCCTCCACTCTCGATCTCAGTTGATAACACCCTCATCCTCCCCGTCTCATCCGCCCGCAACCTCGGAGTCATCTTCGACTCCTCCCTCTCCTTCTCTGCGCATATCCAGCAGACAGCCAAGACCTGTCGCTTCTTCCTCTTTATCATCAGCAAAATTCGCCCTTTCCTCTCTGAGCATACCACCCGAACTCTCATCCACGCTCTCATTACCTCTCGCCTTGACTATTGCAACCTACTCCTCACTGGCCTCCCACTTAACCATCTATCCCCCCTTCAATCCGTTCAGAACTCTGCTGCACGTCTTATATTCCGCCTGAACCGATATACTCATATCACCCCTCTCCTCAGGTCACTTCACTGGCTTCCGATCAAATACCGCATACAGTTCAAGCTTCTCCTTCTTACCTACAAATGCACTCAGTCTGCAGCCCCTCACCACCTCTCTACCCTCATCGCCCCTTACGTTCCCGCCCGAAACCTCCGCTCACAAGACAAATCCCTCCTCTCAGTACCCTTCTCCACCACCGCCAACTCCAGGCTCCGCCTATTCTGCCTCGCCTCACCCTATGCTTGGAATAAACTTCCTGAGCCCTTACGCCAAGCCCCCTCCCTACCCATCTTCAAAACCTTGCTCAAAGCCCACCTCTTCAATGTCGCCTTTGGCACCTAACCTTTATACCTCTATTCAGGAAATCTAGACTGCCCCATTTTGACTGCCCCTACTTGACTGACTGTACATTTGTCCGTTAGATTGTAAGCTCTTTGAGCAGGGACTGTCCTTTTATGTTAAATTGTACAGCGCTGCGTAACCCTAGTAGTGCTTTAGAAATGTTAAGTAGTAGCAGTCCTCCACTCCTCAACTTAAGGAAAGCTGTGGAATGAGGTGCCATAGGATGAAGGTGAAAGAGGGTGGACTCAGGAATAACCTAAAGAGAGATTTCTTTATAGAAAGCATGGTAGATGCATGGAACAGTTTCCCAGGGGAAGCTGGTGGAGACAGTTAAGTAATTATATACAAAGAGGTCCTTTTATTAAGCTGCTCTAATGGATTTGGTGCATACTAACAATTAACGTGCTAAATGCCACGCAGCCCATTGGGCTACATGGCAACTTAATGCACACTAATTTGTCAGCACACCTTAGTAAAAGGACCCCAAAGTCAATAATCTTTTGAAACTAAATTTTAAAAAACCCTGTGTCCTTCTGTTACCAAGGGCATCATGTCATTTCATCACCCAACATTATTTGACAATGGCTGCTGTAGAGTTTAAGAAAGAGATGTCAATCAGTAAACCTAGAAGAACAGCTGCATTTCCCCTTTTCCAGAGAGAGGGAAACAGTAAAACTAGAGGACATGAATTAAGGCTGCAGTGCGTTAGACTTAGGAGTAATGTCAGGAAATTCTTTTTCACCGAGAGGGTGGCTGAAGCCTGGAATGTCCTCCCGAGGGAGGTGATACAGACAAAAATGGTGACAGAATTTAAAATGGCATGGGATGAACATGGAGGAGCTCTAATTAGAAAATGGATAGTCATGGGCGTAGTTTGGGGGGGGGCGAGGGGGGGCAGTGCCCCCCCCAAATGAGCTGCCACCACATCCTCCAATCTCCCGAGCCAGCGGCAGCCTCTGCAAGAAAACAGCACGCATGCTGCTTTCGACCTGCCCCCCGGAAGCCTTTCTTTCTCCTTCAACTTCCTGTTCCAGTGAAGGCAGGAAGCTGCAGGAGAGTGAAGGGCCTCCAGAGCAGGTCTAAAGCAGCGTGTGTGCTGCTTTCACTGAGGCTGCCGGAGGCTCGGGGGATTGGAAGACGGAGGAGGGTGATATCGAGCACCACTGGAAGACTCCAGTTCTGTGGTGGCTGGAGGCAGCGGCGGGAGGGGGGGGCGGGGCGACGGGAGACAGACATGCCCCACCCTTTGCCCCCCAAATGAAACTGCCAAACTACGCCCATGTGGATAGTATAAAAAAAACCTAAACTTAAGTGCTGTATGTGTGTGGATGTGTCGAGCGATGCTTAGATGATGACTCCAGCTGTGATGAACTAGGGCCATCGCCGGGCAGACTTGTCGGTCTGTGTCCCGTATATGGAAATCCGGTGTAGGTTGGGCTTGAAAGGGCTTCGACAGCAACTTCAGTGGCTTGAACTTGAGGACAGTGCTGGACAGACTTTTACGGTCTGTGTCCCGCAAAGACAAGACAGATAGGCTGGAGTGGGCTTCGATAGCAGCTCCAGTAGTTGGAACGTAAGGACAGGCCTGGGCAGATTTCTATGGTCTATGTCTCAGAAACGCCAAAGAAAGACCAAGATCAATTATTTTACACCACATTCAATGCTGATTTAATCATGAATTGATAATGAGTGTGACAGCTGGGCAGACTGGATGGATCGTTCAGGTCTTTATCTGCTATCACTTACTACGATACGATTAGGGTTATGGCTAGAGATAGGGATAAGTAGTTGGAAGCTCATATTGTAGACACATTAAGAAGTATATTAATTAAAATTAAAACTGGATGTAATAAAACAGTCACATTCAAACCACACCAAAGTATACTTGGGGGGGGGAGCTTCAATTTTGAAAAAAATCCTTCTAGAAATGCAGCTAATAAAAGGGAAGATCAAAAAAAAAAAGAATTCCTTTTTCTATTATATTTCATGATGCACTGAAAATATTTCTTGGAAAGCAATTTTATAAATTTCAAAGAAAGTCTTTAATAACCATTCCTATTCACAATTGCTAGTAACTTTTAAAAAGTGATCCAAAAAAAAAAAAAAAAGAAGCTTTCAGCCTAAAAATAATTTATGCATCCTGTTATTTCCAGGCTGGTCTGGAGAAGCAGTTCCAAATCCCAAACAGTAATATTATTGTAAAAGAGAGACAAAATGATTTAAAGCAGCCAAAGTTAAAGAGTATTGGTAAAGCTGATACCTTTTTGTGGCTTCGTAGGCTTCCCTGGTGGCCAAGCTGAACAACGCAAAGATAAGCAGTGGCAGAAGACCAATCAAGAAGTGAAAGCTTGAAATGTAAACGGATTGCTTTCCCAATGTAAACTGCAACCAGCCATTTGTATACAGTTAAGTTTTACTTGGAAGCACCAATCAGCCTTTTTACATTAAAGAAAGAAGCTCTATCCTCTATCCTGCATGCTAATTAAACTCTGGAATTTGTTGCCAGAGAATGTGGTAAAGGCAGTTAGCTTAGCGGGGTTTTAAAAAGGTCTGGATGGCTTCCTAAAGGAAAAGTTCATAGACCATTATTAAATTGACTTGGGGAAAATCCACTGCTTATTTCTGGGATAAAAGCAGCATAAAATTTATTGAACTTTTTCGGGATCTTGCCAGGTATTTGTGACCTGGATTGGCCACTGCTGGAAACAGGATGCTGGGCTTGATGGACCTTTGGTCTGTCCCAGTGTGGCAATACTTATGTACTTATGTAATTCACTGACAAATAAAATTCTACCAAAGAAATTAAACGTGACTGGTTTTCTTTCCTTGTTTCATTGCACAAATAAGGGGCCCTGTTTACTAAGGCGTGTTAGCGTTTTTAACAATGGAGTGGAGGAGTGGCCTAGTGGTTAGGGTGGTGGACTTTGGTACTGAGGAACTGAGTTCAATTCCCACTTCAGGCACAGGCAGCTCCTTGTGACTCTGGGCAAGTCACTTAACCCTCCATTGCCCCATGTACGCCGCATTGAGCCTGCCATGAGTGGGAAAGCGCGGGGTACAAATGTAGCAAAAATAAAATAGATACTATTGGAGATTCTACATGGAATGTTGCTACCATTGGAGATTCTACATGGAATGTTGCTATTCCACTAGCAACATTCCATGTAGAAGGCTGCGCAGGCTTCTGTTTCTGTGAGTCTGACGTCCTGCACGTACGTGCAGGACGTCAGACTCACAGAAGCAGAAGCCTGCGCGGCCACATTGGTGATCTGCAAGGGCCGACTTCTACATGGAATGTTGCTAGTGTGACTCTGGGCAAGTCACTTAACCCTCCATTGCCCCATGTACGCTGCATTGAGCCTGCCATGAGTGGGAAAGTGCGGGGTACAAATGTAACAAAATTAAAAAAAATGTAGGCGCCTGTAAGAATATTGTACACACATACACGGTTAACGCACGTTCATGGTTAACACGCATTTTTTAAAAATTTATTTATTAAACTTTTCAAAATTCTAACAAGCATATACTTGTTTTGGCAATACAGCAAATCAAAAGAATATAAAGATACACTAATAAAAAGACAATTTTCCTTCCCCAAAATTAACATACTATTCAATTGTTGCTTTCTTAGACCACTATAAATGGGGAGCACGTACAGATTTATAGAAGGTTATCAGCGGAATATTCAAACTAAATTAAAGGTTACGCGTGATGACTTCTAATCTTTTATAGCCCAACATTATTAAAGTTGTTTAGAATCTAGAAAACTCTTTAACTGTCCAGGAACAAAAAAAGTATATTTAATATCAACAAACCGGATTAAGCACTTGCAAGGGTATGCAAGAAAAAAAAGTCCCTCCCATTTTCAAAACTTCTTGTTTCATTTTCAGGAAATCTTTTCTCCGATCTTGAGTCTGTCGAGTTATGTCTGGATAGATCCAAAATTTCCCCCCACAAAAAGGGGTCTTAGGCAATCTCTATATATAAAAGGCACCTCCAACGTTCCAATGAAGCCTCAAGCCGGAAATCTGAGGCGCCAGAGATATCCGGTTTGGCTGGCCTGCAGTGTAGCTCCGCCCTCGCGTCAAAACGCCATGACGTCGAGGGCGGCCCGGGGAAGGCACAAGGGAGGCACGAGTTCAACAAAAGCCACGCAGGGGCAGGAGTACAGAAATATGCCCGCCGTTCTGCCGCCCTCCACGAAAACCTTGCTACCGCCCGTTTCACACGCTCCCCTTCGCATCAGGTACGCGGACGGCAGCTGAAACTCGCAACAAAGTGAGGGACAGAGGGACAGGGGGTGTGGAACTCGGAACGGAGGGACGGAAGGGGGGTCTGGAACTCGGGAGGGAGGGGAGGGGTAATACCTTGCTAGCACCCGTTTCATTTGTTTCCGAAACGGGCATTTCTTACTAGTTTAAAATATAGTCTCAAACCTGCATCTAGATCTTGTTGAAAGACAAAAGTAACAACTAATGTTGCTCGTTCAGATACTATTTCTAATGATCTCTCCAGGATAGGTTAACACGCATTAAAAATGCTAACGTGCCTATAATGTGACGCATTAAAAATGCTAACATGCCTATAATGCGACTTAGTAAACGGGGCCCAAGGTGTTTTACAGGCTTGTGGGATGCTATTTGCTTTTCTTTTACGGGTGTTTTGCTCATGTCTTGTACTGTACATTGTTAAATATTATAGGAAGCCTGGCACACTTTTCCTTTGTAGTATCTGCAGATCCATCTGTCTCTTCGTTCCCAACCAATATTCAAATACTTCACTGGATTCTACTACTACTACTACTTATCATTTCTAAAGCGCTACTAGACATACGCAGCACTGTACATGAAGAGACAGTCCATGCTAGACAGAGCTTACAATCTAATCAGGACAAACAGCACACATAAGGGATAAGGACAAAGAGTAGCAAGATTCCGGAATCCCAAAGAGTAGCAACAAGATTCCGGAATCCCAAAGAGTAGCAACATTCTGTGCAGAATCCCAAAGAGTAGCAAGATTCCAGAATCCCAAACATTACTACTACTTATCATTTCTATAGCGCTACTAGATGTCCCTGCTTGACAGAGCTTACAATCAGGGCCGGTCCTAGGGTCTCTGGTGCCCCCCTGCAGACTATGAGTTGGCACCCGCGCCCCCCCCCCCCAGCTCCTCCTTTCTCTCATCTCCCACCCTGCCCCTGTCCAGCGATTCTCCTTCGCCCCATCCCCCGCCATACCGCGCCGCCCTTGGTGCTTTAAATCTTTAATTTACCTCCATTCCAGCAGCCGCATCATTTGAAAGCCCTGCCCCGTCTCTAGCCTTCCCTCCCTTCATGAGTTCGTTCCCTCAGAGTCCTGCCCTCCAGGAAATGACGTCAGAAGGCGGGACTGCGGAACAAACTCACGAAGGGAGGGAAGGCTAGAGACGGGGCAGGGCTTTCAAATGATGCGGCTGCTGGAACTGAGGTAAAGATTTAAAGCACCAAGGGCGGAGCGGTATGGTGCCGCAGCGGCGCCCTTGAAGGCAGGCGCCCCCCTGCAGTGCTTACCCCGCTTACTGGGTTTGACCGGCCCTGCTTACAATCTAATTAGGACAGACAAACAGGACAAACAAAAGATAAGGGAATATTAAAGTGAGGATGATAACATAAGGGTTCTGAACAAGTGAATAAGGGTTAGGAGTTAAAATTCAAATTTAGACCTGGTTGCATGAACTCAAAATTCACAGCTCAGGTGTTTGATATCTTTCATTCCAGTGAGCGGAATTATAAAGAGCAGACATTCACACTGCAGATGCTGAACATGATGGGGGAATAGAGAGACTGAGGAGAACTACTAGACATAAGGAGGACTAAGGAGACAGAGGAGCAATGTTGGATGGGAAGGACAGAGAGAAAAGATGCTAGATGGAAGGAGGAGAGAGAGGGGGAGAGTTAGTAAAAGATTGGAATAAGAAGAAGGGGGAATGGAAGAGCCAGGGTGAGGGAAAGAGTTGGAAAGCAGATGCGGGTAAAAAGAGGGAGAGTAAGAAGGAATGAAATCTGAGTGGATAAAGAGGCAGAAAAAGGGGAGGAAGCTGGCTGCGGTGTTTTGGGCCGTTTGGAGTTTCTTAATGATTTGTTCTTTGCATCCCGCATAGATTCCATTGCAGTAGTCTAGGTGACGTTAGTACCATTGATTGTACCAGGTTACGGAATATTTCCCTCGGGAAGAAAGGTTTTACTCGTTTGAGTTTCCACATTGAGTGGAACATTTTCTTTGTTGTAGATTTCGCTTGGCTTTCTAGCGTGAGGTTTCGGTCGATTGTAACTCCTAGAATTTTCAGGCTGTCCGAAACAGGAAGGGTGTACTCTGGGGTGTTTATATTGGTGGGTTTGTTCGTGTTCTATTGGGATGAGAGGATGAGACAGTGTGTTTTTTCTGCGTTGAGTTTCAGTTGAATTGCATCCGCCCATGAGTTCATGATTTGCAGGCTGAGTTTGATTTCGTTTTATGGATGTCAGTAATTTATTGCCCCCTCAGAATTATGTGCCAGGACCAGCGGAACTAGGAGGCATTGAAAACCACACTCTCAGCACACTTTTCACGGTCAATAGAGCCGTCCATACAGATACATTGTCTTTAGCAAATGGCTTTCCAACAACCATCAAATCTGAATCAAACATTTGTGAAAAATAAACTCCCACAAGAAGCTCAAAAAAAGGAAGAGCATGACACTAGTCCTCGCAGCAGTGCAAGCTGAAAATTATGCCAGCAAGTATTTTATTTATTGTATTTGTATCCCACATCTTCCCACCTCTTTGCAGGCTCAATGTGGCTTACAATACATCATGAATAGTGAAAGTACATTAGAAAGTGTACATTTAGCAATGACAGAGGATCTTGGGTACATGATAATGATAAAACATGATGGTATTTTAGCAAACAATCATAGTAAGAAATATTTAAGAATTATATAAGAATTATATAGGATTATGCATTTAGTGATAGCGAAAAAATATGATCGCGGTTTTGCAAGCCAATATTGTAGGGGCAGTTCTGGATATGTGTACAGGAGTTCATATTTGTTGATCTTTGTTGTATGCTTTGTTGAAGAGATGGGTCTTCAGTAGACTTCGGAAGTTGGCTTGTTCATAGGTTGTTTTTAGGTTTCTCGGCAGCGCTTTCCAGAATTGTGTGCTCAGGTAGGAAAAGGTTGACGCATGCGTTAGTTTGTATTTAAGACCTTTGCAATTTGGGAAGTGAAGATTGAGGAATGTTTGGGATGATTTTTTTGCATTCCTGAGTGGTAAGTCTATCAGGTCTGACATGTATTACAGGACCCTATA
This sequence comes from Microcaecilia unicolor, assembly GCF_901765095.1. NCBI lineage: Eukaryota > Metazoa > Chordata > Amphibia > Gymnophiona > Siphonopidae > Microcaecilia > Microcaecilia unicolor. The sequence continues at coordinate 347,033,256 of NC_044035.1, read as the reverse complement.
GTTATCCACATGGGAAAAACATTCAGCATAAATGGATCCTACTCATGCTGTTCCTCAAATGATGTATATATTATTCAATGCAGCAAATGCGAAGAAGGATGCTGTATTGGGATAGACGCAAAAGACAAGAATCAACTCACACAGGCCCCATATCAAATACCACAAGGCAGATAATGGTGACACCCCTGTGGATGAACATTTTTCAGAACCTGGACACTTCATAAATTACCTTGGTCAGAACACTAAAAAGTAACTTTAAAACAATCCAGGAACATAAGACTTTTGAAGATTAGATAATGAAATATTTTGACACCTACCTAACAGAACAATGATCTGGGTTTTCTATCATATTATAATTATACAGCTTTGCCACCTACAGATTACCCACCTCCTCTTTCTGTTTCTCTCTCTGTCACTTTTCTCCCATCCCCATTTCTCCCCCAAGACGGTCATTGGAATACTTTTCATGTTTCACTTTTGCTCATATCTGACCTGAAAAAGAAGGTTCTGGCCTTGGAAAGCTTGTCAAAAAATGTATTGTTAGTCCAATAAACAGGTATCATCTTATTTTCCCTTCCTCTTTATTTCTGCTTGGGTGATAATTTTATTTATTTTTTTTTTTTTGTTACATTTCTACCCCATGCTTTCCCACTCATGGCAGGCTCAATGCAGCTTACCTGGGGCAATGGAGGGTTAAGTGACTTGCCCAGAGTCACAAGGAGCTGCCTGTGCCTGAAGTGGGAATTGAACTCAGTTCTTCAGTTCCCCAGGACCAAAGTCCACGTGCAGGACGTCAGACTCTCAGACTCACAGAAACAGAAGCCTGCTCAGCCTTCTACATGGAATGTTGCTAGTGGAATAGCAACATTCCATGTAGAATCTCCAATAGTAGCAACATTCCATCTAGAACCTCCAATAGTAGCAACATTCCATATAGAACCTCAATTTGCACTAAACCTACCCATGAATAATTGGCCTGCAAATACCTAGAACAGCAGAACACCTCCCGCTGCAAAAAGAGAACAACCACTCTCATCCCCAGGCCTACCTTCTGAAGGTCCTACTGGTCTAGTGCCCTCTTCAGAGCAGGAGCATCCCGACTCACCCCTGCCCACTGTATAGTGAAAATGGCGGCCATGACTTCCCGTGGCAGCCTTGCGAGACTGCTGCAAGAGGTCACGCCTGCCATTTTGGGATTGGAACCGGCATGGGCAGAATCAATCCTCGGTCGCTCCTGTTCATGCCACCTCCAATCTCAAAATAGTAGCTGTGAATTTCTGCAGCAGATTCAAGAGGCTGCCGTGGGAAGTCACAACCACTATTTTTACTATGCAGTGGGTGGGGGCTGAAGTGACTCGGGATCGCTCCTGCTCTGAAGAAGCCACTAGACCACCAGGGCTTTTCAAAGGTAGAGGAAGGCTCAACAGGTGGGGGTAGGGAGATGGGTTTTCTGTGGTGGGGGGAGGCTGGCCCACAGGGCACATGCTTGCAGAGGATGGGGCTACAGTTTTGGCTTTGGCTTCTGCCAAAACCGAGCAGTGAATTTCAGCCACAGATTCTGCTTCGGCTGATACTGAAGCCCCAGTTTTGGTCGCCTTCTACTCCCTTATATCTAACTCTGATTCTTCTGTCTCATTTTTCTCCATTTCTCTCATCTGTTTCTCCATCAATCTCCTACTTATGAGCTTTTTACTTTCTGTTCTTACATCCCTTTGTTCTCCCATTCCAACCTGTGTCTTATTCTTTCCCCAGTCTCCTCTTTCCTGTGTTTCACACACTTTCTCTGTCTTCATTGCCTCCACAGCTTAACTTCTCTGCCTCTCACTCTTTACCAACCCCAGCTCCTCCCCTATCACTCATCCCCTCTCCAGCTCCAGTCCCTTTATTTCTTACTCACTTATTCAGTGGAGTAGCCTAGTGGTTAGTGCAGTGGACGTTGAACCTGGGGAACTGGGTCTGATTCCCAGAGCAGCTCCTTGTGACTTTGCCCCAGGTGCAAAATAAGTACCTTGTTGTAAAGACCACAGAAAGGCAGTATATCTTCCCTATTTCCACCCTTTCTCACTTCCTTCAAAGATCTGTCCCCTTCCTTTCTCCCTCAACCTTGCCCTCTTGTTCCCTATTCCCCATCATCCCTTGCCCCTGCCTTTTTCTTCCATACTTCTTTCTCCCGTTCTCCAGCCTTTGTCCACCAACCTCGTTCACCAGTATTTATTTACCCTATCTTTCCTCCACCTTAACCCAGTACCCATCCCTCTATCATTCCATATGCCTGCTTCTCCCTCTCCCCAACACAGTTGTATACTTCTTTTCCTTCTCCCAGCCCCTGCATCATCCCTCAATCCTTAGATCCCTTCTCCCACTCCCATTCCCCCCCAGTTTTAGCATCAGCCCCCTTATGATATCCCTAGCTACCTTCTAGCCCCTAAATCAGGGCCATTTCCAAACCTCAGCCTCCTTCTCCCATCTGCCCTCCTTTTCAGCCCCCATTTCTAGCCCAAGTTCCTACACCCATCTGCCTCCTCCCTTTTCAGCCCAGCCCCTTCTCCCGGTTCCCCCCCCCCCCAGCACTAGTCCCATCCTCCTCCTCTCACCTGCCCCTCTTTTCATCCCCCAACTTCCAGCCACAGCCCTACCTCCCTCCCCAGGTCTAGCCCCAGCCTCCTCCTCCCACCTGCCCCTGTTTTCAGCCCCCAGTTCCAGCCCCATTTCCTACTCCCATCTGCCTCCCCCCTTTTCAGCCTAGCCCATTCTCCCAGTTCCCCCCCTGCCTCCCCAGGACTAGCCCCAGCCTCCTCCTCCCACCTGCCCCCCTTTTTATCCCCTAGTTCCAGCCTCAGAGGAGTTACAGCTTCATTTGCAGAACAACACACCACTCAATCAATGAGACAGGCATTGTAGTGTCACCTGCAAGTGTTGGTACAAAACATGGTTGCCATCTGGTTCCATTTCTTCCCAATATGCATTTATTAGGATTTATTTACTGCCTTTTTGAAGGAATTCACTCAAGGCGGTGTACTGTAAGAATAGATCAAACATGAGCAATAGGCAATTACAAAATATTCAACTAACAATACAAAGTATGGCATGGTATACTGCTTACAATGTCAACACAGTACGTAATAGGACATTTTAATTGATAGTGAAGGGTAAATGCAAAGATGTAACATATAAATAGGTAAGAGAGTAAGGAGAGTTAGAAAGTAAGGTGACTAAAGAAAGTTGCAGATGAGGTCAGAGAGATGGTTAAATATCTCAGCTAGGGTCGTTTTTTCTAACACAACATGCTGCCCTCAGCATAATAAAAGCTGAGTGGCGATGTGTCTTCCAGGGTCGAAAGCTTATTTTGGACTTTGTCATCCTCGGTAATTTTTCTGACTCCTAGTCTGTAGTCTTATTGCCTAAAAACACTGACAGAGTCCTGGAGCAAGTTTCACATGAGGAATTCATTAATAACTCTGTCTTGTAATAAGGATCCAAGTGATATTTTTTTTTTTACTTTGTTCTACCCAACTTGTCTGTAAGCACTGTCAGGTGTAGGGTTCTTGAATGCTGGAAATTCAGGTGGAACCTGGGAAGCATCAGGAATACGGTGGATCAGTGTCGCCTTTGGATGTAGGGGGTGGGCCACACAGAGCTTCAGAGTCCCTTTGGGATATGTGTATGCGACTTTGGTATGTGAATATGAACAGAATGTTCCTCTCCCTGTATCATACCAGTGTGTTCTTGGCAGCCAGGGTAGAAAATCACACTGGTAATTCTTTCTAAAATCTCTCTCTCTCATGTCCCTAAGTGGGCCCTGGTTCTCCTGTAAAAAGAAAAAGTCAAAGGGAAGCATTAATGTTATCCCTTCCAGCTCCACTTCAGATGTAAGCAGATGACCCGGTGAGAGTAATGTAAGAGTATAGAGTACGTTCTGAATTTTTTATACTGCAGTAGTACCTAGATACTTGAGAATGTTAACTTCCTTTGATCTTGTTCCGAGGTCGTCTTCTTTTTCTTTTTCATTTAGAATCTAATATATTTTCCCTGCTTTGTTTTCTTGTTGTGGTGTTTTGTCTATGAAAATTGCAAGTCTCTAGAGATTTGTGTCGTTTTTATATTGTACAGTAAGGGACTTATCTAGATTTAGGCAGCACGTGCACAGGTAAATAAGAATATAAGCGTTGCCATACTAGTACAGACGGAAGGTCCATGAAGCTTAGTATCCTGTTTCCAACAGCAGCCAATACAGGTTACAAGTACCTGACAAAATCCCAAATTTTATGCTGGGGCTGGTGTTAAGGTTTGCAGAGCATTGGGGAGGAATGGAGAGCTATGTCCAGCATGCATCTGCATGCTAGCAGGCCTTCCAATCATACCCTGGACGGAGAAGCCCACCACACACACACACACAAGCCACCTGACATGGGGGGCCAGAGGTCCAGTGGACTTTCAGCCCCCCAACCCCCTTAACAGAGGCCTCCCAACCCCACATTGGTCTAGCCCCCCCCCCCCATACCTTCAAGAGACAGAGGAGGGAGTAGCACTCCCTCCTCCTTCCAGCTCCGCCTCCAAAATTATGGAACCCTGTCCTGCCCATTGCATCCTGGGATCTGCTGGTCAGGGCTTCCCTACCATATAAGGGAGTTTCTCCCTTATATGCTAGGAAAGCCCTACCCAGTTCAGCCCAGGATGCACTGGGGGGGGGCATCGTCATTCTAGAGGCAGAGATGGAAGGAGGAGAGAGTGCTGTTCCCTCCTCTGTCTCTTCAAGATACAGGGAGAAGTTCAGGGGGACCTGTGGGGGCTTCTATCATATGGGGTTGGGGGCCTCCAACCCCTATGTTTGATAGTTTTTTTTTTTGGGGGGGGGGGGGTTACAGTCTGGACCTGTCAAACAGCTGTTGTGGAAGAATTGTGCCTTGGGTGCATGCCCAGGCACAATCCTCCCGCAGGATGATCAAAACTAATATTACGCATATATTTGCATGCTATTAGTTTTGATCATCAAGGCTTTAATTACCCGTGCTCTCCAGCGCTAATTTTTCAGCGCTATTCGGAACAGAGCGGGGAATTCAAAACTGAAAGGGGTGCAAGAAAAAGATTAATGTGACCTCACCTTCAAGGATGAAAGTATATTATTATTTGTTACATTTGTACCCCGCGCTTTCCCACTCATGGCAGTGTACCCAAATGTTTACCTCAGATATACGCCACCAAAATGGAGATAAAGGTCCAAATATTGTCACTAGCCTCGCCTTCCTATTTCTAAAATAGGAGGGGAATAAACCTAAAATAAGTAACTCGATCAGGCAGATGTTTTACCTTTAAATTTAAATAAATTTATTCAAAACTATTAATTTAACATCAAATTTCTACTGTTTGACAGTGTCTTTGTTTCTCCATAGAATACCACACCATTGCAGTTCTGAACACAACAGAAACCTATCAGATAAGTATCAATTTTAAAATAAGTAAAAATGTATATTTAACCATGCATTTAACATCAATAATTCATTTTAAAATCTCTCTAATTTGTAAGAATTGATTATTTATTTTTATTTACTTTTCAGGTTCTTCATCAAAGGAGCAGGTAAGTATTAAATATATGGTTTTGTTTTTGTCCCTCTAGTTAGTCTCTTGTGTGTCAGTCCTCTATATACTTGTATAGTGGAAATAAGCAACTTAGCTATCTCTTCCAGCTTTCTTGTATATATTCGAGTCTTCACCTTTCTTTTATCGTTGGGTACCTTATAAGAGATGACACCAGAAACCAGGAACCAGGTCCAGAGTACCTACTACGCTGAACTTTAAAAACTAAAAAAAAAAACGTAAACCCTAACTAATTCAATTATTGAAGTATTCATGTTAGATAACTCTTGGATTACTTCCCTATCTAGCATTCCCCAGTAAAAAAAAAAGCAATGTATAATTATTTAACCCTATTCTATCCCTCCCACAAATAATTTTTTTAAAGTCTCAGTATGACTCTTTCATTTACAAAATCACTGAGATTGTTATTTAAATTCAGACTTTAAAGTCTTCTCCAACAGAACAGCCCACAGCTGCTCTAAAGTCCACTGTATTTTAAAATCAATTTAATTACTTTTTCTTTTCAAAGTAATTTATTCTAAGGTTCAGCAGAAGTTTTCCAATTTCTCACAAAACCCACTTCAGAATAACAAACTTAAATGTGCACAGCAGAAAACACATTTGTAATAAGTACTCAGTGTGACCTATTTTTAGCTAAACAAGCCTCACCAGCTTATCAAACTATTAATAATATTGTTTAATATATCAAATTATTTTATTATTAAAACAGCAGCTTTACCATACAGCTCTCAGCCACAACTCTATAAGCCTTAAAAGACATGGGAGGCTTTTAAAATTAATTAATTAATTCAGTCACACTTCTCAACACACATTACATAAGTATATAAGTACATAAGTTATGCCACACTGGGAAAAGACCAAGGGTCCATCGAGCCCAGCATCCTGTCCACGACAGCGGCCAATCCAGGCCAAGGGCACCTGGCAAGCTTCCCAAACGTACAAACATTCTATACATATTATTCCTGGAATTGTGGATTTTCCCCAAGTCCATTTAGTAGTGGTTTATGTTTTGTTTTTTTTGTTACATTTGTACCCCACACTTTTTCCCACTCATGGCAGGCTCAATGCGGCAGGCAATGGAGGGTTAAGTGACTTGTTCTTTAGGAAACCGTCTAACCCCTTTTTAAACTCTGCTAAGCTAACCGCCTTCACTACGTTCTCCAGCAACGAATTCCAGAGTTTAATTATGCGTTGAGTGAAGAAAAAGTTTCTCCGATTTGTTTTAAATTTACTACACTGTTGTCACGTCTGTGGTCATGACCACCTTCAGACTTACCTTATTTCTGGGGGTCAGCATCTATGCTGGTTTCTGTCTGTTTCTGTGTTAGTTTTGTTTCTGTCTCTGTGTGCTGATTGCTTCACTAGACCTCACCTGTGTGGGCTATGCCTCTCTGAGGAGCCAGCATCTAAGATGGCTCCCGCTTGTTTTGTGCCAGCTTCCAAGATGGCTCCTGCCTGTTCTTCCTATGTGTTCCAAGGCTCTCCTTGGTGTGAGTGTGTTCCCTGCTCCTGTCCTGCAGTAGGTGACATCATCAGGGAGAGCCTTCATAAGGAAGTGCTGTGCTGGCATTCGGGGCCTTTGCATAGTAAGTAAGTGTGTTATGCCAAAAGGTCGTCAGGTTAGTGAGTGTACTGTTGCGTTGCCACATAGCCTTTCTCTGGGGCTCTTGCCCATCTGCTTTTGTGTCTGTGGACTGCTAGTCCTTCCGTGTGGGCTCTTGCCCTTCTGCTTGTGTGCCTGTGGACTGCTAGTCCTTCTGGTACTCCACTCTGTGTTTGGAGCCACTGAATTTCAGCCTTTGTGGGTTCCCTGTCTGTGTTGGGAGCTATTTAGCTTCCAGCCTTTGTTTGTTCCCTGTCAGTGGTTGTTAGCTCCTGAAGCTTCAGCCATTGCTCTGACCTCTGCTAGTGCCTGGTTTATTCTTTGCTTGCTGCCTGTCTCTGACTATTGCCTGAACCCAGATATTCTCATGAACAATACTGGTGCCAGTAGGGCTCCCACCCCTGTTGGTCAGCACTTTACAGGACCAGGACACTGTACCAGTGATTTCACAGTGAGAATCCCGAAAGGTAACTTTAAAACAATACAAGAACATAAGACCTTTGAAGTCAGAATGATTGAATATTTTAACACCCAACAGAAAGGACTTAACAAGGATCTAGGTTTCCTAGCCCATTATAAACCATAAAGCTGTATTTCTCTGTTGATCACCCTCCCCTCACCTACCCACACCCATCCTGTTAGAATATCAATGATATGCTTTGATGTCCCCATGCATACCTCCTACCCACCCCCATCCTCTCACCCTGTCAGACTGTCATAGTAATGCTTGAATGTTTTCACTTATATACACTGTCAGCTAGCACATTTGCTTATTTCCGATCTGATGAAGAAGGGCAACCTTCGAAAGCTGATCAAGAAATGTATTAAGTTATGTCCAATAAAAAAGGTATCATCTTATTTTCTTTTCCATGTTTTATTTTGTTTGATTTCTAGTGATAACCTTAAGAGTGGACTAACACGGCTACCACACTCCTCTACTCAGCAAAAGACAAAATTCTGTCCTTGGCTGCATTACTTATGTAATCGTGTTTCTCTCCCTTTTTTGTGGAGAATCCGACTACTGATCTCACTCCTGTGAATGTGCCTAGGACTGGAAAGTTCCCTGTTCGATACAACACAAAAATATTACATTAGAACAACAGGGGTCTCACTCAGTATGTGAATAGTACATGGACTCTCAGATAAGGCAGGATGCAATACTAAGTTTGATTTCTGTCATTCATCATGGTGAGTGGGGTTAAAGAGAAAGGGCTTTCAAAACTGTTAAAGCTTTATTATTTCCTCGGGAGTTATGTAAATCAGAACAATAAAAGGGAATCATAATTATTTTGTTTTAACCTCTGTGAGAACAATTTTAAAGTCATTTACACATGTAAAACAGGTTTTTATTTATTTAACACATTTAAACCCCACATTTTCCCACCAATAGTAGGCTCAATGTGGCTTACAAGACCGTAGGGCAAACTACAGTTCAGTTAAATGACATAACAATGTAATATAGTTCAGTAAAATAGCATAATAATGTAATATGTATGGAAATGGGACTTTTGAAAACAGACATACAAAAGCAAAATGTTCTGCTTAAAAAGCACACAGCTGATTGAGAAATTACTCACTGGCTGAAACAATCACCCATAAGCTTTAACCAAAAATAGGGAAAACAAGATCCTCAGAGTTCAAATCCCCACACTTGAAATGAAAACAATTGAGCATTTGCAATTATATGACCAAATAAAAACCCATCAAAATTCTTTAAAAAAAAGTGTAAAATTCTTACAAGTGTAAAACTTGGCCAACTGGCAACAGTTTTAAACAACACTGCCCATTCCAAAAATGTAAACAGCGACGTCCATTCCAATGTACCACAACACTCTTTAAACTCAAATTCCCCCTCAATAAGTAAATCTGAAAAATAATCACTTAACTCATCAGAACAGGAAAATCCTAACAAGAAATCCTAGTTTCAACATAGCTGCATCAGGGGTAAGTTCTTCTCTCAGGGACAGCCCAGATACAAGAGATAGCCACTGGATATATCCTCAAATGCTGTCACTTGAAATAGCCAATAAGGAAGACAGTTCCACCTATAATCAATCAAAAATAAAAAGGCATATGATGTCACCACCAATCAGGAAGAAGATTCTTCCTGAACCAATCACAGCAGACAAAGAATAAGAAAGATGATGCCAGTCAGTAGAACGGATTCCACCCAATATATATATTTAGACCTTCAGGCTCAGGAGAATGCATTGTGAATATCTATCACTTTTCACATTGTTATAAGATGCAACTTAATGCAGAGAAAACTCGATGTCTATATCTCTTTAACATGACATACCGTAATGACTCATAATTGGAACCGTAATTCACCATCATTTATTTAATAATCGGATTATTTACTCCCTATATCGTATTCTCTAATTTCATTGTGTAATCCACGTTCAATATGTGATACCAATTGGATGTAATCCATGTTAAATATGTGTTACCTGACTGTTCATTATATCATCCATGTTCTATATGTGTTACCAATTGTATCTGTATTCTGAAATGGCATGTCATGACAGAAAATTGTAAGCCACATTGAGCCTGCAAATAGGTGGGAAAATGTGGGATACAAATGTAACAAATAAATAAATAGATCCCTACTTTTCAAACCGTCTCTAACTGTATCAGTTACAGTGTATTGCACAGTATGAAATAGACCACTATGAGAATTATTTATCTTTTTGATGAGACTGCTAGTTGTCATCTAAAGATAATATTCATTGCTCTCTGATTATCTTCCTACTGATGACTTGGTATATGGTGAATTCTTAAAATAGGAAATGCAGTGATTAGGTGTCTGGCTCCTGAGGAACCAGAAGAGGAGTAAAAGGGTTGGAGGGAATATAATGATGGGCTGTCTTGCTGTACAGAAGATGCAGAAGAGGAGCAGGGGATGCAATAATTGGCTGCCTGGCTCCACACATTATGCAGAGGAGAGCAGGGGATACAGTGATTGGCTGCCTGGCTCCATAGATGATGCAGAGGAGAGCAGGGGATGCAGTGATTGGCTGCCTGGCTCTTCAGAAGATGCAGAGGCGAGCAGGGGAAGAAGTGATTGGCTCCTTGGCTCCACAGATGATGCAGAGGAGAGCAGGGGAAGAAGTGATTGGCAGACTGGTTCACCAGATGAGAAATAAAAGGAGCAAAGATGCAGTGATTGGTTGTCAGATTAAATCAAGAAAGAAAGCGCCCCATCCATTTAAATTCTTATTGTCACTGCCCTTCCAGTTGTCAAGATAAAGAAGAGGTAAACAAAACTGTTGGTTTGAAGAGAAAGACACAATTTTGTTTAACTATTTTCACATAAATCATTACAGCTGAAACATGAAATTCCCTTTGGAAATCCAGGGCGTCAGTAATGACACATGACTCACACCAGCCACACATTTCCAAAAACCACAGTCTGCGCGTATACATTCGATCAACCAGTTGAAATTCAGTACAAATTTCCCATAAAAAGAAACTGGTCCAGTGTGGGCTCTTTGTGAGGAGTTTATTATTCAGCAGAAAGCTGAAGGGTGTTTTCCAAACCTAAATTTATAAGAATAAGGGAACAAAACAAGGAGAGCCTCTGTTTTGCAGACTCCAGGAGGCTCCAGACTTGGGTCAACTACTTCTGTTTCCATTTATAGTCTGCCAACAAATTATTTTCCTCTTTGTTCAAGTGAGTAGGAGTTATTTGACTTTGGCCACAGGTCCAAGTTCAGCAGCAAGAACTGCTTTTGTCATGAATTGCTTTTGTCTACTTATAAACTGTTGATCAAGAATCATTAGTTTATTGACAAGGGGAACAAAACACACCTCAGTCAATATTCAAAGAAATTAAAGCGGTCAGGAGAGGCTTCTGGCCACTTAAATCACCTGTGCGGGGCTATTCACTGATATTCAGCTGCACAAAGTTGCCCTTTTACCAAGCTGTAGGAAAAAGGGCCCTGCAATGTCGGTGGGGGCTGTTTTTCCTGTGCTCTAGGGCCCTTTTTACCAGAGTGGGTAAGAAAGCACTCAGCACACTGGCCATGGGGTAAGAGGACTCTTACCGCATGGCCATGTGACGGGGAGCCCTTACCGCCATCCAAACAGTGGCCAAGCCAGGTCACAAATACCTGGCAGAAACCCAAATCATGGCAACACTCCATACTACTAATCCTTGCTTCCCATGTCTGTCTCAATAGCAGACTATGGACTTTTCCTCCAGGAATTAGACCAAATCTTTTTTAAACCTAGTTACGCTAACCGCTGTTACCACCTCCAGCAAAGGAATGTATTGTATATCATAGTACTATGATATGCTAATTATTGCCAGTGTGAATGATTCATGTTTGCTAAATTAACATTCCTGTATGACTATTTATTTATTTATTTATTTATTTGTTACATTTGTATCCCACATTTTCCCACCTATTTGCAGGCTCAATATGGCTTACATAGTACCGGAGAGGCGTTTGCAGACTCCGGTGTAAACAAATACAGATTGATGTTGTGGTAAGAATAAAGTTCATGTGGTACAGCCACATAAGGGAATCGTACAACGGAAGGGGTGCGTTATGTCCATTACGTATTTTAGTTTTGTTGAGTAGCAGAGATCAGGCATTTATGTTGGATTGGTAGGGTATGCCTTTTTGAACAGGTAAGTTTTTAGTGTTCTCCGGCCGTACAATATACCTATATATACAAGTCCTCTGTACCTATTGATCGCCTATAGTCCTGTGCATTTACTGACCATCGAGTATACAATAGAGAATATAAAAGGTTTAGATTACCTTATTGATTAGATATACCAAATTTTCTCATATACAATAAGGCAATTTACAAAATTAAATCACAGCCAAGAGCAAAGCCTTTATCAGTGAAACCAAAATAAGGAGGCGATGGAGACAGATGGCGAGAAAGCGTTTCTAAACATATTGAAATTGTGTGGAGTGCAGACAGGTGTATGAGAGACAGAGGTTGTAATGTCAGTAAAAGGGAAAAGAGCCTCAGTTTACAGTAAAATAGGTGTGTAGATAGATACTGTAGATTAGACAAGAACAGTTTTTAAAAGATGAACTATCTAATCCCTACGGAAAATGCTACATTGGCTCTTTAAAAGTCACTTTTACTTGGAAAAATAAAACTTTTTTTTAAATTACATAGAGGGAGGATCTTAACCTTTTGGGTGTTAATGCTGGGTATTTGTTCTGATGACAGTTGCTATTTGGGTTTTTATTTTATTTTTTTACTGTTTTCCTCTTGAAAGGTAAACAATTTTGGATGAATCGAGCTTTAGGGCTTCTATTCTCTGAACTTTGTAGCTACATAAATAAATATCCACTGGAGTAAATGTTCTGTGGACAGAGTCAAACACTGCCCCAACCAATCCAAATATTGTTTTTGTAGGCGGTGAAAAATTCCACTGGCTCACTGTCTTCAGATATTAAGCCCATTTACATAGTTAGGGAATTTTGCAGGACACAGACAAAAATGTATTTTTTAATGTACCTTTTATTATGTAGAGTATCAATATTCTGTTCCATATAGCACTACATATTCAAAGTGGCAAGATAACCAAACAGATTCGTAACGTTTCCACAGCTTTCTAAACTTTCCTCTTTTTCCCCATCCACCCTCCCTCCCTCCCTCACCCCTTCCCAAAGGACATAATGCAAGTAAAAAATCTATCAATTAGCCAGACAAAACTCAGAGAACATACATACATACATACATACATAAGAACATAACAGTAGCCATACTGGGTCAGACCAATGGTCCATCTAGTCCAGAATCCTGTTTTCCAAAGAGTGGCCAAGCCAGGTCACAAGTATCTGGCAGAAACCCAAATCTTGGCAACATTCCATGTAGAACCCCAAAGAATAGCAAGATTTTACAATCCTAAAGAGTGACAAGATTCCATGCAGAATCTCACAGAGTAACAACATTCCATGTAGAACCCCAAAGAATAGCAAGATTCTGGAATCCTAAAGAGTAACAAGGTTCCATGCAGAATCTCAAAGAGTAGCAACATTCCATACTACAAGTCCCAGGGCAAGCAGTTGCTTCCCATGTCTGTCTCAATAGCAGACTATGGATTTTTCCTCCAGGAATTTGTCCAAACCTTTTTAAACCCAGATACACTAACCGCTGTTACCACATAATCCAGCAAAGAGTTCCAGATCTTAACTATTCGTTGAGTGAAACAAATTTCCTTCTATTTGTTTTAAAAATATTTCCATGTAACTTCCTCGAGTGTCCCCTAGTCTTTGTACTTTCGGAACAAGTACAAAATCAATTTCTTCTATTCGTTCTTCAAGGTCTTCAAACTTCTTTAAATTGCTGGTGCTGTTGTCTTTTATAGCTGAAATTTCACTTATGTGAATAATCCCAATGTGCTTATTCAGTTGCTGTATCCCAAGAGCGTTCTCGTCTTCCAAAACAGAGCAATTTCATTTCTGGCTGATACTATGCACAATGAAACACATTTTCCCATCACTTTTTATATACTCCCCGGTAACGCATTCAAAAAAACTCCAGTTCCTGCTCTGTTATCTCTTTAATAAAGGAAACTACCGTTTTTCAGCAATCTTGAATCCCTGAACAATACCACCACTTATGCAAAAAGCTACCCCTTTGTCCTAAACTTCCGGAAATCACTAAAGACTAACCTGTTCCAAAAGGCATACTCTACCAACCCAACTTAAATGCCTGAACTCTGCTACACAACAAAACTCAAGTACGTAATGGGCATAACACAACTCTTCCGTTGTATGACTCCCTAATGTGACAGTCCTACATGAACTCTATCCTATCACAACATTACCTTGTATTTGTTCACCGGAGACTTCAAAGCCTCTCCGGTACTATGTAAGCCACATTGAGCCTGCAAATAGGTGGGAAAATGTGGGAACAAATAAATAAATAAATAATTTCACCAGCAATTTGCATCTGGTGACTTCCACTTTCTTCTCAGGCGCTCAGGAGTGAAGTATCAATGACATCACACCTTATCCCCACTCTCAGTTTATACTGAGGATGGTAACAGTTGAGAAATAGTTAAATCTTGCTCCACATTTTCTCTCCCAGTTCTCTTCCCAGAACCTTCTCCCAAGCTTTAATATGGTTTGCTTTAATTTTAGAGTTGAAATTAGGATCCCGTACAACCTAGCTAACATAACCTCAGGCTTCCAGACGAACTTGACCACAACAAGAACCTTGACACCATCACCCAAGGTCTGAACAGAGGCATGGAATCATGACACACTAGAGATCTGAATAGACTCTGAGGTCATCCTGTCTGTGTTCTGTCTCACCCAATACCACTGTCTGTTAGATGAAGGCATTATCTCTCCCTTTCCATACTCTGCCCTTTACTTTCCAGTACTTAAAATGTTGCATCCCCTCCCTCCTCCTGGCATTTTCCTGTGTATGTACTTCACGTAATGCATCTGAGGAACTGAACTGTGGTCCTCGAAAGTTCCTACCTCAATACATTTTTTAGTCTATAAGGTACCACCTGCCTCTGTAATTTTGTTATACCAGCTACCCCTTTGAAAGTTTGTTTTGTTTTCCAGTGGACTTGACACAACATTTTGAAAGGTGTCTGCTGAGATTTCATATCCTTCAAAAACATCCTACCCATGATATAATGCCTTAATTACAATATAATATAATTATAATAGAATATTATAATAGAATATAATGCCGCAAAACCCCTACGCGAAAAACTACATTGGCTCCCAATCAAAGAACACATTGCTTTCAAAATCTGTACCGTGGTCCACAAAATCATCTATGGTGAAGCCCCAGGATACATGACAGACCTAATCGACCTACCAACTAGGAACATCCGAATCGACATGAACATACTTAAATCTGCACTATCCAAGCTGCAAAGGACTTAAATACAAATCAATGTATGCATCCAGTTTCTCCTACATAAGCACACAACTGTGGAACGCATTACCAAAATCCTTGAAAACGACGTACGACCATCTATCCTTCCGGAAAATACTAAAAACCAACTTGTTCAAGAAGGCTTACCCTACCGATCCAACCTAAATGCCGGATCTCGGCAACATAACATAACCGAATTACGCAATGAACATAACACATCTCTGCCACTGTTCGATTCCCTAATGTGGCTGTGCCACAAGAACTCTCTCTTACCACAACATCACCTTGTATTTGTTAACGCCTCTCCGGATTATGTAAACCACATTGAGCCTACAAATAAGGGGGAAAATGTGGGATACAAATGTAACAAATAAATAAATTAAATAAATAAATAAATTGCATGTACAAAATGTATGCTGTGCTTCCAAGGTTATATTGCTCCTTCAATTCTAGCAAAGGAATCTTTTCCCCTCCCCTACAATTTGACCCATTCTGTAAAGACCTTTCTTCTCCCACTCCTGAAACCCTCTGTAATGGTATCAGTTTATTACTGAAATATGTAGCATGTTTGCTGGATTATACTGTATTTGTGTATCTTTTGAAGATATATGTTTGTGCAGCTTTTGGAGAATAGTTTCATTTCAAGCCTCTCTCTCTCCATTCCTTTTTAACTACACACACTTAACAAACACAAAAGAGCTTCCTCTGCCCTCCCACCTAACAAAAGATGGACTAAGGTGGGCACCTGAATAAAACAAAGGACTCAGAGGAAGCATAAACAGGACATTTGCTTGTCAAAGGTATACCTGCCCCTCCCATCAGCTTCCAGACATGTGCAGAAAGGAAGGACTTGTAATGTGTATCTGCCCCAGACACTGAACAGGACATCAAAAGACCATTTGCCAGACAGCAAGTCTCGTGATGTCATAACACATGAGACCAACTCAGGGGTCGTGTGCAGACATAAGACTACATTAACCATAATGCCTTGCAAAATATCCAAGACATGCACACACCATGCTTCTCTGCTAACATTATAAAAGGCCTGGAAACAGCCCAGCTCGCTCTCTTGGAACCGGCTTCTCTTGGAACCTGCCTCCTCTTCGGACCTGCTGCTCTCTTTGGGGTCTGCTGATGCCTCCTGTCCTCAACATGTGCTCATCAATCAGCTGGACCACAGCATGCTTGTAACAAGGACTTGTAAGTTAATCTACCTGCTACTTTGTTCTATTTTAGGCACAGATTACCTGTAAAGATTCCTTTTAAAACCTACCTCTCGTGTGCAATTGTATATTAAATCAACCTTTTTGAAGCTAAAAATACGGTCTCTTTGTGTTCTGAGTATATTGAAGCTATATATATTTAATTTATTTAATTTATTGCAATTATCACCTTTGGTGATTGGTGGAGAAATTAATATCCTAAAACTTATAAATACAGCACCTGCTCTTAAATTATAAGCAGTGGCAAGTTGCTCTAGAGCTATTTTCCCCAAAATAAATAATTTCTTGTAACACCTCCACATAACACCTCTGGAGAAAAATCTTTATGAAATCTTATCAACAAGAACTGAGATACTCTTTTATCCTGCAATAAAGTGTGTCTAGTTGTTTTTCAGACCTAACAAATGGGTTTTCCATTTCTACCTCTACACGATACAAAAAGAGGCATCCATGGGAGCCCATCCAGTGGTAGGTTTCTCCACCTATAATTAGGCACCCAGAGGGCACCTGGTAGGAGTCTATTCAATAAAAGAACGTAGGCACCTGCTTTCCTTTATCGAAAACTAGCATAACCACTTAAATACGCACTTGAAAGTTAGACACCTGCCATAGAGTTAGTATAAGTGTTAGCACCTAGATGCAGGACATACAATGCATAACATACAGTAGTCCGCAAGTCACACATGCAAGGGTGACTCCCATACAAACTCAGCCCATGTTTGCAAATACACTCTATGGGCCAGATTCTATATAAGGCGCCTAAAAAATCAGCGTGGAAATCATTTCCACCTATGCGTATCCTATAAGCGGTGCCCAGATTTTGGCATGGAATATAGAATAAGCTTACTTGATATCCCAGTGTGTAAAATGAAGTGCCTTCATGTACACCAATGAAAATGTGGCGTAAATCCATGCGTGTAGATTTATACGCACTGGCACCCAGTCATAATAGCCCTGACAAAATAGCCCCGACAAAAAAGCCCTGACAAAACAGCCTTGTAACAAAATAGCCCTTGACAAAATGGCCCTGCCCACAAAACAACCCTTGACAAAAAGCCCCCTTAACAAAACAGCCCCCTAAGAAAAAAATAACACCACAAAAAAATATAATAAACTACAAGTGAAATCTGCACTGATAAAGACTCCTACCAGCATTCAATTGCATAAAGCATATATAAATAAACAAAATTCTATAGCTACCAACTGGTATTCAGGATCTGTTCTGCTATTTAAAGAAACTATTCTTCCATCAACATGGTGGAGGTGGTGGAGGCGTGGAATGGCCTCCCGGTGGAGGTGGTGGAGTCGAGGAGTGTTCCAGAATTTCAAAAGGCATGGTCTAACGTTTGGCAATTAAAATTCAATGCGAAGAAATGCAAAGTGATGCACTTAGGGAGTAGAAATCCAAGGGAGACGTATGTGTTAGGCGGGGAGAGTCTGATAGGCACGGACGGGGAGAGGGATCTTGGGGTGATAGTATCTGAGGACCTGAAGGCGACGAAACAGTGCGACAAGGCGGTGGCCGTAGCTAGAAGATTGCTAGGCTGTATAGAGAGAGGAGTGACCAGCAGAAGAAAGGAGGTTTTAATGCCCCTGTATAAGACATTGGTGAGGCCCCACCTGGAGTATTGTGTTCAGTTTTGGAGGCCGTATCTTGCGAAGGATGTTAAAAAAAATGGAAGCGGTGCAAAGAAAAGCTACGAGGATGGTATGGGATTTACGTTCCAAGACATATGAAGAGAGGCTTGCTGACCTGGAGGAAAGGAGGAACAGGGGTGATATGATACAGACGTTCAAATATTTGAAAGGTATTAATCCGCAAACGAATCTTTTCCGGAGATGGGAAGGCGGTAGAACGAGAGGACATGAAATGAGATTGAAGGGGGGCAGACTCAGGAAAGATGTCAGGAAGTATTTTTTCACTGAGAGGGTGGTGGACGCTTGGAATGCCCTCCCGCGGGAGGTGGTGGAGATGAAAACGGTAACGGAGTTCAAACATGCATGGGATATGCATAGAGGAATCCTGTGCAGAAGGAATGGATCCTCAGAAGCTTAGCTGAAATTGGGTGGCGGAGCAGGTGGGGGGAAGAGGGGGTGGTGGTTGGGAGGCGAGGATAGGGGAGGGCAGACTTATACGGTCTGTACCAGAGCCGGTGATGGGAGGCGGGACTGGTGGTTGGGAGGCGGAAAATACTGCTGGGCAGACTTGTACAGTCTGTGCCCTGAAAAGGACAGGTACAAATTCAAGGTAAGGTATACACATATGAGTTTGTCTTGGGCAGACTGGATGGACCATGCAGGTCTTTTTCTGCCGTCATCTACTATGTTACTATGTTACTATGTTACTATGATAAGCATGTGGGATCGCTTAGGAACAGGAAGAATTAGGGGTTACAGAGGATGGCCAGACTGGATGGGTCATATGGCCTTTATCTGCCATCATGTTTCTATGTTTCTAATTGAAATTTACATGTGCATTTGTAGAGCACCAGGGATCCACACCTTAAATTTTACATGTGGACCAAAAAGTGGGTGTGGCCATGAGAGGGTCATGGGCGGCTCAGGGGTGTTCCTCCAATTCATGCACGCTCTTATAGAATAAGGGGGATCTGCGTCTAATTTAGGCATGAGGATTTACACCAGGGTTTAGTTGATGTAAATCCTCATGTCTAAAGTTAAGTGCAGTTCCAGGCACTAAGCATCTATCTATATAATTTGTACCTCCAATGTTCTCTGGCTGGCTGGGTTCGTAACATCCTGACGTCAGCTCGTCTCCAGCGTTCTCTTCCCTCTCACTGTCCCGCCCTCGCGTAAAGACGTAATGACGTCAGAGGGCGGAACAGTGAGAGGGAACGCTGGAGGCGAGCTGACGTCAAGATGTTCCAAACGAAAGCAACTGAAGGCAAGTAGGCAACGGAACTCTGCACTGGAGGGGAGGACAGAATCGAGGGGAAGGGAGGGCAGGGCAGAGGAGAATCGATGGACATGGATGGGATGGAAGGAGAGAAAAGAATCGTGGGACACGGATGGGAGGGCAGGGCAGAGGAGAATCGCTGGACATGGAGGGGAGGGCAGGGCACAGGACAATCGCTGAACATGGAAGGGAAGACAGAATCGCGGGACATCGAGGGGAGGGGAGGGCAGGGGAGAGAGGAAAAATCGCTTAGATGAGAGTCTTCCTAGAGCCTGTTTCATTTTGGACGAAATGGGCTTGGTTCCACTAGTTATTCTATAAACAGTAGCTAACATTGAGCGCCATTTGTAAAATAGCACTTAGACCGTTTTCTCTCTGTGCTGATTTTTCAGCGCCATTTATAGAATTTGGTCCCATAAGTGTAAATCCACAGTACGAAACGTACACTGACGTTAGAATAATGACCTCTAGATTATCAGTCTTTCCAATGCATATGTTCTTTCAGACATGAAATGGTGTGTGTTATGAAAATACACGTCCCCAGGCAAAAGAGACATGAATCACAGCCTCCTTATTCTCCGGGGCTGTGTGGAAAGTCATTATAAACCAACGGTACTCCACCAAGTCTTTAACTGCATTCATAGTGAGGTTTTTCTAGCTTATAAACTTAATCATTGTGACAGTTAGAACACTTAATGGCTTTGTGGTTAGACGTAGTGAACAGCCATCTAACTCAAGTGACAAGTCTTTAATTTTCTGAGACACTTATGACAAGGAATTACAAACTAACAGAATTTGTGCTCTGTCGGGCATGGGGAGATATCTGGGACTTGCACACGCTCAGTCTGGGGGTGGACAGTTGTGACAGAATACAAGCAGCATGGACATTCTTGGCAGACTATAAAGCCATCCCTTGATTCACGGGGGCCAAAGGTGCCATAATGGAACATAAGAGGGCTGTTCAGTCTCCCTGTGGTTATGTTACACTATCCCAATCTGAATTCCAATTATATCCAGTGTGTGTTTATTCTTTCAAAAAAGGTGCCGGTACGCAAATGCTGGGCAACCCTTCAAGGGTGGGGTTATCACTGAGGGACGCATCCCACAATAGCCAGGACCCCTACAACCAGTCACAGAATCTATGACAAGGCAGAATTGGTGTGTAGAGCTTGAGCTCTTTCATTAAAATTTGGGGTCCATGGGTCAGTTTTAGCAGACAATGGAAAAGGTGCCGGTACTCAAATGCGAGGCCACCCTTCAGGGGTGGGGTGATCACTGAGGGACCCATCCCACAATAGCCAGGACCCCTGCAACCAGTCACAGAATCTATGACAAGGCAGAATTAGTGTGTAGAGCCTGAGCTCTTTCATTAAAACTTGGGGACCATGGGTCAGTTTTAGCAGACAATGGAAAAGGTGCCGGTACTCAAATGCGAGGCCACCCTTCAGGGGTGGGGTGATCACTGAGGGACCCATCCCACAATAGCCAGGCCCTCTGCAACCAGTCACAGAACCTATGACAAGGCAGAATTAGTGTGTAGAGCCTGAGCTCTTTCATTAAAACTTGGGGACCATGGGTCAGTTTTAGCAGACAATGGAAAAGGTGCCGGTACTCAAATGTGAGGCCACCCTTCAGGGGTGGGGTGATCACTGAGGGACCCATCCCACAATAGCCAGGACCCCTGCAACCAGTCACAGAATCTATGACAAGGCAGAATTGGTGTGTAGAGCCTGAGCTCTTT
Organism: Microcaecilia unicolor; assembly: GCF_901765095.1. Classification (NCBI taxonomy): domain Eukaryota; kingdom Metazoa; phylum Chordata; class Amphibia; order Gymnophiona; family Siphonopidae; genus Microcaecilia; species Microcaecilia unicolor. The sequence continues at coordinate 347,012,305 of NC_044035.1, read as the reverse complement.
CATTAAAATTTGGGGTCCATGGGTCAATTTTAGCAGACAATGGAAAAGGTGCCGGTACTCAGTACCCCCAAGTACCCCCCTCAAAAAAAGCCCTATCTAGTGCTTTCTTTTAGCAAAACAAGGTACGCACTCATAAGTAGGGCTATCCTGGAGGGGTGGGATGACAACTGTGTGTCTGACCCCCGCCAATAACAACATCCCTGCAACCAATAACAGACACTAGGTGATCATCTGGCATCCGGTGATCACCAGATGGTGTGGTCTAATATTAAGATAAGTGTGGAGAGGGTTCGTTCAAAAGTGAAGATTCTAGACTTCAAAAAAATAAACTTTGTTCAGATGGAGGATCACCTCAAGGAATTGTCTGGATGGAAACATCTGGAAGAAGTGATCTGTTAACTGTCATTAAAATTGTCTGCAATACCTGAAGACTGGAGGGTGACCAATGTAACGCCGATTTTTTAAAAAGGGTTCTGGGGTGATCAGGGAAATTACCAACCGGGAAACCTGACTTCAGTACTGGGGAAAACAGTGGAAACTATTATAAAGAATAAAAGTGCTGAACACATAGACAACCGTGGTTTGATGGGACAGAGTCAGCATGGGTTCAGCCAAGGGAAATCTTGCCTCACCAATTTGCTTCATTTCTTTGAATCAAAAAAGAGAAAAAAAGGCGTCAATCCCTAACAAAAAATAATATATCCAACCAAAATATATTAAATAACAGATGCCTAGAGAATAAGGAGGCTAGGGCTTTTCAGCTTGGAGAAGAGACGGCTGAGGGGAGACATGATAGAGGTTTATAAAATAATGAGTGGAGTGGAACAGGTGGATGTGAAGCGTCTGTTCACGCTTTCCCAAAATACTAGGACTAGGGGGCATGTGATGAAACTACAGTGTAGTAAATTTAAAACAAATCGGAGAAAAGTTTTCTTCACCCAACGCGTAATTAAACTCTGGAATTCGTTGCCGGAGAACGTGGTGAAGGCGGTTAGCTTGGCAGAGTTTAAAAAGGGGTTGGACGGTTTCCTAAAGGACAAGTCCATAAACCACTACTAAATGGACTTGGGAAAAATCCACAATTTCGGGAATAACTTGTATAAAATGTTTGTACGTTTGGGTAACTTGCTAGGTGCCCTTGACCTGGATTGGCCGCTGTCGGGGACAGGATGCGGGGCTCGATGGACCTTTGGTCTTTTCCCAGTATGGCATTACTTATGTACTTATGTAATAATTATTTAAAAGGGGCAAAGATAGTTCAGAATAGGCTGACCTTTCAGCCGTGCTAAATTTAAGAGAGACTAGCCGCATAGCTCACTTATAAAACTCTATACATCATGTATACTCTCTACCGTTCCCCCCCCCCCCCCACTTGTTTTAAAATTTGTATTGAATTTTTTTATTTATTTGAACTTTTTTTTTTTTTTTAAAGAGGAGATAAATCAAGTACAAAAATTCAATAGGCATCTGTGATGAAGGAGGATACACTGAGAATAAAGCAACCAGCACCTATAAGATCAAGGGCTGATGCCAATTGAACAAAATAGAAGTTCATATATATGTTCAAAGCACCAGAAAATAGAGCAAACAAAGGTGAACTTATTTATTTAGATTTTGTTCACACCTTTTTCAGTAGTTGCTCAAGGTGAGTTACATTCAGGTACACTGGGTATTTCTCTGTCCCAGCAGGGCTCCCAATCTATTCTATGTTTGTACCTGAGGCAATGGAGGGTTAAGTGACTTGCCCAAAATCACAAGGAGCAGCAGTGGGATTTGAACCAGCCACCGCTGGATTGCAAGACTGGTGCTCTAACCATTAGGCCACTCCTCCACTATCAACAGTCCATGTAGAATCTTCAATAGTAGCAACATTCCATATATTTATTTATTTAGATTTTGCTCACACCTTTTTCAGTAGTAGCTCAAGGTGAGTTATATTCAGGTACACTGGATATTTCTCTATTATTTGTTACATTTGTATCCCACATTTTCCCATCTATTTGCAGGCTCAATGTGGCTTACACAGTGCCGTAAGGCGTTAGCCAAGTCCGGCAGAGAAACCAATACAGGTGGTGTTGTGGTCAAATAGGGTATATTCCCAGGAGAGCTCAAGATCTAAGCTTTTACCTGAGGCAATGGAGGGTTAAGTGACTTGCCCAAGATCACAAGGAGCAGCAGCGGGATTTGAACCGGCCACCTCTGGATTACAAGACCTGTGCTCTAATCACTAGGCCACTCCTCCACTAGCAACATTCCATCTAGAATCTCAAATATTTATTTATTTAGATTTTGCTCACACCTTTTTCAGTAGTAGCTCAAGGTGAGTTACATTCAGGTACTCTGGATATTTCTCTGTCCCAGGAGGGCTCACAATCTAAGTTTGTACCTGAGGCAATGGAGGGTTAAGTGACTTGCCCAAGATCACAAGGAGCAGCAGTGGGATTTGACCCAGCCACCTCGGGATTGCAAGACTGGTGCCCTAACCACTAGGCCACTCCTCCACTAGCAACATTCCATCTAGAATCTCAAATAGTAGCAACATTCCAGAATCTCAAAAAGTGGCAACATTCCATGTAGAATCTCAATAGTAGCAACATTCCATATATTTATTTAGATTTTGCTCACACTTTTTCAGTAGTAGCTCAAGGTGAATTACATTCAGGTCCTCTGGATATTTCTCTGTCCCAGGAGGGCTCACGATCTAAGTTTGTACCTGAGGCAATGGAGGGTTAAGTGACTTGCCCAAGATCACAAGGAGCAGCAGTGGAATTTGAACCAGCCACCTCTGGATTACAAACCCAGTGCTCTAACTACTAGGCCACTCCTCCACTCCTCATGTTATTTGAAGCTGATGAGTCGCCACATCATTGAATGCTCTCAACGTTCAACAAGGATCCCTGTTTCAAAACCTTCCTTAGGGGACGCCAGTGCCAATTTATGAACAAGTATACTTATTTCCCAAACTTTTAACGACGCCAAGTTAAACTCATGAATGGATCCTCCATTTTGAAAATATCAAGCATGGCCCCGCCCTATTTAAAGGGAAAACTTTGCCTGAAAAATGTGTTAACGTTTGCTCCTTGAATAGTAATTAGTCAGATTGAAGAAAACCAAACGATGTCATTCCAATCTATAAACTCATTTAATCCTTTAGGTATTAGTGAATCCAACTCAAAAATCCAGGATTGCAAGTCACTTAACCCTCCATTGTCCCAGATACAAAAACGTAGACTGTGAGCCCTCTAGGGACAGAGAAAGTACCTGCATATAATGTGTACAGTGCTGCATACGTGTCACGATGGTGACTGTTTCCTTGGCTGTGCTCACTTCGCCCTCTGGTGGTCAGAACAGGTGGCTGCTATGGATGTTCCAGACTTCAGCCAAGTCTGGTCCGGATCTTCCGGGCTGCCAGACTTGCTTTTCTTGTTTGTGCTTGAACAGCACCCGTAGCTGCCTTGTGATTCCTGCAGCTGAACTTCAGCTGTTGATGGGCTTTATTAACCACCTGGAAACTTCTGTGTTTGCCTTTGCATCGTCTAAGGTCCCTGATATGTTGGTGTGCTTTGTTGCACTTCTGGTTATTCTGTTTTTTGTCTGAAATCCTTGCTTGGTTCTAGTCTAGTCTTTGTGTAGCTTAGCTTGTACTTTATTGCTTGTTTCCTAGTCTTGTTTCTTATTTGTATTTCTTTGTCTGCTCCTTGGTTAGTCTGTGTGTAGGTTAGCTATTAGCTTTTGTTTGCTAGTTCCCTGCTTAGTGGCTGCTTGGCAGCTTTCAGTTCTTGCTCTGTTGTCTGTCTGTTTTTCCCTAGTGGCTGCTTGGCAGCTTTCAGTCTTTGCTGTTACCTGTATTTGTACCCTTTTCAGTGGCTGCCTGGCAGCTTTCAGCTCTTGTCCTTTAGCCTGTCCACTTCCTGCCTAGTGTTATAATGTCTGTCTGTGAGTCGTAGCCCAGTATTCTGTCTTGCTTCCCGTGTATATTCCTTTCCCCTCTGACTCTCAGTCCCTGTTCAGCCTACTTGGTATCCAGTTCCTGTCCTGTCCTGTAAGTCCTGCTGGCCGCGTGCACCCAGGGGCTCAAATCCTAGGAAACGGCGGTCAAGTGCAAGTGAAGTCTAGCTGTTCCTGTCAGAGTTCTGCCTTGTCTCTGGTGTGGGGTGGTTTTGCCTGCCACTGCCGCTCCTCGGCCGTGGTCCAAGGGCTCACAAACCCAGGTTCTGCCTTGAAAACCTAACAATACGTCTAGTAGCACTATAGAAATGATTATTAGTAGTAGTAGATGCACAAGCTGCTGGGTGGGAGAGGGTTGCTGTAACAGACATACAACCACCACCACTGGAGGAGGGGAGCACAGTGCTGGAGTTGCTGCCACTGAAGGGTAGGGGAAAGCAATTTCTATTTTTGCAGAGAGCACTATTTAACCAAAAGCTGGTCCTCGTCACTTGATACCATAGGTTACTCACAAAAACAACCGGGTCGCTATTCAAAGCGATTTAACCGGCCGGACACGGCTCCTGGCCAATTAAATTGCTTGTTCAGAGGCTAAGCGGCTGTTTTCAGGGACACTTAACCACTAACATATAAACAATTAAGTGCAGGGCTTTTTTTGAGGGGGTACTTGGGGGTACTGAGTACCGGCACCTTTTCCATTATCTGCTAAAATTGACCCATGGTCCCCAAGTTTTAATAAAAGAGCTCAGGCTCTGCCTTGCCATAGATTCTGTGACTGGTTGCAGGGGGCCTGGCTATTGTGGGGTGAGTCCTACAGTGATCACCCCACCCCTGAAGCGTGGCTTAGCATTTGAGTACCAGCACCTTTTTTGCTAGAAAAAAAACTCACTGATTAAGTGTGATATTCAGCACTTGACTGGCCAAGGTCACCGCATAAATAGGACCACAGGAACGTCAGTCATATCTTTATGTGATACCCCACAGCTGGTTAAGTGCTGAATATCGCTCTTAACTGAGAAAACCCAGAAATTCAGTGCTTGAGCTCGGATATGGCCCGACATTGAATTTCCAGGCATAAAGCTGCCGGCTGAATACAGACCCCGACACTTTTATTGTGCAACTAGTAAAAAAGGCCCGTTTCGGTATGAAAGGAAATGGGCGCTAGCAAGGTTTTCCTCCCCCCCCCCTCGCTCTCTCCGTCTGTCCCCTCCAAGTCCCAGGGCCCCCTTTCCTCCCCTCCGATTTCCATGGCTTCCTCCCTCTCTCTGTCACTCTCCTTCACTCTGTTCTCCCTCCGAGTTGCAGTCCCCCATCCCTTCCTCCCTCCCTCTGTCATTCTCCTTCGCTCTGTCCTCCCTCCGAGTGCCAGCCCCCCCTCTAAAATCGCCAACCCCCCTCTCCCCCTGTCTCACCAGGGTCCCGTCGGCAGCATTGAAGAGCAAGCAGGATCAGCGAGTCTACTGCCTTTCCTTCTCTTCACTCTGAGCTCTGGTCCCGCCTTCATTTCCTGTTTCCGCAAGGGCGGGACCAGAGTCAGAGCTTGGAGCGAAGAGAAGGGAAAGCAGCAGACTTGAAGGGATGTTTGACGTCAGTGTTATCTACCGCAGGTAGCAGACCACATCCGAGTGAGCCACGGTCCCAGGCAGCATCAGAACGTTATTATTATATAGGATACTTTAGCATTTGTGAGTTTAAGCATGAAAAAATATGCTGTGCTAATATGGCAGAAAATATCAGAATGTTGTGTTAATTTTTTTCTTATTTATTAGTTGGTAAGTTTAGGTTTTAGGTTTTATGTATAGTTTTATGAATATGATTTGGATTTTATGTATGTATATTTTGTGAACAGCTGAGAAGTTTTGGATTGTGCGGTATAGAAATGTCTGCGTGGCCTTTGCAGTAATTTTAATTTTGGTGTACGTCCACTACACAAGTCTGAAAAATGTGTATTATTTTCTGACACGTGGCAGCTATGCGCGTCAAGTGGAACTTGATGCACGTAGACCATTACCGCCCGGTTAACGCGTGAGACCCTACCGCTAGGTCAATGGCTTATGGTAAGATCTCAGACCCAAAATGGACGCCCGGCAATTTTCATTTTGCCGCACGTCTATTTTCGGCAAAAAAAAGGGCATTTTTTGTAGGTGTGCTAAAAAATAATTCTGCTTGCTCCCAAAACATGTGTCTACAGTACCACAGACCATTTTTCAGCACACCTTAGTAAAAGGACCCCTTAAATAGCAATGAGATCCATTTATTGATACATAAAAAAAATCTTTGTTTTTTTCATACTTGGCGGCAAAGACATGGAATTCATTACCCATAAATGTACTTTCTGAATCAAATTATCTTCTTTTAAGGAAAACTTAAAAAACAGTCATTCCTAACTTATGTGTCTAAGAAATTATAGTCCTCTAGTTTTGATGACCCGATAAATTTGTAATAGATAGTTTTGTTGCAACTCCAAGGTAATTGACCTTGTCTCTGATTGGAATCCACGTTGAATTCTTTGTGGGTATGTGCGAAATATAAGAAATGTTTTTATTATTATTATTATTATTATTATTCATCTTCTATAGGGATTTTCCCATAGGTACTTGCCCTGTAGAAATCAATAGGAAAATGACTAGCAGGTACTGAGCTAATAGTCCAAGGGAAACAAGACCAGTAAAATAGCCTTTATTATCAAGGAGAATAAAAATCCAATCTAAAGCAAATAGGGTCTCTAACTAGTCAGTCTAGGGCAGTGTTCCCAAATCCGGTCCTGGAGTACCCCTTGTCAGACAGGTTTTCAGGACCTCCACAATGATTATGCATGAAAGAGATTTGCATATAATGAAGGCAGCGTATGCAAATCAAGTTCATGCATAGTCGTAGTGGATATCCTGAAAACCTGACTGGCAAAGGGTACTCCAGGACTGGACTAGGGAAACACTGGTCTAGGGTACGTGCTTCTTTTATCCTTCCAGAGTGTTTGTAGTGTAAAGATGAGTACCAACCCCAACTCCCTCCCTGGAAAATAGTCTGCGGTACTGTGACGATCGCTCATAGTCTAAAATTAATTTAGGATTATAGTATGTGCCACGAACTTATCTTCCATTACTGTACCCTGCTCCTTTATTATTATTAAAATATTTACACTTGCCCGACATGACTCTATTAGGCAGTGGCGTTCCTAGGGGGGCTGACACCCGGGGCGGATCGCCGATGCGCCCCGCCCCCCGGGTGCAGTGCCCCCCCCGGATGCAGCGTGACCCCCCACCGGCGAAAGGACACCCCCCACGAAAGAACCCCCCCCCCCCCCGGGTGCACGCCACTGGGGGGGGGTGCCCGCGCGCGCTTGTCCTTCCTTCGTTCCATGCTCCCTCTGCCCCGGAACAGGAAGTAACCTGTTCCAGGGCAGAGGGAGCATGGAACGAAGGAAGGACAAGCGCGCGTGGCACCCCCCCCCCCAGCAGCGTGCACAGGGAGCGGACCGCACCCACCGCCCCCCCCTAGGAACGCCACTGCTACTAGGCAAACTGTAGATTATAGATTGTAGCACTAGGAAACTACCTTTAAAGTAGGATGGAGGAAAAAGACCTCAACTTACCCGGGTACTCAGGCAAACTATGCCGCTTCCATCTTCATCCGTTCTCAATATACTCAACTTCACAACATACACATCCTTATTATATCACAGAGGTCCAAGTGATCCGAGAGCTATAATAGCTTCAGGAGATCACTAAAGACCTACTTATTCAGAAAAGCATTCCCCAGCGACCTAACTTAGATGCCTCAACCCTGCAACACAGCAAAACCATGGATTGTACTGGACATTATATATGCCTTCCTATTTTCTATCCCTATGTACCTGAAGATACTATCCTTACCCGACCCTAATATCAAATTGTATTTGTTTCCATACCGGACTTGGCGATCGCCTTTACGGTATTACGTAAGCCACATTGAGCCTGCAAATAGGTGGGAAAATGTGGGATACAAATGTAACAAATAAATAAATAAATAATAGGATCCGTCAGATCAGCGTGCCTGCCTCCATATTGGTTGACTGAGCCAAGCATACTTCTAGAGGCAGTACCGCAATCCTCATCAATCCAATTTTATGATTTTTACTTATTTTTTTCATTATAGTAGTCAATTATATTATTTATATTATTTTTTTGCTTTTTCACAAACATTCTTATCCTTAACCTTCAAGTTAGTACGTAGCTTTTCAGCTACAGTTGACGATACATAGCACGCTGATCTGACGGATATAGCTCTCTGATCACTTGGACCTCTGTGATATAATAAGGATGTGTATGTTGTGAAGTTGAGTATATTGAGAACGGATTGATTGTGAACTCCCTTCACTATTCAAGTGGTATATGTGCCTAGTTATTGTTGCTTCCATCTTCATAGCAGTCACCAGGCTAGTCCATCATCATCGGTCTAAAAACCTCCATAAGTGTATTTTTATAACTATGTTCTTTCTGAAAAATTCTTGTTCATATAATCCATCAACCACGTACAAGAACATATATTAAGCTACTTAGCTTTGTTGATGGATTATGGTGAACAAGATGTTTATATTGGCTGCAAAGAGCAAATACTCAAAAAACTCCAAACAGCCCAGAACACGGCAGCCAGACTTATATTCGGCAAACCAACATACGAAAGCGCAACACCCCTTCGCGAAAAACTACACTGGCTCCCACTCAAAGAACGCATCACGTTCAAACTCTGTACCTTGGTCCATAAAATCATCCATGGCGACGCCCCAGCCTACATGTCGGACCTAATAGAACTACCACCCAGAAACGCAAAAAAATCCTCCCGCACATTCCTCAATCTTCATCCTCCCAAATGTAAAGGCTTGAAATACAAATCAGTGCATTCATCAACCTTTTCCTATACAAGCACACAGCTCTGGAATTCACTGCCACGGAACCAGAAATCGGTCTACGAAATGACCAATTTCCGCAAACTCCTGAAAACTTATCTCTTCGACAAAATATATCATAAAGAACAACACGCGTAACTCTACTTTCTTTAAGTTACCCAGGAATGTTCTTTAATGTCTTTTGCTTTCACACTATCATGCACCTAATGTCTATGGCTTTAACACTATCATGTATCTCACCATCATGTACCCAAAACTTCTGCTAAAACAAATGTATACTCTTTTCTATTTCCAGTATCCACGATGAATTGTAAGCCACATTGAGCCTGAAAAAAGGTGGGATAATGTGGGATACAAATGTAATAATAATAATAATATGAAAAAGAATTTTTCAGAAAGAAAATAGTTATAAAAATACAGGTATGGCGGTTTTTAGACCGATGATGATGGACTAGCCTGGTGACTGCTACGAAGATGGAAGCGGCATAGTTTGCCTGAGCACCCGGGTAAGTTGAGGTCCTTTTCTTCCATCTTACTTTAAAGGTAGTTTCCTCAGTGCTACAATCTATAATCTACAGTTTGTGTTGAAAAGGAGTTTGTGTTCCTGTAGAAAAGTATTTTTGAGTTGAAATGACTCTACTAGACTTCAACCTAATGAACTATATTAATCAACCAAGATCTTCCATTTGAAACATATGGGATAAAAGCAGACTTTGCATCACGTTTGCCGCTTCCAGTGGCTCTTGAAAGCACATCTTCCAAGTGTATTGTGTTCTTGAGGGCTCGGGATCCCCAGCAATAAGAAGTTGCCCAGTCATGTCGTTTTGTGTTTCAATGTGATTTCTTCTATCAAAGAAAAAAAAGCTGACGGATACCTTCTCCGGGCAAAACAAGCAAGTTTCCAAAGGAAATCTAGACTGTGCAGAGAGAAAAACGCCTCCAAATTCTGAACACAACAGCAAAGAAAATTATAAAAACAAGAGTGATTTACTGCCTGCATTGAAGTGACAGATTCTTGAAAGCTTACAGCATTTCTAAGTCACTTTTCTGTACTGTACACACTGTCCCGAGGATTTAATGTCTTGCAGATTGTTTCAAAATATTCCAGAACGTAATCATTCTGAAACTATTCTATCCATGTAAAGCGTTCACAGTCTTTGCAATATGATATTTAGGGTAAGTGTTGTATTTTGCAGTCATGTGTTGGGATTTTATAGTCGAATTTGGGAAATTTCCTTTGATGTAAGAATAGCAGCACCTTGTTCTGGAATGGAGAGACCAGTGATCCTGGAGTCCTACATGTGTAGCTCATACATTGTGAGCTGCCCTTTTAGCAAAACAATGATGTAATTCATCAGCAGAAAAGCCACTGGGCCAGACGTCCTGTGCCTTTAGACTAAAATAGGAGAAACCTGCTCACTCCTTCTTCAGTCTGTCTCTAGCATTATCAGCTCTTCTGTATTCACTTCCTCATCTGTCCTCCTTCCCCGGTACTTATTACCCTTTATCTTACTCTCTAAGAGGCCCTTTTACTAAGCCACATAAGCGTCTATGTGCCCAACACACGTCAAAATGGAGTTTCTGCACAGCTACCATGTGACCCTTGCGGTAATTTCATTTATGGCGCGCATCCGCTACGCACGCCCAAAACCTATTTTTTATTTTCTGGCACGCGTCAACTACACGCATCAAGTGGCATTTGCCGCATGTAGGACATTACTGCCTGGTAACTGCATGAGACTTTACCGCTAGGTCAATAGCTCGCGGTAAGGTCTCAGCCCCAAAATGGACGCGCAGCAATTTTGATTTTGTCGCACATCCATTTTCAGCAAAATTTTTAAAAAGGACTTTTTTATACAGGCGCTGAAAAATGGATTGGCGCCCCCCCCCCCAAAAAAAAAAAAACCCGCACCTACACTACCGCAAGCCATTTTTCAGCGCACCTTAGTAAAAGGACCCCTCAGACTTGGATCACCCTTTCCCCTCATTTACTGTTACTATTTATCAATTCTTATAACACCACTAGACATTCATACTGCTGTACAGATACACATGAGTCTGTCTGGGACTTAGAGCCGTCAAGTCATAGAGATAAGTTAAATAAGAAGCTCCAGGAAATGTATTTTTTCCAGAAAAAGAAAACACATGGTTAGAATCAGCAGGTTATGAACAGAGAGTGTCAGGATTTAAGATTTAAAAGTAGTTATTGGTCCATGAGAAGGGGGTAAGTTATGATGCTTAGGGAAAGGTTGCAACTTCTCTTCATGGTTCTCCAAGCTGATTGACTCAGCTGTGGATACCTACAGACACCACGGCCCACTCCATACTCTTTCAGCCAACAGGTTTGGTACTGAGAAATTTGCAGTTTCTAGGTTTAACTCCCAGCTATACCACTATGCAAAATGTAGGACCATTCAGGCAGCTGCAAGGGCGTAGCCAGACCTCGACAGCAGGGGGGCCAGAGCCCAATGTGGGGGGGGGCATATTTTGGTTTCCTCCTCACCTCTGCCCTCCCTTCTGCCACTTCGGCCCCCCCCCCCCCCCGTTGGCCGCCCTCCTGTCGACGCTTCCACCCCCCCCCCACCGCCGCTCCCCCCACCACCACCACCACTGCAAAGGTGCCTTGGCTAGCAGGGGGCCCCAGAGCTAACTTGGGGGGTCCAGGCCCCCCTGGCCCCCCAGAGCTACACCACTGGGCAGGTGTAGTACTACTACTACTACTACTTAGCATTTCTATAGCGCTGCCAGGGTTACGCAGCGCTGTACAAGTTTAAACATGGGGAAGGACAGTCCCTGCTCAAGAGTGCTTACAGGACATCTTGAACCTTACAGAGTTTCCTAGAGCCTGTACTGTAAGCGGAATAAATGTACTTTTTTCTGACAGTAGTATTTGCTCCTTTTTGCCTGCGTGCATTATAGTTTAAGTGCAGTATGTCACAGACCTCATAGACTTACCGGCTAGGAACACAAAAAGATCATCACGTACATTCTTGAACCTCCATTACCCCAGTTGCAAAGGACTTAAATATAAATCAATATATGCATCTGGCTTCTCCTACATCAGCACGCAACTATGGAATGCACTACCAAATGCCATAAAAACAATACACAACTTGATAACCTTCCGGAAATTACTAAAGACCAACCTGTTCAAAAAGACTGATCATAATGATCCTTCATAAATGACCCGACTTCAAAACTCTACCAGAACAAGATAGCATTGAACTCTTTATACCTGTTTACTTCAATTACTTTGCCACCAATTGAACGTTATGCATTACCCCCTTATCTCTTACTACTACTATTACTACTACTTAACATTTCTAAAGCGCTACTAGGGTTACGCAGCGCTGTACAATTTAACATAGAGGGACGGTCCCTGCTCAAGGAGCTTACAATCTAAGAGACAAGTGAACGGTCAGTCCGATAGGGGCGGTCAAATTGGGGCAGTCTGGATTTAGTGAATGGTAAGAGTTAGGTGCCGAACACAGCATTGAAGAGGTGGGTTTTAAGCAAAGACTTGAAGATGGGCAGGGAGGGGGCTTGGCGTAAGGGCTCAGGAAGGTTGTTCCAAGCATAGGGTGAGGTGAAGCAGAATGAGCGGAGCCTGGAGTTGGCGGTGTTGGAGAAGGGTACAGAGAGGAGGGATTTGTCCTGTGAACGGAGGTTACAGGCGGGAACGTAGGGGGAGATGAGGGAGGAGAGGTAGTGAGGGGCAGCAGACTGAATGCATTTGTAGGTAAGAAGGAGAAGCTTGAATTGAATGCGGTATCTGATTGGAGGCCAGTGAAGTGACCTGAGGAGAGGGGTGATATGAGTAAATCGGTTTTGGAGGAATATGAGACGTGCCGCAGAGTTCTGAACAGATTGAAGGGGGGATAGATGGGTAAGTGGGAGACCAGTGAGGAGTAAGTTGCAGTAGTCAAGGCGAGAGGTAATGAGAGCATGGACGAGAGTTCGGGTGGTGTGTTCAGAACTGTTATGAACTGTTTATATACTTACTTAAATTTATTTTAATACTGTTTGTACTCTAAATGTTATAATACCTTGTATTTCTCATTCCGTAAATGGCGATCGCCATTACGGCTTTATGTAAGCCACATTGAGCCTGCAAAAAGGTGGGAAAATGTGGGATACAAATGCAACAAATATATAAATAAATAATATGTTTAGGAAGTTGTGTGTATAAATTCTAGTTTCTGCCAATTAGTGTTGTTAACAATGCTGATTGGCTTGTTAAGCCAATTAAGTTACACACGCTGTTATAGAGTACGCTTGGATTTTGGCATGGATTGCTAGGTGTGCTATACAGAATCTGGAAGACTATGGCTGACATAAGTGCTTGCAGCTAAGTACATTCATATACCTCTTAGACTTAAGCAGTTAACAGTTTTATTTTACAGGTACCGGGTCTGTCCCTAGTGATCTCACAATCTAAGTAGTACATTGTACTACAGTTGTACTTGGGGTAACAGAGGGTTAAGTGACTTGCCCAGGGTCACACGGAGCTGCAGAGGGAATTGAACCTGGTTCCCCTGGATCTCAACCCACTGCCGACCATCAGGCAGCAGCAGGAATTGAACCCAGTTCCCCAGGTCTGCAACCCACTACTCTAAACATTAGGCCACTCCTCCCCTCGTGTATGTCCAGTTATATTAGCAATCTATGAAGATATGTAGGCATCTACTTTTCATTATAGAATTTGCACCAATATATAGGCACACTGTCAGAATTCTTTATAATTGACTGCTTAATCTACCACGTCAACCATGATCTTTAATGCAATACCACTTGTATCTCTCACTCCGGAAATGGCGATCGCCATGACGGAACAATGTAAGCCACATTGAGCCTGCAAATAGGTGGGAAAATGTGGGATACAAATGCAACAAATAAATAAATAAATTACCCCCAGTAGGCTCAAGTGGATGAGTAAACTGTACCCTCTGAAGAGTGTGAATGCCCAGTCTCTCCTGAGGATGGGATCCCAGGTAAGGGTGCAGTGACTCCGACTACATGTAATCGGTCCAAGCAAGGCTGCGGTGACTCACATGGTTACAATTTTGCCCCAGTTAACTGGAGCTACAGTGACTCATATTTGGCAGATGATTTCAAGCCATATTCGTAGGCTTGGTTCTGGCTTGTTTCTACCTGTGAAATTTTAGGTTGGATTCTTTCTGCACTTACTCTGCATAATTACCCTTCTCAATATTTCCATCAACAACTTAGTACATTATAAGTGCACAGAGGCATTATGCCAAGGACAGAGGTGATCACAGGATGCCAAGGAAAACCTGCAGCACTCGAATCCCAAAATTACATGGCAGGCATCCGTTCGGTTCCATGCGGAATCATAGCAGCCAGAACCAAAACTGAAACAGGACTAAGACAAACTTAGGTGGCTTAATTTTACAACTTGTCCTGTTTCATTTTTCATCAACGGTCACTAGCGAAAAGCCCAGGGCATAGCCCTTGCATCTGGACCTGTTGCTTCCCTGGCTAATAGGCTCCGTTTCAGAAGCCTGTCAACAGTAAGAATAATTGTTTCAAGATTTGGGGAACCATTCCATAATCAAGTCCAAACACATCTGTCCATTAATATGAGGGCTCAGCTAGAGAAGGGTATTTTTTTCTTCTACTCATCTGAACAAGTATAGAAAAATCTTCCTTTTGCTTTTTTTCTTGCCTTTGCCCCTTGAGTTCAGCCTGCAGGAAACCGGGCTCTTTTTTTCATGACAATAAACTTATATTCGAATATTTAACGGACAAAGACTTTGGTACTCTTTCATTACCATTTTTGTCATGATGCCTTAAAATTGCTTCAGCCAAATGTAATTAACACAAAAGGTCAAGATAACTGTTCTGCCCACCAGCCAGTTACCACATAAATCTACGGTATTTGCCTTCAGATTTGTTGTTTCTTGGCTCCTCTTTTTACAGATAATCATGATAGCATACTAGATTTGGAGGTAGCATACGGATTGTTCTACTACTACTACTACTACTTAAAATTTCTAGAGCGCTACTAGGGTTACGCAGCGCTGTACAAATTAATAACTAAGGACGGTCCCTGCTCAGAAGAGCTTACAATCTAAAGGATGAAATGTCAAGTTGGGGTAGTCCCGATTTCCTGAGTAGAGGTGTTGTGATTAGGTGCCGAAGGCGACATTGAAGAGGTGGGCTTTGAGCAAGGATTTGAAGATGGGTAGGGAGGGGGCCTGGCGTATGTGCTCAGGGAGTTTGTTCCAAGCATGGGGTGAGGCGAGGCAGAAAGGGCGGAGCCTAGAGTTGGCAGTGGTGGAGAAGGGTACTGAAAGGAGGGATTTGTCTTGAGAGCGGAGGTTACGGGTAGGGACATAAGGGGAAATGAGGGTAGAGAGGTAAGGAGGGGCTGCAGATCGAGTGCATTTGTAGGTTAGTAGGAGAAGCTTGAACTGTATGCGGTATCTGATCGGAAGCCAGTGAAGTAACTTGAGGAGAGGGGTGATATGAGTATATCGGTCAAGGCGGAAGATAAGACGTGCGGCAGAGTTCTGGATGGACTGAAGGGGGGATAGGTGGCTAAGTGGGAGGCCGGTGAGGAGTAGGTTGCAGTAGTCAAGGCGAGAGGTAATGAGAGAGTGGATGAGAGTACGGATGGTGTGCTCAGAGAAGAAGGGGCGAATTTTACTAATGTTGTAGAGGAAGAAGCGACAGGTCTTGGCTATCTGCTGGATATGCGCAGAGAAGGAGAGGGAGGAGTCGAAGATGACACTGAGGTTGCGGGCAGATGAGACAGGGATGATGAGGGTGTTATCAACTGAGATAGAGAGTGAAGGGAGAGGAGAAGTGGGTTTGGGTGGGAAAACAATAAGTTCAGTCTTGTTCTCTTATACTAGTGTGAAAGAGCCTTTTCAGAATTGCGAAATCTGCAGCATTCAATATGGAACTCATACCTCTGGTCCAGTACAGCTCCGTTGGATCCAGCTACTAAAACTCAAGCTAACCCACAAGAGGTGATCTACTAGGACTGTTCCAAGCCAGATTCCTGCCCAGTGCAACACACCACCTAATACCCCTGCGCTGCCCACTGTGCCTCGGCCAAGAAGAGGTGACAGTGGACATGGAGCAATTTTGGCACCCCTGCCTCCCTGTGCGGCCACATTGCTCAAACGCATCTCAGTAAGACCTTGTGACTTACAAACAGAAAGTGCTCTGAGTGTCTAACTACTGGGAAACAGCTACAAAAAGAGTCCTTACTGAGTATTTTTTTCTTACATTTGTACCCTGTGCTTTCCCACTCATAGCAGGTTCAATGTGGCTTACATATTATATACAGGTGCTTATTGGTACCTGGAGTAATGGAGGGTTAAGTGACTTGCCCAGAGTCACAAGGAGCTGCCTTTGCCTGCAGTGGGAATTGAACCCAGTTCTGCAGGACCAAAGTCCACCACTCTAACCACTAGGCCACTCCTCCCCTACAATTGTAGAAGAGCTGCACGGACCATGATAATGAAACTCATCAACCTCCAGCATGGTGAATCACTCACACCTGAGTTATAGGATCTACATTGCAACAACAGCAGTTAAGGACTATGAGACCTATTTAGTATGGCCAATTTTACCCAGTGGGTTTTGCTGGTGGTTTTCATGGGGCTGCAAACAAGTTAGGCTTCGTACAATTGAGTTAGTGTGCATGTAAATCAATCTCATGCACGTTCATGAGACTGCCTGGTGAAAGAAGAATGTTAGGGTCAATGGTCTCGTATTTGGTCGTCCGGTCCACGGGCCTCCTTGTCGGCTGCCATAACACAATCTCTTTTCTTTATGTATCACAGGGCCCTTTGGACACCTAGAAAGAGCAAATTGTCTGGGTCCTCTATGTGTGATTTGTGTTGGTCATGCCATGCAACTACTGGAACTTTTGTGCATCTTTTACTTGAATGTCCTAATCTTGTAATATTTTGGTCAGATGTCTTGGATAAATTACAAGAGATTTTTTGGGTTTCAAGAATCTTTTTTACCCAAATATGTAATTTGGAAATCTATTTGCATTCCATTTTTATTTACAGAAAACGATAAACTATTGTTTGACTTTTTGGTTTCTGTTGCTCTGAAACTAATCATATCGCATTGGAAGGGCAATTCTCAAGTCAATGTTGTTGTTCGGTGGAATTGGATCTTACTGTCCAAAAAATATGAGCCGACTGCATTGACTTCTCTGCATGGCCATAAATCTGGTCTTCAGAAATGGAAAACATTGGATCTGTTCCTTTCAACTACGGTTTGACTTTTCAGCATGGACTCAGCTTTGTGTATTTTAGTGTGTATTTTGTTTTGTTATACTATGGTACATGGTTTTCTTTCTGTTTGTTCTGTTATATCTTTAAAATGTAATAAAAAAATAGTTAACAAAAAATAAAAAAAAGAATGTTAGGGGCCTCTTGGCTTGATGTCCTACCTGCTGTCATGACTGCACTCAGGTGCTAGGGAGGGACAGAATTGCTCAGCTCCGAATGAGTCAGCAACAAGTTCCACCCCTTGACTGAAGACATTCTCTGGTGCATGGCAGCAGCCATGGGGCACAGCCAAAGAAGCAACATTCCCTGGTATTCTCTTTGGTGTAGCCAGGAATGGAGGCCAGAATGCGAACCCCTATCAGTATGGGTTCCAGAAGGCCCATAGCACTCAATCTTCTTTACTGTCTACAATAGATGTGCTTCGACAAAGTTTAAATCAGGGTAAAAACTATTTTTTTTGTTACATTTGTACCCCGTGCTTTCCCACTCATGGCAGGCTCAATGCGGGCTTACATGGGGCAATGGAGGGTTAAGTGACTTGCCCAGAGTCACAAGCAGCTGCCTGTGCCTGAAGTAGGAATTGAACTCAGTTCCTCAGGACCAAAGTCTACCACCCTAACCACTAGGCCACTCCTCCACTGTTGCTACTATTTGAGATTCTACATGGAATGTTGCTATTCCACTAGCAACATTCCATGTAGAAGTCGGCCCTTGCAGATCACCAATGTGGCCGCGCAGGCTTCTACATGGAATGTTGCTAGTGGAATAGCAACATTCCATGTAGAATCTCCAATAGTATCTATTTTATTTTTGTTACATTTGTACCCTGCGCTTTCCCATTCATGGCAGGCTCAATGCGGCTTACATGGGGCAATGGAGGGTTAAGTGACTTGCCCAGAGTCACAAGGAGCTGCCTGTGCCTGAAGTGGGAATCAAACTCAGTTCCTCAGGACCAAAGTCCACCACCACTAACCATTAGGCCACTCCTCCACTCACCTCTTTGGTGGTTTTCTAGACATTTCAACTGCCTTTGATACGGTGTGTCATAGTATTTGGTGGAGAGACTCTAGATGCTTGGCATACCGGAAACATTTGGAGTGGTTTTGGGCATTTTGGGTGACAGAAGGCAGGAGGTAAAGATGGCTGATAAGATCTCCCTCTTAGCCCCATTGGTTGCAGAGGTGCCACAAGGGTTGGCATTGGTGGTCTTGTTTAATTTGTATTTGATTCTACTGTGTTGACAGTTAAAGGAATTAGACGTATGCTACAGAATGTATGTCCATTTCTTTTTTCTGTTTGAGAAAAGACGGCAGAGGGGAGATATGATAGAGGTCTATAAAATAATGAGTGGAGTTGAACGGGTAGATGTGAAGCGTCTGTTCACGCTTTCCAAAAATACTAGGACTAGGGGGCATGCGATGAAGCTACAATGTAGTAACTTTAAAACGAATCGGAGAACATTTTTTTTTCACTCAACGTGTAATTAAACTCTGGAATTTGTTGCCAGAGAATGTGGTAAAGGTGGTTAGCTTAGCGGAGTTTTAAAAAGGTTTGGGCGGCTTCCTAAAGGAAAAGTCCATAGACCGTTATTAAATGGACTTGGGGAAAAATCCACTATTTCTGGGATAAGCAGTATACAATGTTTTGTACATTTTTGGGATCTTGCCGGGTATTTGTGACCTGGATTGGCCACTGTTAGAGACAGGATGCTGGGCTCGATGGACCTTTGGTCTTTCCCAGTATGGCAATACTTATGTACTTATGTACCACTGTTGAGAAGGCAGACTATAAGGTTTGGAGTTTGTTAAACATATTGCTAATTGGGTGCATGATAATAGGTTTGCATTGAATGTTGCAAAGACAGAAATTTTGTTAACTTTTTAGCAGTTAAAGATAGGACAGCTATTTATGTGGTTCTATTTGACCACTAAACTTATCTGGTTAGGTGCTGAATATCAAGAGCCTAACTCACTGGATAAGTCACACGATATAGCTGTATATGCGCCAGGTGCTAACCAGCGATATTTAGGGGAGATAACTGGTTATCTCCCACTGAATATTAGCGGTTAGGCCAATATCCTATTTAACCTGTCAGCAACCACGTCTGGCCGGTTCAATAGCTCTGAAAACTGAAGGGAATGTTCTTTAGGGTGAAAATTAAGCAAATCTTGAAATAGGGCCCATGTAGAAAGCAGCAGAGCCAGGAAACAGGCACATCTGTACTTTGAGCAACTGAGATAATGTACATAGTGGAATACTGCAATGTGAGAAACCCGAGGGGAAGTCATGAGATAAATTGCACAGAACTGCAGAATTCTGGACCAACCAAGAAATCTTAATGATGCTGGAGAAATTCCCTAGGGGTTTGTTCCAGCTGTGGTTTTGAAAATAAATAGGATTCTGCTTACATTCCTGGTCAAATGCAGACGATAGATGGGAGCAGAACGGGATTGTGTCTGCTACTTTCTACTAGGGCTAAAGAAGCTCGCACACAGCAGTGCCTTCAGAGCATTTCCAAGAAAAATGGGACCTCAGAGCTGGCAACCAATCTTCCAGCTCCAAAATGGAGAAGATAGTTGGACTTGCTTGGAACATCAATACCAAGTGGGGCCAGTGCTTCCATTAGGCAACCTAGGTAGATGCCTAGACTAGAGCACCAAGATTTCAGGCTGAAGACATGCTTGCAGTTAAAGTGCAATCACTTACACTAGCCCTACAGCTTGTGTAAAGGTCCGTGCTTAGATGTTAGCCAGGACCTGCTTAAATTATTGTAGTCTATCATTTTTTTTTTATTTCTAACCCATTTATACCTAAGCGGTTTACATTTATTATTTTTTTTTTGTTACATTTGTACCCTGCGCTTTCCCACTCATGGCAGGCTCAATGCAGCAGGCAATGGAGGGTTAAGTGACTTGCCTAGAGTCACAAGGAGCTGCCTGTGCTGGGAATTGAACTCAGTTCCTCAGGACCAAAGTCCACCACCCTAACCACTAGGCCACTCCTCCATAAATACATACATAATAAAACAATCATATATAAACACATTAAAAAAAAGAAAACAGTCACATCAATTAAACCACTCATCCAACCACCATCCCACATCATCAATATGAATCTGCTGTTTGTGGTTGTTTAGATTTAGTCGATTCATGGGTTTCGGCATATAAATTGAAGCTTAATAAAGAGAAAACAAAGTTTTTATGGGTAGGTCCACTATTACCTCTGAATGATATGTTGCTACAAGTTAATAATTTTCAGATGTAACTGGATATTTCTTCCAGAATTCTGGGAACTGAGGTGGATAGTCAACTATTTTTAGGAACCCAGATTCATAAGGTGGTAAGAGGTTCTTTTCTGTTACTAAAGAAATTAAGAACTATTCGGAAATTTTTTTTATTTGCCTGTTTTTAGATTGTTGATTCAGGTTTTGATACTTTCAAAAGTAGACTATTGCAACTCTATATGTATTGGTCGCACAAAGTTGCTGAAGTCCAAATTACAACGAGTACAGAATGCAACAGCAAGAACTATTTTTGCAGTAGACAAATATGATCATATTACTCCTTTGTTATTTCGATTGCATTGGTTACCATTAGAAGCAAGATTTCAATATAAGGTATCAGCTTTGACCTATCAAGCAGATTCTCTCTTCAGCTGCAACTCAGATCCATTCACTGCAGAAGCCCATTGTTGTCAGGGTTGCGGTCTTCCCGCAACACTGGGCAGGTTTTCTGCGAGCAGCTGCGGAAAATTTTCGGCGGCTATGGGGTGCGGGTTTGGGCTTTTTTTCCTGTGGCCGCTGTGCGCTTTTTTCCGGGGCTTCTATCGGTCCAATTTGGTCCAATAGAAGCTTTTCAGGGGCGTGGCTGACGTCAGGGGCAGGGTTAACGGCATCAGGGGTGATGTCAGGGGGCGGGGTTAATGACGTGGGAGGCGGGGTTGGTGACGTGGGAGGCGGGGTTTGACTTTGGGCGTTTTTTGGGCGGGTTTAGGGCTGATTTTGGGCTGGGAAAATTTTTCCCATCTGGCAACCTTGCCAGGGTTGCCAGATGGGCGGTTTTCCCACCCAATTGGGCGGTTTTCCGCAACCCGCCACGGGAAACTTTTGCCCGCGGTGGGTTGCGGTTTTTTGGGCTGGTTTTGGTTTTTTTGGGCGGGTTTTGGGGCGGTTTTTCGGCCGGCGGGGGGTGGGGCTAATTATGACAGAGGCGGGGTTTATGACGTTTTGGGCGGGGTTTGCCAACGTATTGGGCGAGGCAATGACGGCGGGGGCAGGGCTGATGACGGCGTGGGCGGGGGTGATGATGGAAGGGGTGGGGCTGATGACGGCAGGGGCGGGGGTGATGACGGAAGGGGCGGGTTGATGACGGCGGGGGTGGGGGTGATGATGGAAGGGGCGGGGTTGATGACGGCGGGGGTGGGGGTGATGACGGAAGGGGCAGGGCTGATGACGGCGTGGGCGGGGGTGATGATGGAAGGGGTGGGGCTGATGACGGCAGGGGCGGGGGTGATGACGGAAGGGGCGGGTTGATGACGGCGGGGGTGGGGGTGATGATGGAAGGGGCGGGGTTGATGACGGCGGGGGTGGGGGTGATGACGGAAGGGGCGGGGGTGATGACGGAAGGGGCGGGGGTGATGATGTCGGGGGTGGGGTGTGTGCGGTTTTTGGGCGGGTTTTGGGCTGTTTTGGTTGGGATTTTTTTTTTTATATGGCAACCCTGAATCCACCAACTCTCCCGCAAGGGGTTCAAGGTGAGGTAACAAAATGTCAAAACTGAACATACATCAGGAATTAGCAAAAGCAATACAAAGAAAAAGAGTTGCATGACAACGTCAATAAACATCAATTCCAGAAAACAAATGAGTCTTCAAAGCCTTCCGAAAGGCAAAGGAATTCTTCAGAAGGTGAATCGCAATAGGAAGGGCTATAACAAAGGCGAACAGCTGAAAACCAAACACAACGTGTAAAAATTGCCTTAAATGGAACGGATTTAACAGATGGAAAAGTCAGTATTAAATAATTACATAATCAAGATGTAGAATTCAGGGCCAGCCCAAGGCAAGATGCTGCCTGAGGTAAAGCTAACATGCTGCCCCCCCCCCCCACCCAGGCCAAGATGCCAACCCCCCCCCCCCCCCCCCGAGGTGTTTTATCTTATCACGATGATGTTTTAAACCCTGTAGTGGCAGGCGATTCCCATATGCTGCCCTGCTGCCGCCAGCACCCGCCTGCAGTTGCCTGAGTTTCCTCAGGAAGGAAGAGAAAATAAGATGATACCTTTCAGCAGCATTCCTAGGGGGGGGGCGGTGGGTGTGGTCCGCCCCGGGTGCACGCCTGTTCCGGGGCAGAGAAGAAGCATGGAACAACGGAGGACAGGCGCGCGCGGCACCACCCCCCCGGCGGCGTGCACCCGGCGGGGGGGTTCCTTTACGGAGGTGTCCTTTTGCCGGGGGGGGGGCGCTGCACCCGGAGGGGGCGGGACGCATCGGCGATCCGCCCCGGGTGCCAGCCCCCCCAGGAACGCCACTGATACCTTTTTTATTGGACATAACTTAATACACTTCATGATTAGCTTTCGAAGGTTGCCCTTCTTCGTCAGATCGGAAAAAAGCAAGGAAGGAAGGAAATTTTGGCAGGAAATGAAAGGAGGAAAGTCCGTTGCTCACAAATTCATATGTAAATAGTGGAGCAGAAACTGGGAATTGAATTTTTCTTACTCATACCTACATTAAAAAGAATTGGAGACAACAGTGACCCCTGTGGTACACCACACAGGGAACACCAAGTTTCTGATTCAATGTTGTTCTAAATTTCTGATTGTAAGTTCTAAATTTCAAAAACCCTTCTAGCCAGGAATAAACTGATCCAATTATCCCAATTTCATCCAATAAAGACAAGTTGGTTCAGAACAGCATCCCTGGAGTGGTCTAACTTATTGACTGATTAAAGAAAAGAGTGTGTGGCAAATGGTCTTTATGAGCAGTCAAAGAGCAACAAAGTGAGGCGAACTCAAGAAAGATGTCCAATAAGTCTTTAATTCTGACATGCATAAAACACGGCCGTGTTTCGGCACAAAGGGCCTGCCTCAGGGGTCAATATATCTCTGATGAGCAGTCACCCAATACAGTCTCCAGGCATAAGTAAGGGACCTAACTTACACATATACAGAGTAGAGGAGTGGCCTAGTGGTTAGGGTGGTGGACTTTGGTCCTGAGGAACTGAGTTCAATTCCCACTTCAGGCACAGGCAGCTCCTTGTGATTCTGGGCAAGTCACTTAACCCTCCATTGCCCCAGGTACAAATATAAGTACCTGTATATAATATGTAAGCCACATTGAGCCTGCCATGAGTGGGAAAGTGCAGGGTACAAATGTAACAAAAAATAAATATATATACAATAGCATACTGTAACATAGTAGATGACAGCAGAGAAAGACTTGCACTGTCCATCCAGTCTGCCCAACAAGATAAACTCATATGTGCTACCTTTTGTGTATACCTGACCTTGATTAGTATCTGCCATCCTCTCGGCACAGACCATAGAAGTCTGCCCAGCACTAGCCCTGCCTCCCAACCACCAGCCTCCTCCCCCCCCCCCCCCCCCCCCTCACCAGCTCTGCCACCCAATCTCGGCTAAGCTCCTTAGGATCCATTCCTTCTGAACAGGATTCCTTTATGTTTATCCCAGGCATGTTTGAAATCCATTACCGTTTTGATCTCCACCACCTTCCGCAGGAGGGCATTCCAAGCATCCACCACTCTCTCTGTGAAAAAATACTTTCTGACATTTTTTTGAGTTATCTATCTATCTATCTATCTATCTATCTATCTATCTAATCTAAAAGTAAGATTAACAAGGTTATAATCTTCATAAGGGGACCAGCTTTTGATATCACAGAAATACACTGAACACAATCAGGTGCGGTGAAAATTATTACTGATAGAGTCATTGAAACAAAGACATAAGACCAGAAAAAAAAACAGAAGATTAATTCCTCCTTGGAAGAAACATATAGAGGAAAAAAATCAAACTACTGTGTGAGAGACTTTACTGATGAGCATCTCAAAGGACTGAGGATGCCAAAAATAATGAGAAAAAAATCCCAAACCTCAAGTCAAAGCAAGCTGCAATAACTGAAAAAGAGTCTATGCTGCAATGATAGATTGAAAGTAACAGCATAAGCACAACGGAAAACAGAAAGGAGAGATACTAAAATAAACTATTTAGACAGAATCCAAAGCAATTCTATAGGGAATTGCGGAAGAATTGTAGTCAAAGCCAAAATAAAAAATTTCTAAGCATATATAAGGATTATGTAGAGGGCAAAAGAGAGTCAGAATGGTTATCCAGCATTCAGGAGAAAATGGTTATCAATAGAAATCAAACAAAATAAAACATGGAAAAGAAAATAAGATGATACCTTTTTTATTGGACATAACTTAATACATTTCTTGATTAGCTTTCGAAGGTTGCCCTTCTTCCTCAGATCGGAAATCTATTTCTATTGATTTCTATTAATAACCTTAAGAGTGGACTAACACGGCTACCACACTCCTCTACTTAAGAAGAAAATGGGAAAGAAGACATCAAAACTATTCAATGGCCTGAAGTAATTGTGTAATACTGCGAGACTGTCACAAGAGGTCGCAGCAGGCATTTTCTTAAGGGAGCTGCAAGGGGCAGGAGTGAATAGGTTTTGCTCCTGCCCCTTTTGCCCACACTGAACCACCAGGGAGCTAAGGTAGGCCAGGGGGACCTACTGAGACGGGAGGGGGGGGTCAGGTGATCATTCTGCAGGGGGGGAGGGGGTACTTAAAGGCATGGGCTGGGGGAGGGGGAAGGAAGGAGGGGGGGCTTTTCAGAGACTGGGAAGGGGCTCCCAGGGCTCTATTATGTAGGTCCCAGCCAATAGTCAGGGTCCACATAACTGCCTTATGCAAGCCCCGGATGAATTTTGACTGGGACCTACATAAGTTTCGGCAGCTTGCCTCAGTTAAATTAGCCCCAGGTATTCAGTGTCAGTTCCCAGACATGGCCCACTCTGAATATCTTGGAATGATTCTGCCCACAACTGTCAGTATTTTTAAAAATGCTGACTGCTACAATCTGAACATTACCTCCACCATGACCAACTATATGACAAACCTAAACCCCAGTATTCAGTGATGCACCTAGGGTCGTTGATACCCAGGACAGATCATTTTTAACACCCCCTCCTCCATGCATGCACTGTAGGCTCTGGCAATCCCCAGCCTCTTAATAGGAAGTTGACAGCAGTGGGAATCAAACTCAGATCCCCGGGATCAAAGTCCACTGCACTAACCACTAGGCTACCCCTCCACAAATGATTCACATCCACCCGTTCCACTCCACTCATTATTTTATAGACCTCTATCATATCTCCCCTCAGCCATCTTTTCTCCAAGCTGAAGAGCCCTAGACGCTTTAGCCTTTCCTCATAGGGAAGTCGTCCCATCCCCTTTATCATTTTCATTGCCCTCCTCTGTACCTTTTCCATTTCCACTCTTTATTTTATTTTATTGCATTTGTATCCCACATTCCCCCACCTATTTGCAGGCTCAATGTGGCTTACATAGATTAATAACATTGTCAATTCGGATAACAAATTGGGTTCAGTTAGTAATGTGTAGTGATTAGGAAGGGAAAAGAAGAAGAAGGTGGAGAGTGAATAGGGAAGTTAGAGAAGGTCAGTGTTCATAATTGAGTGGGTTGGTGAGGTGACTTAGTGGGGTTGTCGGTTCTCATTGTAGGCCCTGTTGAAGAAGAATGTCTTCAGAGATTTCCGAAAGATGGTTGTTTCGTTGATTGCTTTCAGGTCTGTTGGTAGTGCATTCCATAGCTGCGTGCTCATGTAAGAGAAGGTAGAGGCATGCATCAGCTTGTATTTAAGACCTTTGCAGCTGGGGTAGTGCAAGTTGAGAAATTTGCGGGATGATCTTGTGGCGTTTCTGGGAGGTAGGTCTACGAGGTTTAGCATGTATCTTTTTTGAGATGCGGTGACCAGAATTGAACACAATATTCGAGGTGCAGTCGCACCATGGAGCAATACAAAGGCATTATAACATCCTCATTTTTGTTTTCCATTCCTTTCCTAATAATACCTAACATTCTATTTGCTTTCTTAGCCACAGCAGCACATTGAGCAGAAGGTTTCAACGTATCATCAACGACAACACCAAAACCGCTCTATGAAAAGAAGTGCTCCAACGGAGTTTTTTAAATTTTTTTAATGAGCAGACTTAAAAGATGGCAGCTTTGCCTATGCATCATATTTGCCATTTATACAGTTTCCATTGAATGAGACATTTCCCCTATATGTAAACCACCTTGATTTGTGCTTCAATAGAAGGCGGTATATCAAAAATTGATAGACTTAGACTTAAACATGAACTTACTAAACAGCGCCAGAGAAATAGCAACGGAACAGCGGTTCAGAACAACTCCCTAATGCTCAATGCTATGAACGTGTAGCATTGAGCATTAGGGAGTTCAGCAGGAGGATTGTGCTGACACATGAGCTCAAGAGTTGTGCATCAAGAACATGCCCAATCAAAGTGGCCTCTCTCTCGCCAGTCGCCAGAACTGCCTTTCTTCCCCCATTTGATGCCTTGTGACAAGCAAGTTCTGTAAAGTGTGAGAGGCACTGAGCAGCTCCTGAGTTTCTTGAAAATTAGCAGACTTTCTACTCGGCATGTAAGACTGAAGTGGCAGACCTGCAGCTCCCAGGGTATGCATCACTGATAATGCCCCCCTCCCTAGACTGAAAAAATAAAGCAAAAGAGGCTTTGTTCAAGAAATACAAAAGAATGCAACTAGAGGATCACGGAAAAGATTATCGGATTAAACTGAAAGAAGCAAAGAGGGAAATACGGCTAGCGAAAGCACAAGCAGAAGAAAAAATGGCTAAAGATGTAAAGAGAGGTGACAAGACTTTTTTCAGATATATTGGAGAAAAGAGAAGAGATAGGAATGGAATTGCGAGACTGAAAGATAATGAGAACGGAGAGTGATGAAGATAAAGCGAACGTGCTAAACAATTATTTCTCTTCGGTGTTCACAGAGGAAAATCCTGGAGAAGGACCACGGTTGGCTGCCAAGGGAACATCTGGGAATGGAGTGGATACTATGCTGTTTACGGAAGAAAGAGTTTATAAACAGCTGGAGAATCTGAAGGTGAACAAAGCTATCGGGCCGAATGGGATACATCTCAGGATACTGAAGGAGCTCAGAGAGGTCCTGGCGGGACCTCTTAAAGTTTTATTTAATAGATCTTTAGAGACGGGAGAGGTTTTGTGAGATTGGACACGAGCGGATGTGGTCCCTCTTCACAAAAGTGGAGACAGGGAAGAAGTGGGAAACTACAGATCGGTAAGTCTCATGTTGGTGGGTAGGAAAAATAATGGAGTCGCTGCTGAAAGAAAGGATAGTTAACTTTCTAGAAACCGACGGGTTGCAGAACCTGAGGCAACATTGCTTTACCAAACGAATCTTATTGACTTTTTTGACTGGGTGACCAAAGAACTGGATGAGGCACGTGCGCTAGATGTAATCTACTTGAACTTCAGCAAAGCTTTTGATACGGTCCCCCACAGAAGACTCGTGAATAAGCTGAAAGGCTTGAACTTAGGACCGAAAGTGGTGAACTGTATAAGAAACTGGTTGACCGACAGGTGGCAGAGGGTGGTGGTAAATGGAATCCGCTCGGAGGAAAGGAGGGTGAGCAGTGGAGTTCCTCAGGGGTCGGTGCTGGGGCCTATTCTGTTTAATATATTTGTGGGAGATATTGCTGAAGGGTTGGAAAGAAAGGTGTGCCTTTTTGCGGATAACACGAAAATAGCCAATAGAGTGGATACCCTGGAGGGAGTAGAAATGATGAGAAGAGATCTCCGAACGTTAGAAGAATGGTCAAGGGTCTGGCAGTTAAAATTTAATGGCAAGAAGTGTAGAGTGATGCACTTGGGGTGCAGAAACCCAAAAGAGAAATACCAGATAGGAGGGGAGAGATTAGTAAGCTCGACTCAGGAGAGAGACCTTGGGGTGTTGGTGTCGGAGGATCTGAAGGTAAAGAAACAATGCGACAAGGCGACGGCCATGGCCAGAAGGATTGTAGGCTGCGTAGAGAGGGGCATAACCAACAGAAGAAAGGGGGTGTTGATGCCCCTCTACAAGTCGTTGGTGAGGCCCCACTTGGAGTATTGTGTTCAGTTTTGGAGGCCGTATCTTGCTAAAGATGTAAAAAGACTGGAAGCGGTGCAAATAAAAGCTATGCAAATGGTATGGGATTTGCGTTGCAAACCGTACGAGGAGAGACTTGCTGACCTGAACATGTATACCTTGGAGGAAAGGAGAAACAGGGGTGATATGATACAGATGTTCAAATATTTGAAAGTTATTAATCTGCAAATGAACCTTTTCCGGAGACGGGAAGGCGGTAGAACTAGTGGACATGAATTGAGGTTGAAGGGGGGCAGACTCAGGACTAATGTCAGGAAGTATTTTTTCATGGAGAGGGTGGTGGATATGTGGAATGCCCTCCCGCGGGAGGTGGTGGAGATGAAAACGGTAATGGAATTCAAACATGCGTGGGATAAACACAAAGGAATCCTGTTTAGAAGGAATGGTTCCACGGAATCTTATCGGAGATTGGGTGGCGACGCTGGTAATTGGAACCAAAACGGGAGCTGGGCACACTTCTACAGTCTACACCCTGATTGTGACTGAATAGATAGGGATGGGCTGGAGTGTAAATTTAAGGGGCTTCGATGTTAGCTTCAGAACTTAGTACAAGAAGAGTGCTGGGCAGACTTCTACGGTCTGTGCCCTGAGAAAGGCAAGGACAAATCAAACTCGGGTATACATATAAAGTATCACATACCATGTAAAATGAGTTTATCTTGTTGGGCAGACTGGATGGACCATACAGGTCTTTATCTGCCGCCATTTACTATGTTACTATATGAGGGGCAGCAAAAAAGTTAACACCAATCTGTGTAAGGTAGCAATTTCTCAACTAGTCATGGGTTAAGTAATAAAGGGCAACTGTGGCCACAAGAACAGGTACAGAAGAGAAGCTTATGAAGGGCTCCATTGGAATCTATTGGAGTTGGATGGGGGGGGGGGGAGTAAAAAAGCAGGCACAGTAGTCTTCAGAAACCCTAACACTGGTGTAGGGTTCAATGCAGAAAGAACGCCCGTATTTGGTGTGCTGTCCTCTGAGCATTGGGGAGGAATAGGGAATCACCTCATCAGCATGCATTTGCACGCGCTGTGAGCCGGCGAGCTCGTTGGTTCACACACTCATTGGCTCTGAGCATTTGGCACTAAAAAATGCAGGTGCTAATCCAGGGCTAATGACCTCTAGCACCTGCATTTGCTTCTGAGCATCAGGGCCTAAGGCAGGAAGCCAGAAGAAATTGCTTGCTGCAGCTGCTAATTCTCCTGTCTCTAATTGGTCCTGAACAGCAGAATGAGCCAATAAGAAACCAGAGGTGGAACCACAATTTCTCTAACTCCTGTAGTGATGGGGTAGGGGCGGGGCAGTACAGAGAGGACAATACAAGCCAGTGTTGTGTGGTAGAGGCAATAGCAAGGGAAGAGGGTGGGGGCACAGGGAACAGAAGAAAGACTGAAAGAGAGAAAATCTGTGCAGCCCAGAGCCACTCCCACCACCCGGCCCCTAGCTTGTACTTCAGCCTCCAAGTCCCCAAGCAAATGAGTCACCAGCCACCTATGTACAAGAAAGACCTATGCACAAACCAGAACCAGTCAGAAGTCACCTCCAGAAACTAGGTCACGTAACATTCCCACATTTACCTGTATGACTCATGATACTGCTTGGAAAACCAGAGGGAATAAAAGACAAGACAAAACAAAAGCTGAACTTTAGTAGCCTGAAGAACTGAGTAATTAATCAAATGCTTAACCGCTGGGCTCATTTTCATTTCAGAGACAAAGCTAAGCTTTTGTGGTGTGAATCATTATCGGTAACTTTGCTTTTAAATCATTGTTAACTCACTTAAAAGCACCTCTTTGTTTGCTCCTACTAAGAAAGCATTGTAACCACAGGATGCTGGGAATTATTAGGAAAGGGATGATAAATAAGATGGAGAATACTTTAATGCCGCTGTCTCGCTCCATGGGCAACCTCATCTTGAGTATTGTGTTCAGTTCTCATCACCGTATCTCAAAAAAGATATAGAAGAATTAGAAAAAGGTTCAAAGAAGAGCAACCAAAATGTTAAATGGGATGGAACTCCTCCCATATGAGGAAAGGCTAAAGAGGTTAGGGCTTTTCAGCTTGAAAAAAGAAATAGCCGAGGGGAGATATGATCTGAGGTCTACAAAATCCTGAGTGGTGTAGAACGAGTAAAAGTGAATCCAACTGCAACTGTGATTGAGGTGTGTGTGCTCACCTGTGACACCATGATGAAGATTAGCATGTGGCCCAGATGAGTGCGAAACAGAGCCGAGCTAGCGGGACATGAGACTCAGCTCAGGTTACACTTGGAAGGCTTATATCTAAGCTGTATTTCTCTGTTTATCTCCCTCTTCCCTGACCTACCCACACCCATCCTGTTAGACTATCAATGAAATGCTTTGATGTTCCCATGCATACCTCCTACAGACCCCCACCCTGTTAGACTGTCAATGAAATGCTTGGATGTTCCCATGCATACCTCCTACAGACCCCCACCCTGTTAGACTGTCAATGAAATGCTTGGATGTTTCACTTATATATACTGTCATCTTACACATTTGCTTATTTCCGATCTGAGGAAGAAGGGCAACCTTCGAAAGCTAATCAAGAAATGTATTAAGCTATGTCCAATAAAAAAGGTATCATCTTATTTTCTTTTCCATGTTTTATTTTGTTTGATTTCTATTGATTTAAGCACAAGAAACAGGCACCAATGTATGCTTTCACTTTCGGATTCACCAGGACTTGTGCACATTTTATTTCTCAGTACCGGAGCTTACAGGTTTGCACGGGCTTTCTTCCATTTCCAAAAGAAATCTAAACTGTTGGCTTTTAAGCTAGAAACCAAGAGATATCTGCTCTTCAAACCTTCCACCATGGTTCTCTGACCATTGGGAAGGCAGAGCAAATGATGTCATTAGTATATGTGTGACTACATTTAAATACAATGTGCAGCCACGTCTGCTGCACGCATTGTTTCCTGCGCTAAAGCCCTCTGACCTTTCCGTGTAGATTTATGTATGTGCTATTCCCATGCTAACTGGCCTTACCGTCGGTGGTGGGTTTTGAGCATTGGCTTGCTGGTCCTCTGGAACCACCTGACCAGTCTGGTTTTCAGGATATCCACAATGAATATACATGGAATATATTTGCATATCATAGAATTTTGCAAATATATCTCATGCATAATTTAGAAAACTAAGCCGGCCTGAATTAGGAGCCGCTGTCCTGGAATATTTGGCAATGTTGGTTAAAATACATCAGTTAGAGCTGGGGGTCATTCCCTCTCCTCCTGTTCCAGACCATCACCAAAAGTATTCATGGTCCTGGATTTACTTTTTTCCCATCTTACAGCTGTTTTGTGATCAAATTTTTGTAGATAATTCTCGAGCCATCTTGAAGGCCGGAAAAGGCTCCGTTTTCAAAGCACTACTAAACAGAGGTTCTCTCTCCTCCAGAGCAGGTGCAGCTCTGAACCGATTCTGCTTCGCACGGAAACAGACTAGCACATTTCTTTTAGAAACTTCCCCTGAGACCAAGAAAATCTGAATCCTTGCACATCTGTGCAGCAGCTGACTCTGTTCATGCTACACCCACTAGCTTCACTTGTTGATACAGGATCTTGTATTTATTTGATTTTCAATCATCTTAAAATGATAATATCAAGGAAAGATAACCACTGTTCCCTCTAAGCTGTGCAGTCATGCGTCTTTTTTTAAACTGCCATGCGGCAAACTCTCCAGGGCCTTCCCCACCTCCCTCTCGTTGCCTTCCCCATCGCTGCTGCTTCTCCAGATGAGCAGCGGCAAAACAACATAAAGCCACTGCAGGGTCTCCATGTGCCTGGCAGCCAGTCCTTTCCGCTCCAATGTCATCTTGCTGTTCTGGGGCAGAATTGGCAGCTGCTTATAGAGAGGTTCTGGCCCAGTGACTGAATTATGCTTTTTTTGTGTGTGCTATGGTTGCTGCAGCAGCGGTGTCAGGGGGAGTGGAGCAGAAGATGCCAAGGTTGGTCATGGAAGGGAAGAGAAAAGACACGATGGAGAAGGGACAGAGAGACATAGAGAGAGATACTGGATGGAAGAAGAGAAAGAGGCAATGCAGAGAGAGGGGAACAGGTGCTGAATGGGGGACAGAAAGGGTGCAGATGCTGGATGTAAGGGGAGAGAGGGGTCAGATGTTGGATGGAAGAGGAGAGAGAGAAAGAAGATGCTGGATGGAAAGTTGAGAAAAAGGATGCAGATCCTGGATGGAAGGGGGAGAGAGAAAAAGGGGACATACTGAAAGGAAGGGGGAGAGAGAAAGAGGGGAGATGTTGGATGGAAGGGGAGAGAGAGAGGGAGGAGATGCTGGTTGGATGGAGGAAGAAAAAGAAGGGAAATGCTGGATGGAAAGGAGAGAGAGAGCGGAGATGCTGCAGAGAAGGAGGGAGAGAACGAGGGAAGATGCTAGATGGAAAGGTGGGGGGAAGAGGGGGAGATGCTGCATAGAAGTGGGGGGAGAAAGAGGGTAGAGTTAGTGAAAGACTGGAGAATATGAAGAAGGGGAATAGGAGAGCCAGGATGGGAGAAAGAAATGGAAAACTGTAGGTAGACACAGTAAAAAGAGGGATATTGAAGACTGGATAGTAAGAATGAATTAAAGCTGGATAGAGATACAGAAAAAGAAATTGAAGAAAGCTGAAAGGAAAAGGAAGAAAGAAAAAAAAATGACAAATGGACAGGAAACCCCAGCAAGAGAATTAAGAGAAGATGGAAGAAAGCAGAAATCAGAGACTGGGATCAGCACAATTAGAACAATTAAATGAGCAGACAACAAAGGTAAAAAAAATGGATTTTATATTTAGTTTAGGATAAAGTAGTGTGGTAGGCATGCTAATGCAAGTTAATAAATACAAATAGCAAATGGAAATAAAGTGATGCCTTTTTACTGGACTATTTTTAATACATTTTTTACTAACTTTCAGAGACCAAAACCTCCCATAACAGCAGTATACTTGTCCTGTCCTGAGTAAAGAGGGGTTTGGCCTCTGAAAGCTAGTTGAAAAATGTATTTAGTCCAATAAAATGGTGTCATCTTATTTTCCATGTTTTGTTTTATTGCTATCTTTATATTTTGCACAGTACAGGGGGATATGCATCACTGTTTCTCTGGCGTTGCACTGTATGCAAAGTTTGGCTTCTTGGAGAATCAGTTTAATTTTTGTCTACATATTTCTATTTTTGGTTTGTGGTTCAGTGGCGTTCCTAGGGGGGCTGACACCCGGGGCGGATCGCCGATGCGCCCCGCCCCCCCCCCCCCCCCCCCCCCGGATGCAGCGCGGACCCGCCCCTGCGAAGGACCCCCCCGGGTGCACGCCGCTGGGGGGGGTGCCGCGCACGCCTGTCCTCCATTGTTCCATGCTTCTTCTCTGTCCCGGAACAAGAAGTAACCTGTTCCGGGGCAGCGAAGAAGCATGGAACAACGGAGGACAGGCGCGCGCGGCACCCCCCCCCCCAGTGGCGTGCACCCGGGGCAGACCGCACCTACCGCCCCCCCCCCCCCCAGGAACGCCACTGTTGTGGTTATATATTCAGTACTGGGTTTGGGTCTATTTCGGTTCTGTGTGTGTGAAAGAGACCAGGTTTTCTGTTAGCATTGAATGTCTTTATAGGATTGGTCTGTACTAATCTGACTTGTTTAGTTTTCCAATAGATATACTGATATTCTAGTGCCCACCACAATGTTTATGGTGATGCCTTTTCCTAGGTAGGCCCTTGTTGTGTGACACGTGAAAGTTAATGCTGTAATGGTATGATAGAATTGTTCTGTAGGTCCTGAGTGACATATGTAGTGTTTTGTATTACTTCACAGTATGCCTGGTACTGGATTTTGGATTTTTATTTATTTATTTTTCTAAGTTTGTATCCCACATTTTCCCACCTCTTTGCAGGTTCAATGTGGCTTACATTATACCGTAGTGGCGATCGCCATTTCCGGAATGAGAAGTACAGAATATTATTACAATTAAATTATAGAAAATATAAACTAAATTAGAAGAAAATAGATATACAATTCATTTCAGGTATTTGAGATCAAGGGTAATGTATAACGTTCAGTAATGTGCCAGAGCCGGTGGTTGGGAGGCGGGGCTGGTGGTTGGGAGGCGGGGATAGTGCTGGGCAGACTTATACGGTCTGTGCCAGAGCCAGTGGTGGGAGGCGGGGCTGGTGGTTGGGAGGCGGGGATAGTGCTGGGCAGACTTATACGGTCTGTGCCCTGAAGAGGACAAGTACAAATCAAAGTAAGGTATACACAAAAAGTAGCACATATGAGTTCTCTTGTTGGGCAGACTGGATGGACCGTGCAGGTCTTTTTCTGCCATCATCTACTATGTTACCTCTATGTACAGTGGGGGAAATAAGTATTTGATCCCTTGCTGATTTTGTAAGTTTGCCCACTGACAAAGACATGAGCAGCCCATAATTGAAGGGTAGGTTATTGGTAACAGTGAGAGATAGCACATCACAAATTAAATCCGGAAAATCACATTGTGGAAAGTATATGAATTTATTTGCATTCTGCAGAGGGAAATAAGTATTTGATCCCTCTGGCAAACAAGACCTAATACTTGGTGGCAAAACCCTTGTTGGCAAGCACAGCGGTCAGACGTCTTCTGTAGTTGATGATGAGGTTTGCACACATGTCAGGAGGAATTTTGGTCCACTCCTCTTTGCAGATCATCTCTAAATCATTAAGAGTTCTGGGCTGTCGCTTGGCAACTCGCAGCTTCAGCTCCCTCCATAAGTTTTCAATGGGATTAAGGTCTGGTGACTGGCTAGGCCACTCCATGACCCTAATGTGCTTCTTCCTGAGCCACTCCTTTGTTGCCTTGGCTGTATGTTTTGGGTCATTGTCGTGCTGGAAGACCCAGCCACGACCCATTTTTAAGGCCCTGGCGGAGGGAAGGAGGTTGTCACTCAGAATTGTACGGTACATGGCCCCATCCATTCTCCCATTGATGCGGTGAAGTAGTCCTGTGCCCTTAGCAGAGAAACACCCCAAAACATAACATTTCCGCCTCCATGCTTGACAGTGGGGACGGTGTTCTTTGGGTCATAGGCAGCATTTCTCTTCCTCCAAACACGGCGAGTTGAGTTCATGCCAAAGAGCTCAATTTTGTCTCATCTGACCACAGCACCTTCTCCCAATCACTCTCGGCATCATCCAGGTGTTCACTGGCAAACTTCAGACGGGCCGTCACATGTGCCTTCCGGAGCAGGGGGACCTTGCGGGCACTGCAGGATTGCAATCCGTTATGTCGTAATGTGTTACCAATGGTTTTCGTGGTGACAGTGGTCCCAGCTGCCTTGAGATCATTGACAAGTTCCCCCCTTGTAGTTGTAGGCTGATTTCTAACCTTCCTCATGATCAAGGATACCCCACGAGGTGAGATTTTGCGTGGAGCCCCAGATCTTTGTCGATTGACAGTCATTTTGTACTTCTTCCATTTTCTTACTATGGCACCAACAGTTGTCTCCTTCTTGCCCAGCGTCTTACTGATGGTTTTGTAGCCCATTCCAGCCTTGTGCAGGTGTATGATCTTGTCCCTGACATCCTTAGACAGCTCCTTGCTCTTGGCGATTTTGTAGAGGTTAGAGTCTGACTGATTCACTGAGTCTGTGGACAGGTGTCTTTCATACAGGTGACCATTGCCGACAGCTGTCTGTCATGCAGGTAACGAGTTGATTTGGAGCATCTACCTGGTCTGTAGGGGCCAGATCTCTTACTGGTTGGTGGGGGATCAAATACTTATTTCCCTCTGCAGAATGCAAATAAATTCATATACTTTCCACAATGTGATTTTCCGGATTTAATTTGTGATGTGCTATCTCTCACTGTTACCAATAACCTACCCTTCAATTATGGGCTGCTCATGTCTTTGTCAGTGGGCAAACTTACAAAATCAGCAAGGGATCAAATACTTATTTCCCCCACTGTATGTAATGACAATGTGATTAAAGTAACCAAATAAAAATAGTTTGATGTTAATTTATTCTGGTACAGTTTTGATGTCAGGTCTTTTATGAAGGATCCTTTTGATAAGTCTCTTTTGAACAGGTTAGTCTTTAGTAATTTCCGGAAGGCTGCCAGATCGTGCGTTGTTTTTATGTCATTCGGTTATTTACATAACACCTCTCTTAGTAGTAGCTCAAGCCGAGTCATATTCAGATACAGTAGGTATTTTCCTGTCGCTGGAAGACTTACAATCTATGTTTTCATCTGAGGCAGCGGAGGGTTAAGGGCCCCTTTTACGAAGCTGTGGCAAAAGGGGGCCAGCACTGGTGTCAGCGCTGTTTTACACGTGCGCCGAGGCCCCCTTTTACCCTGCAGGAAATGGCCGTACGGCAAGTAAAGCACTTGCCGCAGGGCCATTTCAGGAGGGAGCCCTTACTGCCACCCATTTCTCCTAAGTCTAACCCCCCCCCCCCCCCCCGCAACCTCAATTCATATCCTCTAGCTTTACCACTTTCCCTTCTCTGGAAAATATTTGTTTCTATATTAATGCCTTTCAAGTAATTAAACATCTGCATCCTATCTCCCCTGTCCTTCCTCTCCTCTAGAGTATACGAGGCGGGGATAGTGCTGGGCAGACTTATGCGGTCTATGCCAGAGCCGGTGGTGGGAGGCGGGACTGGTGGCTGGGAGGCGGGGATAGTGCTGGGCAGACTTATACGGTCTGTGCCAGAGCCGGTGGTGGGAGGCGGGGCTGGTGGTTGGGAGGCGGGGCTGGTGGTTGGGAGGCGGGGATAGTGCTGGGCAGACTTATACGGTCTATGCCAGAGCCGGTGGTGGGAGGCAGGGATAGTGCTGGGCAGACTTATGCGGTCTATGCCAGAGCCAGTGGTGGGAGGCGGGACTGGTGGCTGGGAGGCGGGGATAGTGCTGGGCAGACTTATACGGTCTGTGCCAGAGCCGGTGGTGGGAGGCGGGGCTGGTGGTTGGGAGGCGGGGATAGTGCTGGGCAGACTTATACGGTCTGTGCCAGAGCCGGTGGTGGGAGGCGGGGCTGGTGGTTGGGAGGCGGGGATAGTGCTGGGCAGACTTATACGGTCTGTGCCCTGAAAAGGACAGGTACAAATCAAGGTAAGGTATACACAAAAAGTAGCACATGTGAGTTTGTCTTGGTGGGCAGACTGGATGGACCGTGCAGGTCTTTTTCTGTCGTCATCTACTATGTTACTATATTCAGGTCTTCCAGTCTCTTCTCATATGCCCTTTGGTGCAAACCCCTTATCAATTTTGTCGCCTTCTTCTGGACCGCTTCAAGTCTTCTTACATCTTTAGCAAGATATAAATACATATTCCAAACATTGTCAACCTACCAAATACATTGATAGGTAAATCATTTTGGTTGCCAGTAACCTCAGGATTTCTGTTTACAGCGTTATGAACACCACTGTTCACATGGCCAATAGAAAGATACTAAACTGGGGAGATAGGGCTGACTGGGAGCCAAGTGCATATTTTTCCAGAATATGTTTCATTCTATTCTATTTAAAAGGTTGTATTATTTTGGCATGCATAAACCAGACGTGTCTCAGTTGGACTACTGTAACTCTCTTTATGTTGGGTTGAATGCCAAACTCTTACATAAATTACAGATGATGAAAAATGTGGCTGTAGGCTCGGTTTTCCATCTGAAAAAATATGATAGAGTATCTCAACATGCAAGAAAATTGCGTTGGCTTCCTCTCAAGGCACGCATTGTTTTTAAATCTGTTTGTATGATTTTTCATGTTTTAAATAGTAGTACCTCGGAGTTGTTTATTTTATCTTTTTCAGATCTTTCTTTTCTCTTCTCGGTTACAGGATAATTTTTTTATTAAAACTTCCTGCGTTTAGTGGTGTTTGATTGAAACGTCACTTTGAGGCTATGTTCTCTTTTCGAGCTATTATGATTTGGAACATGCCTTCCTCTATGTATTTGATCCAAGGTTAATTATATGTAATTGCATTAAAAAATTGAAATTTTAGGTTGTTTTTATTTTTAACTTCTGTAGCTCGTCATGCTGTTCTGAGTCTTCTTTTTCTGTTAACCATCTTGAATCTCATGCTGGGACTAGTGCGGTATACAAATCTCAGATTAGGATAGTCAAGGGGTCCTTTCCGGCTGCGTTCAAAAGTGCCCTACTGTCTCTTGGGGCCCTGTTTACTAAGCCACGCTGTAGGCGTTCAAACATTTTAGTGCGTGCTAAAAATTTGTGTGCACTAACGACAGA
This sequence comes from Microcaecilia unicolor, assembly GCF_901765095.1. NCBI lineage: Eukaryota > Metazoa > Chordata > Amphibia > Gymnophiona > Siphonopidae > Microcaecilia > Microcaecilia unicolor. The sequence continues at coordinate 346,973,711 of NC_044035.1, read as the reverse complement.
GACACCCATGAAGAAAGACTAAGGAGGCTAGGGCTTTTCAGCTTGGAGAAGAGACGGCTGAGGGGAGACATGATAGAGGTATATAAAATATAGAGTGGAGTGGAACAGGTGGATGTGAAGAATCTGTTCACCCTTTCCAAAAATACTAGGACTAGGGGGCATGCGATGAAACTACAGTGTAGTAAATTTAAAACAAATCGGAGAAAATGTTTCTTCACCCAACGCATAATTAAACTCTGGAATTCATTGCCGGAGAATGTGGTGAAGGCGGTTAGCTTAGCAGAGTTTAAAAAGGGGTTAGACGGTTTCCTAAAGGACAAGTCCATAAACCACTACTAAATGGACTTGGGGAAAATCCACAATTCCAGGAATAACATGTATAGAATGTTTGTACGTTTGGGAAGCTCGCCAGGTGCCCTTGGCCTGGATTGGCCGCTGTCGTGGTCAGGATGCTAGGCTCGATGGACCCTTGGTCTTTTCCCAGTGTGGCATTACTTATGTACTTATATGTACTTATATTTCTATGGGTGTCTCTAACGTTAGCACATGCTAATTTTTAGAGCACGCTAAAAATTTGGTGCGCCTACAGCGCAGGTTAGTAAACAGGGCCCTTGTTTTTTTAAAGAGTGATGCTTATACAGGAGGAACAGTGTTCCCTCTATACTGCGCTAAATATCCAGGAGATGAATACAATTCAGAGTAGCTATAAATATATATGTGACCGTCTCTGGAAAAAATGACTAATGTCACCAGAAACAAAAAATTAGGTTTTAATGGATTCTGTAGAGCAAACTGTAATACAACAGTCCAAACCTCATCTTTTTATGTGAAAAAAATAAAATAAAAAGGTTACAGAAGTATAAATATGTAACTTTTGCAGATTGCTTATGGACCCATGTCATGAAAAATCAGCCACATTTTGGATCCGCTACTTTAGTCACCTTTATCCAGAGACCTTTACATATAGTTAAACTACTGGCAAGCAAGTAGGGAAAGCATGTAGAACATGGCTCTTGCAATTCTTTCCAGCTTCCCTGCTAGTGTTTATATATGTGTGTGTACATACACATCTGTGTTTGTGTCTGTAAGATGTGCTCACAGAGTAATGTAACAAAAACCTTTTGCTCGCAAAGAAAAATTTTTACTCACACCAGCTCAATCCTTAGAGGAAACGTTGACGATAACATAATTATAATTATCTCTTGACAGAGCAGTAGAGATAGAGTACAGTGAATATCTCCGTAAAAGGTTGTTTGTTGCAATCCTTATGGATCATTGGCAAGGGAAAAACCCAGGTATTGATAATGTTATGTGACATTTCTTTCCAGTATACAAAAAGAGTGGGAAGTAGACCAGGCTGTCCAGGAATAACGCACAGACTTCTAGTGATGATAAAACCTTTATTTCAGAGACTCGACACAGACCTGTGTTTCGGCAGTGAGCCTGCTTCAGGAGTCTTCATATAAAAATTAGTGAATCACAAATGAGTAATCATGAATTGGTACAAGGAGTAAAAAACAAGGGTCTTGAAAAATACCTTTGTAACACAAATGCAGTGAAAGAAACAGCAAGTTATCTGTACTCTCAAACAAACAAACTTGTACCAGTTCACTCATTTGTGATGGAGTTCCTTTCTGTTTTCACTTTTTTTCGGGTCTGTTTTATGAAGGTGCACTAGTGTTTTTAGCGCACACTAATACATAAGTACATAAGTAATGCCATACTGGGAAAAGACCAAAGGTCAATCGAGCCCAGCATCCTGTCCCCGACAGCAGCCAATCCAGGTCAAGGGCTTCCCAAACGTACAAACATTTTATACATGTTATTCCCGAAATTGTGGATTTTTCCCAAGTCCATTTAGTAGCGGTCTATGGACTTGTCCTTTAGGAAACCGTCCAACCCCTTTTTAAACTCTACCAAGCTAACCGCCTTCACTACGTTCTCCGGCAATGAATTCCAGAGTTTAATTATGTGCAGTGCATCTTTTCTATCAAAAAAGGTGCCGGTACTCAAATGCTAGGCCACCCTTCAGGGGTGGGGTGATCACTGAGGGATCCACCCCACAATAGCCAGGCCCCCTGCAACCAGTCACAGAATCTATGACAAGGCAGAATTGTTGCATAGAGCCTGAAATCTTTCATTAACACTTGGGGTCCATGGGTCAAATTTTAGCAGACAATAGAAAAGGTGCCGGTACTCAGTACCCCCAAGTACCCCCTCAAAAAAAGCCCTGATTATGTGTTGGGTGAAGAAAATTTTTCTCCTATTTGTTTTAAATTTACTACACTGTAGTTTCATCGCATGCCCCCTAATCCTAGTATTTTTAGAAAGTGTGAACAGACGCTTCACATCCACCTGTTCCACTCCGCTCATTATTTTAAATACCTCTATCATGTCTCCCCTCAGCCATCTCTTCTCCAAGCTGAAAAGCCCTAGCCTCCTTAGTCTTTCTTCATAGGGAAGTCGTCCCATCCCCGCTATCATTTTAGTTGCCCTTCGCTGCACCTTTTCCAGTTCTACTATATCTTTCTTGAGATGCGGCAACCAGAATTGAACACAATACTCAAGGTGCGGTCGCACCCTGGAGCGATACAACAGCATTATAACATCCTCACACCTGTTTTCCATACCTTTCCTAATAATACCCAACATTCTATTCACTCTCCGAGCCGCAGCAGCACACTGAGCAAAAGGTTTCAGTGTATTATCGACGACGACACCCAGATCCCTTTCTTGGTCCGTAACTCCTAACGTGGAACCTTGCATGACGTAGCTATAATTCGGATTCTTTTTTCCCACATGCATCACCTTGCACATGCTCATATTAAACGTCATCTGCCATTTAGCCGCCCAGTCTCCCAGTCTCCTAAGGTCCTTCTGTAATTTTTCACAATCCCCTCACGAGTTAACGACTTTGAATAACTTTGTGTCATCAGCAAATTTAATTACCTCTCTAGTTACTCCCATCTCTAAATCATTTATAAATATATTAAAAAGCAGCGGTTCTAGCACTGACCCCTGAGGAACCCCAGTAACTACCCTTCTCCATTGTGAATACTGTTAGTGACATCCATAGATATCGCTAACATTTAGCATGCCCTTAAATATTAGTACACGTTAAAAACATTAGTGTGCCTTAGCAAAAAAAAACCTTAGTATTGTATATCACTTGATTTTGTCTGGAAAGGTGGATTATTAAGTCCTTAAATAAACATAAACATTGTTTCAGGGACTGACTACCAGGGGCGTAGCCAGACAGCCAATTTTGGGTGGGCCTGAGTCCAAGGTGGGTGAGCATGGGATTCATGCCCTCCCCCGTCCCCCGTCCCTAGCCCCCCTCTGCTCTTCATCCCTCCCTCCACCTGCAAGCCAACAATATTAAATACCTGAGCAAGAGGGGATCTACAAACCCTGCCAGCTGAAGATTTCCTCCTGCTCTTCCAAACAAGCTAGCAGCACTTTCCTTGAGCTGATGCCATGGCCAGCAGGCTGTGCATGCATGAAAACTAAGCATGTGAAGAGGGGCTGGTGTTGGTTTCAGCTCGAGGCAAGTGCTGTCAGCTGCCGTTTGAAAGAGCACTGGCTGTCTGAGAAGGAGGAAATCTTCAGCTGATGGGGTTTGAGGACCTCTGCAAGCCATAGCAAGAGTGCACAATTTTGGGTGGGCCAGAGTCCAAATAAGGTGGGCCGTGGCCCACCCATGGCTACGCCACTGCTGACTACTCCAATATTCATTGATTCTCTTTTGAGAATTGTTGGGTAGCAGTTCTCCCAGCCTTCTCAGAGACTAGCAATATATAAAGCCCATTGTGTTTCATGTTGTTTTTTAACTCAAAACAAGAAAAAAAATCATTTTGTTTTCCATCATCAATAGTATGCACTACTTTCCAATCGTGTACTATTTGAGCACAATGGTGCACTATTTCACACCAGTAAGCACTGCATTAAACTCGCTTTTGCAAACTAGCGCTCAGTATTGTAAATAATAATTTAAAAAAAAACCCTAATAAAACAGAAAATCCCATAAACGACAGAGGAAATTAAACAAAAAAAAAAAGAAATGTTTGCTCTGCATACCCTGATAATAATGAACCTGTCTGGGCCTACACTGAACCAACGTTTCTGAGACCTAAAGCTGTTTGCCTGTTCTTAAAATCCTGTCCTTTGTCGAACCCAGAAATAAGCTTTGTGACAAGCTGGGCTTGCAGCTTGCAGAAAGAGGAACCAATACTTAAAATGTTCCAGCCAGGGGCGGAGGACAGAATGTGTATAGGAGCACTTTGCAAATTATCTGGATTTGCAGGCGATGGAAACAGAGATAGCAGGGTACTGGTGAAATGGACTGTGAAGCAAGATAGTAAACAAACTAATCGGTCTGATGTTTCTGTGGACCACCCTAAACAATCTTGATCAGCTTTCGAGGAAAAGGGGAACAAGAAAAAGGCAGGACTAGTGACGTATCTCCCATAGACTCAATGTTAAGTTTTCCATATATAAGTGAATGTATATCCTATATCTGCGGAGAAAATGCTCTGAGACTGTACCTGTATGCAGCCGAGTACTCTCCCATGAGAAAAGTACTAATATTGCCTGTCTGTTTTTCTATCTTGGGAAGTGAATAAAGCTCAACTTCTTTTTTTTCTCTCATATCTTGTGGCGTCTACTTTTGTTTCTCCCTAACCACGGGAGTGCGTGGAGCGTTCCTCTGGGTTGGGAAGAAAGAAATGAATAAACAACCCCTAGGAAGCTCAGTTGGTTCTCAATACAACCTTGACATGCCAAATCATGAAATCTGACCGTTTCCCCTTCTGTGTATTCTGATGTTCTTAGAACCAATTGCACTCTAATGCTTAGATGGAGTACACACAGGAAACACTGAAGCAAATGCTACAGGCCCAACACGATACAAGAAAGTAGCACCAGACGACAGAAGTCCAAAATAGAGAAGTAAAATTTATTAACCAGGAACCACCCTTAACACAGGAAGAACCCAATGTGACCATGTTTCACCAGAGCAGGCTGCATCAGGGGTCACAATCTATTGGAATCTGTACTTTCCCACCCTTGACTCTTTCCCTGAATAAAATTGTAATTATGTAATTGTTTTATTTTTTTTTTTTTAATGTATTTATTGCATTTGTATCCCACATTTTCCCACCTATTTCTAGGTTCAATGTGGCTTACGTGGTTGCAGAGATATGGAGCATATTCCGGAGTAAATGGATAGAGAGAGCAAAGTGTAGTTGATTCAAGCATATGAGGTATAATCCAGTAAAGATTACGCAGGGTTAGGATAGGGTGGTGCAAGGTTTGTACTTTTGTCCGTTATCGTGATTATTTAGATCGTGTTACGGAGGTTTGGGCGACTAAGTTGGTTCCGTAGGTGGGTTGGAATTCCTGAAAAGGTAGGTCTTCAGGTTTTTCCAGAAGTTTAGGCAATTGTCCGTGAATTTCAGGACTTTTGGCAATTTGTTCCATAGCTGGGTGCATATACAGGAGAAACTGGAGGCGTATATAGATTCGTTTAACGTGTCAGCTTTTAAAAACACCATGGGTTTTTATTTAATTGACACAATTTCCAATAGATTGTGACCTCTGGTTCAGCTCGCTCTGATGCAACATGGCCACGTCGGGTTCTTTTGTTAAGGGTAGTCCCTTGTTGATAAACTCTTTATTTTGGACTCTTGTGGTCTGCTGCTACTTTTCTGTGTCACTGAAGCTTAGATTTTGGAGTCACTGTGATATACATGTTAAGACAATGAAAAGCTGTTTCCTACTTACACAAAGTATTAGCAAACATGCGTTTGATTTCCTGCCAGTATTTTATACAAAGCAACCTTCACACAATTCCATACCATCATTATGTGGGAGATTCACTTCCAGTTTACTAATTCGGCACAGGTATTTTTATGCCCACAGGAGAAAGAACCGTTTGAAGTAATGTCTGGAGATAACTGATTTCTGATTAAGAAAGAAAACCAATGAAACAAGTGAGTAATCTTAACATATTGCAACAGTGAAGAACGTTTGTCCACAAAAGAGGAGTGGGACTTGGGTGCGATCATATGTGATGACGTTAAGGTGGACAAACAGGTAGGAAAGATGACGGTGAAAGCTAGAAGGATGCCTGGGTGCATGGGTAGAGGAATGGCCAGTAGGAAAAAGGAGGTGATGATGCCCCTGTATAAGACTCTGGCGAGACCTCATTTAGAATATTGTGTACAATTCTGGAGACCAAACCTTCAAAAAGATATAAACAAGATGGAGTCGGTCCAGAGGGCGGCTACTAAAACGGTCAGTGGTCTTCATCGTAAAGAGTATGGGGACAGACTTAAAGATCTTAATATGTATACTTTGGAAGGAAATAAATATAAATAAATCAAAACATAGATACGAAAAGAAGATTGTATCTTTTTTATGGACTAACTTAATACATTTTTGATTAGCTTTTGAAGGTAACCCTTCTTCAGTTTGGAAATAAGCAGATCAGGCCACAACTTACACGCAACCAAGAGGGAAAAGAGTTCAAGAAATGTAATGTTCCAAGTCAAAACCTCCAAAACCCACTCGGGTAGCCATGGCTCAGCACATCATGATCTTTGACAGAATATACCAAAGCCAACCCCCCCCCCCCCCCCCCCACCAGCTGCGTCAGAAAATAATTCCAAGTCATGTTGGACATTTCAGGTTGCCGAATGGGCTGCATGCTGTTGAAATTGCAAGGAAAAAGTGCCCATGTATTTAGGTCTCTGCGAATGAAGTGATGTGGCTTAGAGACTTTTGCTGTAGCTGCCGACAGTCACCACAAAAATGCAAGCCTCATGGGAGTGACATGACAGGCAAAATTCAAACTCCCAATCAACGATTGCTCTACCCGGAGCTGCGATTTCTTTGCCGAGTGCACCCGAGATATTAGAGAGAGAAGGTCATCGACTTTCCCCGAGGGAATCCGGGTCACCATATTGACTGTGTCAATTTCAAACCAAGGAACGTAAGTGCCAATCTCGGGCCCTTGGTTTTGTCCACAGGTAGGGGAATGCTAAATTCCTCTGCTACCTGACAAAAATTAGACATTGAACGACTACAGCCATCAGAGTCAGATGGGCCCATAAAATGAAAATCATCTAGATAATGAATTAAAGAAGATAACCCCATCCTTTGCACTACAACCCAATGAACAACAGTACTGAAGCACTCAAAATAGGCACAGAAGACGGAGCAACCCATGGGCATACATTTATTGAAGTAATAATTTTCTTGAAACTGAAATCCCAAAAGAGGAAAGGATTCTGGGTGGACTGACAACAGCCGAAAGGCAGCATCTATGTCCATCTTAGCCAACAATGTACCTGGGCCGCATCTGCAGACCAATGCAAGTGCCTGATCGAAAGAAGCATATCACACCGCACAGCATTCTTGAGGAATGCCACCATTAACGGAGGATCCTGGGGGATAGGATAAATTGTGAATAAGACAGAACTTGCCCGGTTTCTTTTTGGGAATCACAGCCAATGTAGACAAACACGTGGAGGGCCAGAGGGCTGAGCTCTCCAACCCCTGTACCATGCGGGGAGGGGGGGGATGGAGGCATCCCATCCTTCATCCTCACCCTCTTCCTCCCAGGCCTGCTCCTCCCTCATGACTCCACACGGCTCTTCTCTGTCCTACAGGCTGCCTCACTACGCAAGCAAGATGTTTCCCTCCACTGCACCTTGGGTCAGCAGCCATAACAACGGCCTGAGAGGGAGCTGGTCCAAGGAGTGAATGGCAGCTCCCCACATGAACCCGATGCAGCAACAGAAGCAGGAGCAGAGCACCATAAGGGAGAGTTCCTCACTGCCAGCTTGAGCACACTCTTCCGCCATAACAGGAATCAGGACCCCTCTGAGGAGCAGGAAGAATCCTGGCCCCATGTTAAATATGGACTCACTCAGCTCCACCCCCAGGGATCAAGGGAAAGATCTAATTTGTGGGTCTTTTCTGCTGTAGCAAAATTCAAAAACTGCTGACCAAACTAAATGCTGGATTGTCCACAGGTAAGCCTGTGCAGGTGCCCAGCATGCCTTTGGCTTCTAGTTTGGTCTTCTAGCGATTGCTACCACCCCCTCCCCCTCCCCCTCAATTCAGTCTCGGTGAGCAAAGCATCACCCGAAGCCCACCATGATCGCCCAGGCTGGTGTCGAATGATGCTCCCCCCCTCCGCCGTTATAGCCGGGCTCCAGACTAGCCGGTTGCTCTTGGTAATTAATGATAAGATCCTGAATACACTTTGTTGTACTTGATACCTTTGCATGATGGGAAAAAATAAATGCTTGTTATTTTGATTATTAGTCCACCTCCTCCTCCTCCTCCTCCTCCCCCCAGTAAGTTAACAAGCAAAAGAAAATTATCAGGCACATCCCCAAATAAAGTTTTAAACACCAGACAGCAGTTCTTAAAATTAATCCTCAGCTCTGCTGGAAGCCAATGCAAATCCAAAGACAGCAGAGTCACGTGGTCAAATTTAGACTTTTGCTTTATCAATCTTGCATCCATATTCTGCACCGACCGCAATTTCCTCATAGATTTTCCCAATATACCAACATTTAACGAAGTGCAATAATCCAATGAGTATAATACTACAGCTTGAGCCAGAACCCTAAAATGTTCTTAATTAAAGTAGAAGTGAACCAAATGCAACTGTCTCAGTTTAAAAAAAATGTCTTTCGAACCATTGAGGTAACCTGTGGGCCAAAATTTAAACACGAATCCAAAAGAACACCTAATACTTCAGACACAGTATCTGTCTTAAAAGATGTGCCCTCAGATAATTGAATGAAAGCAGGAATAAAATTCTGTTTTTAAACTAAACCAGAGAAATTGAGTCTTTCCATTTTCAGGTGGAAGGTCAGTGACCATTGACAAATCTGTTCCATAATTTTTGATAATCTACACACAAACAAATTCATCAGGAATTAATAAAAAAATATATCATCTACATTTGAGAAAAATCCTTTCGTCAGAACCCAACGAAATCATACTTAAAGTACTCATGCACAGATTATACAATGAAGGAGATCGAGATGATGCCTGTGATACACCACAGGGAGGAATCCAGCCTTCTGAATCAAGCCCATATTTAACACCTTATATTTTCTATTCTTCAAAAAAACCTTCGAACCACTGCATCACCACTCCAAAGATTCCCATTTCTAACAGTTTACGCAATAATAAATCATAGATCACAGTATCAAAAGGAAAAGAGACATCAAATTGCAGCAGAAGCGCCTACTCAGTTCTTTCCTCGTGTATAACGTTAATTCCGGGGCTTTTTTTTTTAGGGGGTACTGAGTACCGGCACCTTTTTCATTGTCTGCTAAAATTGGCCCATGGCCCCCAAGTTTTAATGAAAAAGCTCAGGCTCTACACACCAATTCTGCCTTGTCATAGATTCTGTGACTAGTTGCAGGGGGCCTGGCTATTGTGGGGTGGGTCCCTCAGTGATCACCCCAACCCTCAAGGGTGGCCTGGCATTTGAGTACCGGCACCTTTTTCTCTAGAAAAAAACACACTGGTTAATTCAATCAGCAAAGTTTCAGTGCTATAAAAGCTTCTAAATCCATGTTGGGAAGGATAGTGAAACATTTGAATTTGCCAAGCTGCGGCAAAAGGGGGCCAGTGCTGGCACTGGTGCGTGTTTGATATGCGTGCCGAGGCCCCCTTTTACTGCAGCTGGTAAAAGGGAAGTCTCGCTTTCCGACAGGAAATGGCCGGGTGGCAAGTAAAGCACTTGCCGCTTGACTATTTCAGGGGGGAGCTCTTACCGCCACCGGTGGAGGTGGCAGTAAGGGCTCCTGCGTTAACCCGCGTGCGGCACTGCCCGATTACCGCTGGGTACACTTCGGTGCTACAAAAAGAAATACATTTTTGTAGTACCGGTAATGACGGCATGCTAGGGGTAGGAAGTACTGCTGGGCTGCTGCGGTAGCCCAGCGGTAACTTCCTGTATAGCGATCAGTTAGCCCGTGTTGGGCTTACCACCACTTAGTAAAAGGAGCCCTACAAACTCAAGTGTTGCTGAAAATAAGCAGGTAGCCCTGAACAAGAGACTTAATCGGTCAATGGTTGGTTAAACATTTTGAATATCGATCAGATTATTATTATTAATAGTAATAAATGAGACGGTCTGCTTCTGATAGATTGAAGCCATAGTAACATAGTAACATAGTAGATGACGGCAGAAAAAGACCTGCACGGTCCATCCAGTCTGCCCAACAAGATAACTCATATTTGCTGCTTTTTGTGTATACCCTACTTTGATTTGTACCTGTGCTCTTCAGGGCACAGACCGTATAAGTCTGCCCACCACTATCCCCGCCTCCCAACCACCAGCCCCACCTCCCAACCACCGGCTCTGGCACAGGCACAGACCGTATAAGTCTGCCCAGCACTATCCCCGCCTCCCAACCACCAGCCCCTCCTCCCAACCACCGGCTCTGGCACAGACCTTATAAGTCTGTCCAGCACTATCCTCACCTCCCAACCACCAGCCCTGCCTCCCAACCACCGGCTCTGGCACAGACCGTACAAGTCTGTCCAGCACTATCCCCGCCTCCCAACCACCGGCTCTGGCACAGACCGTATAAGTCTGCCCAGCACTATCCTCACCTCCCAACCACCAGCCCTGCCTCCCAACCACCGGCTCTGGCACAGACCGTACAAGTCTGTCCAGCACTATCCCCGCCTCCCAACCACCAGCCCCGCCTCCCGATCTTGACTAAGCTCCTGAGGATCCATTCCAGTCTTTATGCGTTAGTGCAAGAGATGTAGCCTCATAAATCCAGTTTAGCGTTGGGGTACAGAGGTACTGCTCGTTCCCCAAATAGAGAGGGAAGGTACGGTGTTACTGAAAGGCGACTCCTGCTGTGTCCTGGTTTTCATTGGCTCAGTCTTGGAAGATCAAAGGTACCAGACTCACTCCAGTATGAGTCAGGGACGCAGCATATAAAAATTAATTATTAGTAGTACAAGACAGAAATCCAGATGTTTAGCCTCTGCAAAATGTACCTAATTCCCCTCCTAAGCCTCGCGGGGATTCCTTAGCATGACATGAAATCCTTTGAAATTTTATAGAAGGGATTAGACCACAGCACACACCAGCAGAATAAACTGTTTAACTTTCATCTGCCCAACGACAAACAGCCAAGCCAACAAAGAATTCACTGTTCCAAATATTAGAATTTCTCCACAGCTAAGGAGGGAAATTTACATTTCAGTTAGGGACAAAAAGCTTCAACAAAACAGAAACATCTTTCCAAGGAACAGGAAAGCAGCCGAAAAAGAACCAGAAGCATGTTTTTCCCTTTGTGCCCCAAGAAGTATACAAATTTTAAGAGCTATTGGAGAGTATCTTTAAATGAAAGCCAATATTCATTTATGTGGCTCCCACAGATCAGCACTGGAATAATGATGATAGCCCTCTTCAGAGCTTCATGAGAAGTGCTGCAAAAATATCCATTTACTTGTGGAAAATAACCAAGTTTTGATGTGCTTAAACTGATCCAAATCCAAAGTACATTTGTTCTGAAATCCTTTTGAATGAGAAAAAAATATATATATATCTGGCAAGTACCATCACCAGCTGTTTTTAATTCAGCACAAAGGCTGATGGAGAATCTTTTAACAAAAGATCAAAGGTCTTGTCCTGACACTTGCCTTCTGGCTTCAAAAACTTTATTCCTAGGGGAATTCTGTGCAGGATTAGTGTAGAATTTCCCTTCTCCACACAATTTGCTAATCTTCCTGCAGAATTTGGGTGGCCACCTGGATTGAAAGGAGAAAAGGCCGCAGGGCAGTGGCATAGCCGCCGCAGGAGGGGGGCCTGGGCTCCCCACTTCGAGCTCAGGCCCGCTCCAACACTCTGGTATCCAATAATTGGCTGTGGGGGTGCTCACACCCCACCAGCCGAAGAGTTTCCCTGCTGGAGCCCTAGTGCTCATGCTGCCTGAGCAGCAGGAAGTCGACAGGGATCTGTAGCGGCTGATGCCGGCATTTCTGCACATGCTTCAGTTCATATATTTGAACTGAGCACGCACAGAAGTGCTGGCATCGGAGGCTCAGGCTGAGCAACCTACCTGCTTTCTTGCTTCTTCTCAGACAGCAAGGGCAGGGCTCTGGCATATGGCGGCGAAACATCAGCCGGTGAGGCACGAGTGTCCCCACCAGCAAAGGTATGATCAGGGGAGCGGTAATGGCAGCAGCAGCGGGGAAGGGGGAACTGAGAAGAAATGAGTAGCCCCCTCCCCCCCCCCCCCAGTCCACCCTGATCCCCCAATTAACCTCTGGCTATGCCCCTGCCAGGGATTCTCAGTGGGTCCCATTTTGCTTTACTGCAGTGGTCTCCCGCTACCACCTTGAAACAGCTGATATATTCAAGCACAATTAAGTCTTATAGGGGGTAATCCTGTAAATAAAGCACTAACATTTACATGCAAATCTAATATAATAATTCACACCTCCAATGTTCTGAAGCTGGCTCCGTGGCAGCGTCGCAGTGAAGCCGTGTAGTGTTCGTAGGGTTTGTAATCGCACTCCAGATCACTGCCCCACCCTCGAGGGAACTCTGTAAGCGGCCGCGTCATTGAAAGCCCTGCCCCTCTCCAGCCTTCCCTTCCAGAGAGGGAATGAACTCGAAGGGAAGGCTAGAGACGGCCAGGGCGTTCAATAACGCGGCCGCTTTGACAGAGGTAATCAGGGGAGCAAGGAGAATCGCTGGGTGGCTGGAGGGGGAGCAGGGGAGAGAGGAGAATCTCTGGGTGGCTGGAGGGGGGGCAGGGGACAGAGGAGAATTGCTGGGTGGCTAGAGGGGGGGCAGGGGAGAGAGGAGAATCACTGGGTGGCTGGAGGGGGGCAGGGGAGAGAGGAGAATCGCTGGGTGGCTGGAGGGGGGGCAGGGGACAGAGGAGACACACTCACACCCAGTCTCAATCTTTCTCTGTCACACACACTCGCACATCACTCTCTCTCTCTCTCTCTCTCTCTCTCTCTCTCTCTCTCTCTCTCTCACAGTCACTCTCACACACACTCTCTCAAACATACACACTCCGAGGAAAACCTTGCTAGCGCCCGTTTCATTTGTGTCAGAAACGGGCCTTTTTTACTAGTATGTGTATAAATGACTAGAATACTGGCATATATATATATATATATATATGTGTGTGTGCATGTGAACATATGTGCATAAATGGCAAACATTTACTGATGTACTCTTTAGTAAATGCAAGCGTATTTTAATGTACTGCCTTTCTATGGTTACTTATTTTGTATCTGTGGTAATGGAGGGTTAAGTGAGTTGACAAGGGGCTGCAGGGGAAATTAAACCCAGTTCTCCGGGTTCTTCAGCTGCTTCACTAACTACGAGACTACTCCTGCACTCTAATTTACATAGCGCATATATTAAAGGTGGGTGTTCACATAGGCAGGACCACACTTACACTCATAACTTATAGAATGATATAAGTTATACACGTACTCCAGCATCTAAAGCCCAAACGATTATATCAACTCTAGCCTATGCTCGTTCCTAACTTCATAGGTGCATATATATCCAGTTACACAAATATTCTATAAAGGAAAGTAGGCGCCCTCTAGGGGCCAAAATCTAGGTGCCCTCAGTATTATCATGAGCCTTAGGCAAGGTGGGGGTGGCTAACTGTCTGCTGTGGTTGGTGGGATGCAAGGACCAACTGGCTGTCTGCTTGTTTAATTGAGGAGTGGAGGTACAGTCTAGGGGAGGAGGAAGATAAGTCTGACTGGCTGCTTTGGAGAGGGGGTGGAGCAAACCAGCTATCTGCTTGCGGAGGTAGGTTGCATGGCTTGGGAGATAGGCTAATTGCTTGAGAAGGAGAAGGAGGAGGCATGCTGTATGATGGTTTGTGAGGGCTGTCTGGATAGTGTGAAGTTAGGACAGACTGACGGGTTGACTGGCTGGCTGGCTGGCTGGGAAGAGACTGGTAGGGAAAAGTTGGGCATGTGAGAGTGATGATGACTGCAGGAATAAGATGATGATGACGAATGGATGTTGCCATATTGTTAGGACTTCTTGGTGTTATAGATTTTAATTTGGCAGCCTGTGGATCCTGAGAGGAGTTCTAAGCAGTCGGCAGCACTAACTACTTGAAACTGCTGTCATTTTTGGTAACAACCACAGACACCACTGTATTACCACAAACACTGGCAGCTGCAAGAATTTGGCCCTGCATACAGTTCAGGGTTTGCAAACTGGTGAAGTAAAATTCCTGAAAACCCAGAGTCTCATTTTAGTGCATTACTAGAGTACTCCTGGGGGTTTCTGCCTCAAAACCTGAAAAATCTTACATCTTTCAGAAATAACATGTTTTTCTGTATTGCAGATGAATTCATTACCATTCAAAGGTAGTGACTGTGGCAAACAGAGCTGCGCCATTTTCAAGTATTGCGTGCAGAATTCTTCCAAAGGGACCCTGCATGCAAGCTAGCGATAGGGGGTACAAAAGGGGCAATTGTCCTAAGCTCCAATACTACAGAGGGCCCCAAGCCTATCTGAAGCTGACAGATTTTATATTAATATAAAATTGAAGCCTACTGTTTGACTTTGTAGCCTCCCTCCCAGATTTCTTCCCTGGTGCGACTTTGAGAACTCACCAGTATCCTAGTGCACCATTTTCAGCATTAGCACCATGGATTTTGACTTTTTTTTATATTAGTCTAATATTCTTAGTACCTTAGCAAGTTTTAAATTATAGAAAAACTCAATAATACAAAGATGGAGACAGCAGTCCAGCAACGAGAGGAGTGCTGTCCAGTCTTTTGCACTAAGCTTCACATGTATGATTATCTCCCAGTTGGTGAGAGGTTATATGTGTGTGCCCGATGCAAAGAGCTCCTAGCTCTCAGAGAACAGGTCTGTTCTCTTAAGGCTAGAATAGAAGACTTGGAGGAGCTGAGAGAGACAAAGAAGTACATAGAGGAGACCTACAGGGACATTGTAGAGAAGTCCCACCTCCAGTCTGGCAGCTCCTCTGGTGAAGTAGGAAGTACTCCTGTAGCTAGGACCTGCCCACCAGGGGATGCACTATCCTCTCACACTGAGGATATGTCTCCATGATCTGCCCAGGCGGGAAGGGTTCGAACAGCTGTTGTAGTTGATGATTCAATCATTAGGCATGTAGATAGCTGAGTGGCTGGTGGATGTGAGGATTGCCTCGTCACTAGCCTGCCTGGTGCAAAGGTGATGGACCTCACACGTCACCTAGATAGGATCATAGATAGTGCTGTCGTGGTACATGTGGGTAGCAATGAGATATGAAAATGTGGGATGGAGGTTCTGGAAGCCAAATTTAGGCTCTTAGGTAGAAAGCTGAAGTCCAGATCCTCCAGAGTAGCATTTTCAGAAATGCTCCCCGTTCCATGTGCAGGACCCAAGAGTCAGGCAGAGCTCCAAAGTCTCAATGCATGGTTGAGACGATGGTGCAGGGATGAGAGATTTAGATTTGTTAGAAACTGGACAACATTCTGGGAAAGGGGGAGATTGTTCCGAAAGGATGGACTCCACCTTAACCATGATGGAACCAGGCTGCTGGCGCTAAGTTTTAAAAAGGAGATAGAGCAGCTTTTAAACTAGAATGGGAGAGGGGGGAACCAATCGTTGCCTAGGAGCGCATGGTTCGGTCTGGAGTATCCTTGAAGGATACTATTCAAACAGGACATTCATGGCATCCCAGTAGAGAGATTTCAACAATGCTGAAAGAAATCCAGGTGTGTTTAAGGAGAGAGCAGGATAAAAGCTACACATTATCCCCATCAACTTCTAAGCAGCTTGTAGGTGCAAGGAAAAAACACAATTTGAAGTGCCTGTATACAAATGCTAGAAGACTAAAAAATAAGATGGGTAAGCTAGAGTATATAGCACCAAATGATGAGATAGATATAATAGGCATCTCAGAGACTTGGTGGAAAGAGGACAATCAATGGGACACCACGTTATCAGGGTACAAATTGTATCACAATGATAGAGAGGATCAAATTGGAGGGTGGGGGGGGGGTTGAGCTCTATGTTAAAGAGGGAATCGAGTAAATAAAATAAATATTCCACATGAAACAGATAGCGTGGAATCATTATAGATAGAAATTCCATATGTGAAGGGAAGGAGTATTCTTGTAGGGCTGTACTACCATCTGCCGGGACAGAATGAACAGACAGATGAAGAAATGTTAAATGGAAAACTGGGCAACAGTATAATAATGGGTGATTTCAATTACCCCAATATTGACTGGATAAATGTTACTTCAGGGAGCGCCAGGGAGATAAAATTTCTAGATGTAATAAACAACCGGTCCAGGAACCGACAACAGGGGGAGTCATTATAGATCCTTGGTGGCATGCGGGGCATAGTACGAGAGGTAGCGGCTTTGGGTCCCCTGGAACAAGTCTGAACTACTATCTAGAATGAAGCCACAAAGAAATCTACTGTAGCTGCATTTAATTTTCAAAAAGGGCGACTATAATAAAATGAGGAAAATGGTTAAACATTATAAACTAGTTCGAGGCTGTCAGAGGACAGAACATAGGGTGTAAGCAAAGATTGAACATATATTTATTTATTGCATTTGTATCCCACATTTTCCCACCTACTTGCAGGCTCAATGTGGCTTACAGAGGTCTGTTATGGCATTGCCATCCCAGGGTGTCAGATACAATTGGTGATGCAGAGAGATTAAGGATGGAAAGAAGTACTAAGAAAGTAGATATAGAAAGATGACTTTCGGATTGGGGTGGATTGGTGAGGTGGTCTAGTTAAGCTATGGGTCCTCTTTGTAGGCCTTATTGAAGCAGGGGTGTAGCCACGGGTGGGCCTGGGTGGGCCCAGGCCCACCCAGTTTTGGTTCAGGCCCACCCAGCAGTGGAGGCAGTGGAGCGGAGGGAGCAGGCTGAGCTCCGTTCCCGCATCTGCCTCCCTCACTCTCATGGCAGCGCTTCCCAAACGCTGCCCACCGCCGCCACGATCGCAGGATTTACCTCCCTCCGTCTCAGCAGCAGCGGTAGCGAATCATACACGCTGTCTCCTTCTAACCCAGAAGCGACAGAGGAGACGCTTCCGGGTTACAAGAAGGCAGCATGTATGATTCGCTACCGCTGCTGCTGAGACAGAGGGAGGTAAATCCTGCGATCGTGGCGGCGGTGGGCAGCGTTTGGGAAGCGCTGCCGTGAGAGTGAGGGAGGCAGATGCGGGAACGGAGCTCAGCCTGCACTGTAAATTTTTTGGGGGGGGGGAGAAGAGGGCTCCGGGCGGGCAGGTGGAATCGCAGGACATGGATGGGAGCGGGAGGGGCGAGAGGAGAATCGCTGATGGCTGGAGGGAGGGGACAGGGGAGAAAAGAGAATTGCTGGGTATGGTATAGATGGATAGAGGGGGGGGAAGGGGCAAGAACAGAATTGCTGGGTATGACTGGATAGGGGCAGGACAGAGAGGAGAATTGCTGGGTATGGTATAGATGGATAGAGGGGGGCAGGGGCAAGAACAGAATTGCTGGGTATGGCTGGATAGGGGCAGGGCAGAGAGGAGAATTGCTGGGTATGGATGAATGGAGGGGGGCAGGGGAGGGAAGAGAATTGCTGGGGATGGATGGATGGAGGGGACAAGGGGAGAGAGAAGAGAATTGCTGGGTATGGATGGATAGAGGGGGGCAGGGGAGAGAAAAGAATTACTAGGTATGGATGGCTGGAGGGGAGAGGAGAGTTGCTGGACATGCATGGATGGAGGGGAGGAAAGAGGAGATAGGAAGGTTGCTGGACATGGGTGAATGAAGGGGAGAGCAGGGGAGAGGAGGGTTGTTGGACATGAATGGAGGGAAGGACAGGGGAGAGGAGGGTTGCTGGAAATGGATGGAAGAGAGGGAAGGGAGAGAGAAGAAATGCTGGACATGGATGGAGGGGATGGAAGAGTGAGGAAGGAGATGAGATGAGGGAAAAGGAAGAGAGGAGAAAAACTGCACATGGATGAAGAAAATAGGCAGAAGCTGGATCCACTGGACAGTCAAGTCTGTGGAGGACCCAGCTTTTACTTATGGATATAGAGCAAGAAATGAAGAAGAAAGGAGGAAAGTAAAGAAATAAATGGAAAGGAAGCCCTGGAAATGGAGTTAAGAGGACAGATAGCAGCAGAATCGGATACTGGGCCAGCATGATCAGAAAAACAGTCACCAGACAACAAAGGTAGAAAAAAATCATTTTATTTTCATTATAGTGTTTGGAATATGTCCACTTTGAGAATCAGGTGCTCAACATTAAAAGTTTATATTTATTTACTTATTTATGGCATTTTATCCCACATTAAACATGAATTAAATTGGAACCTGGGATCATTTAATTTTTTTTCCTGGAGAGAGTAATGCATTGCCCCCCCCCCCCCCCCAGGCTCTCTCCCCGGCTATAGCCAGCTCTGCAATTTTGAGGGGAGGTGCACAGATGGACGGGGGGGGGGGGGTGCAGAGGTGGACCGGGGAGAGAGCCTGTTGTTAAACATTTACCAGCACACCACTGTCTAGTGCCCACCCATCCAACCTGTTGACCCACCCAAAAATTGACTTCTGGCTACGCCACTGTATTGAAGAGATACGTCTTCAGGGATTTATGAAAGTTGGATATTTCGTCGATTGTTTTCAGGTCAGCTGGTAGTGCATTCCACAACTGCGTACTCATGTAGGAGAAGGAGGTCGCGTGTATAAGCTTGTATTTTAGTCCCTGATATCTATATAGATAGATAAGGTTGAGTAACAAGAGTAAGAAAATAAGGGCTAGTTAAAGAAAGTATCCATTTGTGGATCCATGTTTCAGACTACAAAATAACTTGGAAACAAATGCCATAAAATTCCAAACAGTAAATTTTCCAGGGCTGTGGTGAATTTCTTTTGGTGTGAATTGACTCGTTGATAAAACCTGCTGACTACACGGTAGCATCTCTGGACTAATCAGTTATTCTGTCAGTTTAGGGGTAGTGTGATAAAGAAAGAGGAAAAGCAGTTCCCGATGTCATGCAGGATTTAAATTCATAAGGAGCTAAGCAGGCCTTGGCTGGAGCAAATATTTAGATTAACTGCTGGCACCACCCTCGACTATTTCCACACTTCACGGATCAGTTGAACTAATCCAGCAATACATGAGATCAGCACGGAAAGACAACATGTTATGAAAATGTTTGCTCACGGAGCTGGTATCGGGCGGACAGTTAGAGTGAAATATTGTGGTAGGCCTGCACCAGGGATGGGGATGTCTCAACCTTTAGGCAGATTCAGTGAATGCATAGGGTGGCTGCTTCTGGGGAGCAGCGAAAAAACAGCTACAGTCAAAGCAAATCAATAGATCCTGACGGTCACTTGAACTCAAAAGATCATCATTACATACTTTACAGGCAATGGGTAGATTAGTGGCAGAGGTCCAACTTTCTCTCTCCTCCCTCAGATGAGCACTAATTAGCCTAATCTCCCCCCCCCCCCCCCCCCAAACACACACACATGCTCTTTTCCAAACTTTCTGTCCCTCTCTCTCTCTCTCTCTCTCTCTCTCTCTCTCTTTATCACTGTCTGGCTGTCTCCTCCCAGGCCTGCCACCACTAGCCTCAACCTTCCCGCCTGATGAGTTAATAGCTGCAGCAGGTTGACACAATAAAATATTTTCAACCTTTGGATTTCTTTTAAAATTTAATTTTTCTTTTATCTACAGCCTCTGATTTCTGGCCACCGTGGGCAAAAACATCCAGATATTCAGCATCAGTATCCGGATAGTGGCCGTAGCTGAACATCCAGATATAGTGGTGAGGTGCCGACACATTCCGATATTTCCCCCCCCCCCCCCCCCCCCGCCTCCCAACCACCAGCCCTGCCTCCCACCACCGACTGTGCCAGAGTCGGTGGTGGGAGGCAGGGCTGGTGGTTGGGAGGCGGGGGGGATAGTGCTGGGCAGACTTATACGGTCTGTGCCAGAGCTGGTGGTTGGAGGCGGGGCTGGTGGTTGGGAGGCGGGGATAGTTGTGGCCAGACTTATACGGTCTGTGCCCTGAAGAGGACAGGTACAAATAAAAAGTAGCACATATGAGTTTATCTTATTGGGCAGACTGGATGGACCGTGCAGGTCTTTTTCTGCCGTCATCTACTATGTTACTATCCACCTTATAATTGAAAGAGAAAAACGCCTAGATTTCGACCCAAATCGGAAGATAGACGTTTATCTCACAAAAACGAATAAATCGGTATAATGGAAAGCCGATTTTGGACGTTTTCAACTGCACTCCATCGCGGAAGCATACAAAGTTGACGGGAGCGTGTCAGAGGCGTGGCGAAGATGGAACTGGGGCGTGGTTATCGGCCGATCAGAGATGGCGCCTTTCGCCGATAATGGAAAAAAAGTATGCATTTGTAGCTAGAATTTAGGGCACTTTTCCTGGACCCTGTTTTTTTACGAATAAGGCCCCAAAAAGTGCCCTAAATGACCAGATAACCCCCAGAGGGAATCGGGGATGACCTCCCCTGACTCCCCCAGTGGTCACTAACCCCCTCCCACCACAAAAAATGATGTTTCACAACTTTTTATTTTCACCCTCAAATGTCATACCCACCTCCCTGGCAGCAGTATGCAGGTCCCTGGAGCAGTTGTTAGGGGGTGCAGTGGACTTCAGGCAGGTGGACCCAGGCCCATCCCCCCCTACCTGTTACAATTGTGCTGCTTAATGCTTATTAGTCGTCCAACCCCCCAAACCCACTGTACCCACATGTAGGTGCCCCTCTTCACCCCTTAGGGCTATAATAATGGTGTAGACTTGTGGGCAGTGGGTTTTGAGGGGGATTTGGGGGGCTCAACACACAAGGGAAGGGTGCTATGCACCTGGGAGCTCTTTTACCTTTTTTTTTTGTTTTTGTAAAAGTGCCCCCTAGGGTGCCCGGTTGGTGTCCTGGCATGTGAGGGGGACCAGTGCACTACGAATCCTGGCCCCTCCCAAGAACAAATGCCTTGGATTTATTCGTTTTTGAGCTGGGCGCTTTCATTTTCCATTATCGCTGAAAAACAAAAACGCCCAGCTCACAAATTGTCGAATAAAACATGGATGTCTATTTTTTTCGAAAATACGGTTCGGTCCGCCCCTTCACGGACCCGTTCTCGGAGATAAACGCCCATGGAGATAGACGTTTTCGTTCGATTATGCCCCTCCACGTGATCTGCTTCACTTATCCAGGTAGCACTTATTAAAGTGTTTTTGATGTCCTAAGTTATCCGGAGAGTTATCCAAAAAACAACACTAAAGATCAGTGCTTTCTGAAAAAAATTGGGTCTCCCCTTACTGCCGTGAACCCCCTTGAAACTATCCAGATGGGGGTGATTCTCAAAAGGTAAACCAAAGTTCAGTGCTGAAATGCTGCGAACTGAGGGCAGATTCTGTGCGATCGCTATTATGGAATAACATAACAGCATCTGGCCTTATATTTTGCTGTAAGCCACATTGAACTTAAGATTCCTTGGGATAATCTGAGATATAAATTTCACAAATGAATAAATGAAATAAATATTCTGCTTTCACCTTGTAGTTCAAAGTGGGTGACAGTAACATCAAGAGCCAGAACAATCCTCTGGGAGGACAGTTAAAAAAGAGCAACAATTAAAATTAAAATTATGGACAAAAAACTTTTTGTAGCACACAATTCTGAAAGAGCAGAGTCTTAATATTCTTTCTAAATAAATTGATAAGAATGAGAGTGAAAAATTGATATAACAAATGATTCTACACGAGCAAGAAGTGGTTATGATTTTGAAAATGATAATAGACCAGAAACTTTGAATAATAAGATGAACATTATTGTAAACTAGTAAAACATGCCCGTTTCTGGCGCAAATGAAACGGGCGCTAGCAAGATTTTCCTCCCGAACCCCCCCTCTCCCTGCTCACCTCTTCGGCATTGTGAAGGCACTGACCGCCATTGTTGCGGACCTCGTCAACGCACGCCAACGCCACCTTCAATGTGCTGAGTCGTTGGTTGTGAAGCCACTGACGCCATAGCTCCGCCCTTGACGTCATCACGTTTGACGCAAGGGCGGGGCCCCAACACAGTGATTTCGGTGGCTTCACCACCACGAACCCTTTGAACCGGAAGGAAGTGCCCGGAGGAACTGTCAGTGAAGCCAGTGTCCTCAGAACGTTGAGGGTGAGTTTTATTATATAGGATGATTAATATCGAGATTATTGTTTTTCCCAGAGTTCCGGGTATGACTCCTAAAGTTTTCCTCAGAAATATTTCCTCAATTATTACTTTAAAAGGAGTGAAGCCTGCTTAATCAGTGGGATCTGAATTAGAGACTTAAGTATATGTATTGTTAAATAACTTCTGGTTTTTAAAAGAGAAAGAATGTAATCAGATGTATTATTTCTAACTAATATCGGACAATAAGTATGTTTTCAATGAAATGATTTGGATATACACCGTATTGGCCATGAAGAAGCCAACCAGATGATCAATGTGGAATAATGAATTAGACGAGTAATATCTGGGGATAATCAGGTTAACACCACTTTTTTTTCTGTTTACTTTTTAATTGATCTCCTTGTCTTGTTTCACTCTCCCTATTTAGTGGTCTAAGGAAGAGAATAGAATTACCTGACTGAAATAATTCCTATATATTACTTTCTCTGTATTTCCAGCAAGTTGTTTTATCGCTTGTAAAAATGTAAATGGTTATAAATAAAAAAAATAATAAATAGATAAGAATGAGATAACCGAAATGTTCTGGCAAACTCTTTCCAATGACTGGTAGCTTGAAATGCCAGTCTCGTTTCAAACATTTGTAGTCTTTTCCTTCCTCTTGGCAAAGGAAAGGAAAACACAGTTGGACAATTTAAGCCTTCTGTCTCTTAAGGAGACAGCGAACTGAAAATGAGAGTGTAAATACTTGGGCGCCAGTGCATGTAAAATCTTATATTAAAAAAAATAGTCCAATTTAAAAAGAACTCGTCCAGCCTCAATAGGCAACCAATGAAGCTTAACATAAAATAAAGAAATTCTGTCGTATTTAGTTAAACTAAAAATAAGGCCTACTGTTGAGTTCTCTACAATCTGTAGTCGTTTCAGTTGACCCTCAGTGCAGTCCAAGTAACCAAGATTACAGTAATCCAATTGCAAGAGTAATGGGGCCTGTACCCGCAGTTTGAATTGATCTTTCTCAAAATAGTTTCAGACGCTGCAAAGTTTCCTCATCAGAAAAAAAGTACGGTATTTCTTTACTAGGGAGGAGATTTGAGCTTCCATAGAAACTGAACTGTCAGCTAGAACATCCGAGATCTTTATGAGTCTGGACAGCTTGTGTTCCACATGATTAATACAAACAGAACTGGGAATAGAATCTGGTTTATTGTTGAAACACAGTGTTAAGATTTAATTTACGGCTAAGCATCCAATCGGCTAGCAAATTTATACTACTACTACTTAACATTTCTAGAGCGCTACTAGGGTTACGCAGCGCTGTACAATTTAACACTTCTGAACCCTAGAAAGATCAATCTTTGTAGCAGAACTTGATGGTATAAGTACAGCAATATTATCTGCATAACTGTATCACAAAAAAAACACTACCAGCGTGCCCGTATTTACACACCTAACTTTATGCTAGCCTGTTGGCTAGTGTAAATATTTTTGCCAAATTGTAGGCAGTTAAGTGTGTAATTGCAGCCATTCTGTATCTTCCATGCACAACTGTTAGACACGCTAGATTCTATATATCATGCGTAAAAAATCTGCATGGAAAAAAAATGCGCCAAGGCGTATGCTATAAAGTACACCTAGATTTAAGTGCACTTTATGGAATATGTCTAAATTTCAGCACAGTTTATAGAATACACTGAGTGGCCATCCGCATGACTAAATTTAGAACAAGTAAAACTCAGTGTAAATGCCTGCGACTAAATTAGGCGCAGACCGGTTGAATTCTATAACTACACACAGAGATATTAGAAATGCCCATGACCCACCTATTCCACAGCAAGGCCACGCCCCTTTTACAGCTATACACATTAGAATTTATGCGCATCACTTTACAGAATGTGCTTAGACAGTTGTGTGCGTAAATTCTAACTAATGCCAATTAGTATCAATAATTGCCTGTTCATTGGCAATTATTGGTGCTGGTTGGCTTATGAACCAATTAAGTTATTGTGCAAATCCAGAATATGACAAGTCGCACTATATGAATCCGGGGAACAATTTATAGAATGCTGACTAGCGGCAGTTAATGCGTAAGTGCTAATTACGGCCAATTATTGCCGATTATAACCAATTATAGCCCAAAAGTGGTTGTTAATGCCAGTTAACAGTTTGTTAGTTTCTAAATGACTCTATTCTATAAATTGTGTATGCACCAGGGGCGTAGCTATGTGGGGCCATGGGCTCCCGTATATTTGGCCCTGCCTCCCCCACAGCCGTGGGGTACCTTTGCTGGCAGGGGTCCCCAACCTCTGCCAGCTGAAGTCCTCTTCGGCGTGGCCGCATTGCTAATCTGCAAGGGCAGGCTTCTGTTTCTGTCAGTGTGACCTTGTACGTGCAGGACGTCCGACTCACAGAAACAGAAGCCTGCCCTTGCAGATCAGCAACGCGGCCGCACTGGAGAAGAGGACTTCGGCTGGCGGGGGTTGGGGACCCCCTCCAGCAAAGGTACCCCACGGCGGTGGCGGGGGAGGGCTGACGGCGGGAAGAGGGGGTCGAAAGGGTTGGCGCTGGGGGAGGTCAAAGGTGGTGGTGGCGGTGGGGGTTCAAAAATGGCGGGGGGATCGGCGGCGCCGGGAGGGGCTAAAAGCTCTGGAGCCCCCTCCCGCTGAAGTCTGGCTATGCCCCTGGCATGCACTAGTCGCAATATTGGGTGCACCGCTTTATAGAATTAATGTTGCGGTGATCTGTAAAGGTATTCAGTGGTACCATCCAGATAGTGCTGCTCAATATCTATCTTGGTGGCGTTTATCCAGGTAGGAGGTACTGCTCCCTATGAAAATTTGTTTATTGAAGTTTCAAATATACAACTGACCAATAGATGGAATGACTTCCTTATGAGGAAAGGCTAAAGCGGCTAGGGCTCTTCAGCTTGGAGAAAAGGCGGCTGAGGGGAGATATGATAGAGGTCTATAAATAATGAGTGGAGTTGAATGGGTAGATGTGAAGTGTCTGTTTACTCTTTCCAAAAATACTAGGACTAGGGGGCATGCGATGAAGCTACAATGTAGTAAATTTAAAACGAATCGGAGGAAAGTTTTCTTCACTCAACTTGTAGTTAGGCTCTGGAATTCGTTGCCAGAGAATGTGGTAAAGGTGGCTAGCTTAGCGATGTTCAAAAGAGGTTTGGACGGCTTCCTAAAGCAAAAGTCCATAGATCATTATTAAATGGACTTGGGGGAAACCCACTATTTCTGGGATAAGCAGTATAAAATGTTTTGTACTTTTTTGGGATCTTGCCAGGTATTTGTGACCTGGATTGGCCACTGTTGGAAACAGGATGCTGGGCTTGATGGACCTTTGGTCTGTCCCAGTATGGCAATACTTATGTACTTACGTACCCCCCACACAACAGATCAACAGTCCCAAACCCTCCCCCTTAACAAAATCAAAAGCCCTTATTCAACAGGCAGCAGTCAGGGCCTAGTTCTTCACACCCTAGACCGCAAGCCTACTCTCTCCCACTCCCCCCCCCCCCCCCACGGACAGCTGGTAGGTCAAGATTACCATAAACTTAGTGGGCAACAGCGAAATGATTTAACACCTGGCCGTACATCCATTTTCGGCAAAAGTTTAAAAAAGGCCTTTTTTACAGGTGCACTGAAAAATGATACTGCGTGCGCCCAAAACCCGCACCTCCACTACCGCAGGTCATTTTTCAGCGCACCTTAGTAAAAGGACCCCTCGGTTTATTGTTATGGACTTCTTTGTCGTATTCTTTTTCCATCTTTACTTTTGTATATACTTGTACATTATTGGAAAGACCAATAAATGGGAGTTGTGTTATAATTAAGAACAATCTCCCAGTCACCAGTTTCCTGTGTTGCTATTGTACCTAATTATATCAGCTTTTAAGCCTGCCATTAGGGGATCCTTATTAGCAGTGCATTTTGTCTAGCAAAAAAGGTGCTGGTACTGAAATGCCCCTTCAGGGGTGGGGCAATCACTGAGGGACCCACCCCACAATAGCCAAGCCCTCTGCAACCGGTCACAGACTCTATGACAAGGCAGAATTGGTGTGTAGCGCCCGAGCTCTTTCATTAACATTTGAAGACCATGGGTCAATTTTAGCAGACAGTGGAAAAGGTTCCGGCACTCAGTACCCCCAAGTACCCCCTCAAAAAAAAAGCCCTGTTTTTTTGTCTGTTTCTGTGCATGATGAGAGAAGTCCTAGGAGAGTTGGACTGCATTTTAGCCACAGACCTAAAATAAATAGTTTGTGCACCAGCCTCAGGGGTGTCCCTCAGCCCCGGTACCTGAGAGATCCCTTCCGTAGACTTTTGTACACTGACTCCAATGTTTCACCTGAAAATAAAAACAACCCATGATCTGACAACCTTCCGGAAGTTGCTGAAGGCTAACCTGTTCAAAGAGACTTATAAAAAGAATCCTTCATAAAGACTTGACTTCAAAACTACACCAGAACAAACCGATATTGAACTCTTGTAATTTGGTTACTTTTATCGCGTTGTTATTATTATTGAACGTTATACCTTGTCCTGGATCTCATATACCTGAGATGAATTATTTATTTATTTTACTTCTAATTTACCTGATATTTTTATGTACCTTAATTGTAACAATACTCTGAACTTCTCATTCCGTTAATGGCGATCGCCAACGCGGCATAACATAAGCCACATTGAGCCTGCAAATAGGTGGGAAAATGTGGGATACAAATGCGGCAAATAAATAAATAAATAAAATGTGACAATAAATTAAACAGACTGTGATTGTGTTTCTGTCCCCCCCCCCATCCCCCACCTAATAAAAAGCATCTTGTTTCTAACTGAGCCCTGCTTTCAATCAGCAGGGTAGAGGAGTGTGGTAGCCGTGTTAGTCCACTCTTAAGGTTATCAATAGAAATCAAACAAAATAAAACATGGAAAAGAAAATAAGATGATACCTTTTTTATTGGACATAACTTAATACATTTCTTGATTAGCTTTCGAAGGTCGCCCTTCTTCCTCAGATCGGAAATAATCAATAATCAATAATCAACCTTCGAAAGCTAATCAAGAAATGTATTACGTTATGTCCAATAAAAAAGATATCTTATTTTCTTTTCCATGTTTTATTTTGTTTGATCAGCAGGGTGCAAAGCCAGGCCACAACTCCTCTCAGCCAGTATCCCCTCCCCCGCTGTGTTTGTGGCAAGAGCCATGAGTTGTGCCCGACCAGACAGGTCCTTTTATGGAGCGGAGTGCCAGTCAGGATGAGCAGTTGGCCAGCTTTCATGAGCATCGCCACTCCACTTCATCCAACTCAGCAGTTGGCTACTGCAGAACCCCTCCCTCCCCCGAGGAAAATGTGCAGAAATGAGTGAGAAATTACATTTTGCATTTGAACAAGAAATAAATGCTTTGCTCAGTATATGTAAGAATCAAGGACAGGACAGTCAAATCTCGGGCTTCCAGTACCATCGGAAATCTTCAACCTCTCTGTCAAGAGCTGTGTCCCAGGCAGCTTTCAATGTCTTGAAACAGCTTCTAATGAATGCGTTCACAAGTCCTATTTTCCATTCATACTGATCCATAAAATATGACTTCATTGTTAATAAGGACACCCTACAGGCTGTCTCTTTTTATATGAGGCGTGGAACCGTTTTGGGAAGGGGAGCGTTAAGAAGGTCAAAGACTCAGAACAAAAAATCGTTCATCACCAAGCAGGTGAGCTATCCATAGACAAGCAAACACCTCCCATCTGTCCCACCACTGACCTTAAAACCAAACTGGCACATCTAGGGGGGGGGGGGGGACAGAGGCAAGTTAGTCTTGTCCTGGCCCAGAGGAATACAGTAGGTTTCCTCAGCAGAGGTCTCTCAGCTGTGCGAAATGCTCTGCTGACCTTGTTCGGTGTGGTACTTTTCCAGCAGAGGCCCGCTCTCTCCCTCTTGGGAGCCAGACAAGACCAACAAACTCATTTTTCCCAGAGACATCAAGCTGGATCCAACCCCAAGCCTCAGACGTGAAAGGCTCGGTTCTTTATTTTTTTTCCCTGTGCCACTGTAGCTCTGCAAAAAACAGAACAGACATACATTCCTCCTCCATTACCTCTGTATATATGCAGAACTCTGCCTTAAAGATAGCCTCATATTTACAGTTCTGGAACTACTGAATCATGAATTGCTAATATTTATTTTAGAACTTTTTTTTTTTAATATTGAGGCTCCTGGTTTGAGGCCCCATGAAGACTCATGGGTAAAGAAACCAAAACAGAATTCATGTGAGCCGGCAAAATTTCCCTGAGCAAAGCTTGGTTGCCAGGTGATGTGCTCTGCTGGTTCTTTAAACCTCTAAGCTTTATAGGATTCTGGAGTAAGAAAGTGAGGATCCGGTCTTTATTAAAGTATTTGGGTGCTGAGAGTTAGTTTGATCTGACATTTCACTATGAAGAGAATTCCGGTTTAGTCTGCTCTGTTTTAACTCTCAAACACAAAATTATCCGAGACCTGAAGTCTGTTTTTTCTAGCGAAAAAGGTGCCGGTACTCAACTGCCAGGCCACCCTTCAGAGGTGGGATGATCACTGAGGGACCCACCCCACAATAGTCAGGCCCCCTGCAACCAATCACAGAATCTCTGACAAGGCAGAATTGGTGTGTAGAGCCTGAGCTCTTTCATTAAAACTTGGGGCCCTTGGGTCAATTTTAGCAGACAATGGAAAAAGTGCTGGTACTCAGTACCCCCCAAGTACCTCCTCAAAAAAAGCCCTGGGTATTAAACAAATCTTTTCCAGAAAAAAAGGGAAGCAGTACAACTAGAGGGCATGAATTAAGGTTGCAGGGGAGTCGACATGAGTAATGTCAGGAGGTACTTTTTCACGGAAAGGGTGGTGGATGCCTGAAATGCCCTCCCACGGGAGGTGGTGGAGACGAAAACGGTAACAGAATTCAAAAGTGCGTGGTATAATCACTAAGGATTCCTATATGGAAAGAGAATGCAATCAAATCAACACTTAGCGATGCTTAGAAGGTAACTCCGGCAATTTGGAAATATGGTTAATGACTAGTAGACTTCTACGGTCTGTGTTCTGATATGGCTAGATGGGCTGGAGTGGGCATTGACGGAAACGTCAGTAGTTGAGGAGTGTGTTGAGTTCTCCAGTCTGTGCCCTGAAAATGACAATGAAGATAGAGGCACACTTCTATCGAGTTCTTGGAAGGTGGTAAAGTTTTTTCATATTGGAATTCCTGAAGAAGATTCTCGAAACCCTGCAGAGTCGGACCCATTATGATTGTTTTCAAAGGACATTTGAGTTAGTAGTCAAGTGGATTGGACATTAGGAGAAGTTCATTGAGCAGAGTTAGGTCCGTTGGGACCTTCTGGAACGTGTAAGCTCACAGCTTTGTGAATACTAATCTAAAAGACGTTACAGTGGATATGAAGAAATTTTACAAGGACTTTTCACAGTTATCAGAGGGACGTCATGTGGACTGTATTCACTTAGGATTGCCTTGACTACTACATATACGTTAAGTGCCTACTCTTTTGATTGATTTTGAAAATTTTCAAGTTTTCGAAAGTTAGAGTACATCGGCAAGATAGAGATGTGCATGAGGTTTTTATAGGAGTTAGTGTTAAGATTGACTTACTTGGTTCTGAGATTTGTGAATATCGAGTAATAGAGAGGTGTTAAGGTAACACTTGGGTGTTCATCATTAAAACTCTTTTTGATATATTAATTTAAAAAAAATGCGAGAGAAGTCCTATGATTGAGACATTCGTCCACCCTTTAAGGTGCTGAATAAGTGCCTTGCTTGGGTGAGTTTTACTATCTCTGAGGTCATCTCTATATAAAAAATTGGAGTAATTAGTGTAAACGGATCACCCAGAACCGTATTAAATCAATCTTTCCACTATAGCAGCCCCAGTAGTATGCTTTTGACATACTGAAAATGACAGTGGCAGATCAAGATCAAGAATATATTGTATCAAGTCCTCTGCATTGACCACTGTGCTGCCCCTCTGCTCTGCAGGGACATCTTGTGTGGCCATTTATATACAACTGATGCCAGACAATATTTCTATGCCATTTTTATAACTCATTTCAGCTTAGTCTATCTTTCCATGTCTCTTAGTTCCTTCGATATTAAGAGCTGGTTCTTCGGGTACTTCTTCATTTTACTAAAGTCAGCATGTTTGAAATCCAGGACTTGGAGTTTAGTGTGTCTGAACTCCACTTTTGAACCACTTACTGAAATGTGCTGTATGATGTAGTCTTTCCTCTCCCTATAGGCAGGTAGTACTTCCAAAAAAAACTACAGTCTTTACTGAGGATTTTAGCTCTTAACTCCTCTCCCAACTTCTGGAAATCTCTCTGTGCTACGAGGGTGCTGTTTTTGGCCAGGTCGTATGTCCCGAGGTGGATGACCACATCATTTTTGGAATCCTTATTTTCACCTCTGATTGTACTCTGTATTTTGGTTTGCAGTCCTGCATGTCACTTTGCTGGGACCCATGAACTATGTTCCCAAGTTAATGACTCTAATAACGGAGTCTCCAAGCACTAAGAATTCTGTTTTGAAGTGTTTTGTCAGTTCTTTGAGGATATCTTTCCCATTGAGTAACTCCCTTAATCTCTGGCTGTACCTCAGATTTCATTTCACGAGCATCAACATAATATTCTAGAGTAGCAAAGGAATATTGTAGTGACAATTCTTTGCTATGGGTCATAATGTATTGTAACTGAGCCCACTTTAACCCATCTGTTCTTGAGTTGTTGTCTTCTCTGTGGCAGTGGGGGTACGTTGTCCAGATGCCGTATGGCCCTGGAGGCTCCTTGAACTGCAACCAATTTCTATTCATGTTGGGTAAGCTCCTTTTTCATAGCAGAGAGTTGGAGACAGATGAGACAAGTTCTAAGCCTCCAGATGGTCTTGTCTTAAGACTAAGACACCACAGTGATTGCACTGAATTAAAGTTATGATAATTGGTTGGAACGAATAAAGAACAGCTGTACTGTGATAATGAATTTCAAATAGGAAGATTGCTTGAGTGTGACTCTATTGAAGATTGCATTGTGAAGACTGTAAAGGAAATACAAGCTAAGGGGTAAGTGGGTGAGAGATTGGGTGGGAGGGATTGTAAGTGACAAAATCTGCTAGGACCCTCAAAATGTTATTAAAACTAAAGGTAACAAGCATAGGGGCCCTTTTACTAAGCCGCTCTAAAAAGTGACCTGCTCCATTTTTAGCGCTTGGATTTGCCGCATGCTGAGGCCACTTTTAGCGCAGCTGTAAAATAGCTGCAATTTCTATTTCCCCATTGATGGTTGTGCGCTAATTTCACAATTAGCGCATGGCCATTAGCGTGTGAGCCAGGGGCGTAGCCAGACCTCGGCAGGAGGGGGGCCAGAGCCAGAGGTGGGGGGCACAGTTTAGCCGCCTCCCCCTGCCGCTGATTCCCCCCGCCACTTTGGACTGCCTCCGCCTGCCCCCCCCCCCCCCGCCGCCGCATCAGGTACCTTGTTTGCTGGCAGGGTTCCCCAATCCCCGCCAGCCGGAGTCTTCTGTTTCTGACGCCTTACGTCCTGCATGGGGCTACACACACGGTGCAGGATGTAGCGTCAGAAACAGATGATCCCACAACGAAGGCGCCTGATTCCACCGGCGCTGAAGAAGACTCTTCGGCTGGCGGGGATTGGGGACCCTCGCCAGCAAACAAGGTACCTGATGCGGCGGCAGGGTGGGGGGTGGGCGGCGACGGCGGGGGGGTCAAATGTAGAGGGGCCAGGACATAATCTATGGAGGCCCATGCCCCTGTGGCCCCACTTAGCTACGCCCCTGGTGTGAGCCCTTACCGCCATCTATTTACTAGGCAGTAAGGGCTCACTTGCTAACCCCACGCTAATCGGGCAGTGCGTAGCAATTTACCTGTGCTACCCAATTAGCGCAGGGCATGCCTACTTTCTACCTCCAAACACATCCCCTGCACTAAAAAATCTTATTTTTTCGCCCATGGGTAGTGCACGTCAATCCCAGAACTACCTTGCATCCCGCAGTAGTGTCTTTTAGTGTGCGATAAGCATGAATTAGTGCTTACCGCCACTTAATAAAAATGGGCCCCTATATGTTTGAATTTCTTAGCCAGAGACCCCCCTGCTGGACAGTTGTGAACTGACTGAGCTCAGCCCTGGTCATTATCAAATACAGGCCAAGGTTGTTTTTCTAAAGGTAAGAAAGACAAAATTTTAGCAGTTTCTTTTTACAGCCACAGATTAATCACAGACATCGATGTGCACAGGTAGATTCACAGACAGACACACAAACAGAACGACAAACATTAGCATATGTGCACACACACCTATGTAGAGAAAGGTAAGTAACCATCAACAGGCAGAAAAACATACACCAAAATGCAGAGCAGACAGACGTAGAGTATGTCACATTTATAACTTAAGGCTTCTTGTGATATAGGGGCCAATTTGATGTTTGGACCGTAGAGGACACTCAACACACCCCTCCACCACCTCCGCCACTGCAGAAACGGCACTCAACCAGAATCTACAAATGACCAGAGATGTGCCCAAATCAGACCCATCAAGACTAGCCGTGAGAAAAATCCACGACCTAACTAACTTTCGGAGATTACTGAAGACCAACCTGTTCAAAGAGGCATACCACAACGATACAGCCTAACTACCAGTCAACGAAACTCAAGCCTGAACTAGATAAAACCCAACTCACTATACTGGACTAGCAAAGACTACTCTACCACGAATGAACTTTAACGCAATATCACCCTATCTCTAATTCCGATAATTAATTCTTTATAACTGACTGTTTATACTCACGTCGATCATGTTCTAATGCAATACCACGTGTATCTCTAACTCCGGAAATGGCGATTGCCATGATGGAATAATGTAAGCCACATTGAGCCTGCAAATAGGTGGGAAAATGTGGGATACAAAGTCTTACTTTTGATTGATTATAATTCCCTCCCCCATCACGAATATTTCCCCAGAAGTCCCCAGGTAAAGGCTTCATAGCAACATTCCATGTAGAAACTCCAACAGTAGCAACATTCCATGTAGAATCTCCAATAGTAGCAACATTCCATGTAGAATCTCCAATAGTATCTATTTTATTTTTGTTCCATTTGTACCCCACGCTTTCCCACTCATGACAGGCTCAATGCGGCTTACATGGGGCAATGGA
Organism: Microcaecilia unicolor; assembly: GCF_901765095.1. Lineage (NCBI taxonomy): Eukaryota > Metazoa > Chordata > Amphibia > Gymnophiona > Siphonopidae > Microcaecilia > Microcaecilia unicolor. The sequence goes on along the minus strand of NC_044035.1, from coordinate 346,940,295 downwards.
CGGTTAAGTGACTTGCCCAGAGTCACAAGGAGCTGCCTGTGCCTGAAGTGGGAATCAAACTCAGTTCCCCAGGACCAAAGTCCACCACCCTAACCACTAGGCCACTCCTCCTGCTAATTAATGGGTTAAAATATTAGCAGGTTAAAATAATTTTCACTTGATTAATGGTGTAGCATCTTCCCTCTCCCCTTCCCTCCCTAACACTGTAGCATCTCCCCCTCTCTAACAGTGGGTATCTCATCTCTCAAATGTGGCTCTGAGGGGGTGGCAGCAGCTCTGAGGAGATGGTGGTAGCAGTGGGAAATGCAATGGCAGGAGGTGTGGCTGCAAAAGGGCCAGCAGTCTGCATTCATTGGTTCTCAGCCGTGCTCCCTCCCGTGATGCAGCAACAAGTTAAGCTTAATCTGCTCATGTACCGGAAGTGAAATCAAACTAAGCACCACATACTATTACAACCTGAGGAAGGAGTGCAACTGACGGGCTTTCTGTAGCCACATCTCCTGCCATTGCATGTCCCACTGCCTCCAGTGTCTTTCCCTCAGAGCTGTTGCCATCCTATCAGAGCCATACTTGAGAGAGGAGATGTTGGGGGAAGGAGAGGGGGAGATGCTGCACTATGAGGGAGAGAAGGGGAGAGGGGAGATTCTGTATTGTTAGGGAGGGTAAAGGACTGAGAAGATGCTGCATTATTGAGGAGGGGAGGGGGAGATGCTGCACTATTAGGGAGAGAAGGGGAATGGAGAGATGCTGTATTGTTAGGGAGGGTAAGGGACTGAGAAGATGCTGCATTATTGAGGAGGTGAGGGGGAGATGCTGCACTATTAGGGAGAGAAGGGGAATGGAGAGATGCTGTATTGTTAGGGAGGGTAAGGGAGTGGGGAAGTGCTAAATTGTTGAGGGAAAGGGAGAGAAGAGATGCTGCCTAGGGAGTAAAGGGGAGTAGAGAGATGCTGAACTATTAGGGAGGGAAGGGGAGAGGGGAGATTATCCAGCTTATAATCGAAAGACAAAAACGCCTATATTGCGACCTAAATCGGGAGATAGGCGTTTATCTCCCAAAAACGAATAACACGGTATAATCGAAAGCCGAACTTGGACGTTTTCAACTGCACTCCATCGCGGAAGCATACAAAGTTGACGGGGGCTTGTCGAAGGCGTGGTGAAGGCGGAACTGGGGCGTGGTTATTGGCCGATCAGAGATGGGCGCCTTTCGCCGATAATGGAAAAAAAATATGCGTTTTTAGTGAGAATTTAGGGCACTTTTCCTGGACCCTGTTTTTCCATGAATAAGGCCCCAAAAAGTGCCCTAAATGACCAGATAACCACTGGAGGGAATCGGGGATGACCTCCCCTGAGTCCCCCAGTGGTCACAAACCCCCTCCCACCACAAAATATGCCGTTTCACAACTGTTTATTTTCACCCTCAAATGTCATACCCACCTCCCTGGCAGCAGTATGCAGGTCACTGGAGCAGTTATTAGGGGGTGCAGTGTACTTCAGGCAGGTGGACCCAGGCCCATCCCTCCCCTATCTGTTACAATTGTGCTGCTTAATGCTTATTAGTCGTCCAACCCCCCAAACCCACTGTACCCACATGTAGGTGCCCCCCTTCACCCCTTAGGGCTATAGTAATGTTGTAGACTTGTGGGCAGTGGGTTTTGAGGGGGATTTGGGAGGCTCAACACACAAGGGAAGGGTGCTATGCACCTGGGAGCTGTTTTACCTTTTTTTTTGTTTTTGTAAAAGTGCCCCCTAGGGTGCCCGGTTGATGTCCTGGCATGTGAGGGGGGGACAGTGCACTACGAATCCTGGCCCCTCCCACGAACAAATGCCTTGGATTTATTCATTTTTGAGCTGGGCGCTTTCATTATTCATTATCGCTGAAAAACAAAAACGCCCAGCTCACAAATTGTCGAATAAAACATGGACGTCTATTGTTTTCGAAAATGGTCCACCCCTTCATGGACCCGTTCTCGGAGATAAACGCCCATGGAGATAGACGTTTTCGTTCAATTATGCCCCTCTATGTATTGTTAGGGGAGAGAGGAGATGCTGCACAGTTGGGGTGAAGGAGAGAGAGTGCAGTGAGAATTTTCTAATGTGTTTATGCACTGAATGTGAAATGTGATTAAGCTTGTGATTAAACATTTTCATCGTGATTAATCAATGATGTGCAGCCATATGAAGAACAGTATGATGCCCATTTTGCACAGGATTGTACTGGAAAGGTTGATGTTGGGCTCATCATGATTGTTGAGGTTCTCAAAATCTCAGGGGGAGAGGGCCTAAGGACTGGGGTAAAGGGGTAAAGCTGAAGATTTGCCTAGGGTGCCTAATACCCTTCCACTGGTCCAGTCCTTGCTGACACCTTATCTTCCCTGCTTTGTGGAGAAGAGAATAGGGCAAATTCTGAGGGCGCAGGTGTCTCTCACGCATCGTGTTTCAGTCGAAAAACATTTTCCTTTCTTGGCATTGTTCCTACTGCCCTGGAATTTGACATCCCAATTTAGAAAACCACAGGGTGTTAAGCTGGTGCTCTGACATTTAAATACCAGGTTTCGTAATCACAGCTGTGAAACACTCTATACCATGCAGAATTGGCATAAAGTGAATGAACAATCTATACCCAAAGGCTTCACTTCATTTTGACTAGTTGACCTTGACTACGGCATTGCAGTGATTTGGATATATGCCTGTTGTTGCCTCCAGCAAATGGTGTGTAATGAAACTGAACATTAGATAGAGTCTGAACTTACTACTCTAGCACTCGTATGTCCAACAAATCCTTTAGGAGAATGTGCCTCACGTTTTGGACTTTTGCAGCCATAACTGTAAAACAAGCACCTGGATGGGATCCATTGGACTTGTCTTCAGCAGCTCCCAGAGATTTAATTTTATCCTTCACCACAAAAAATCTGTGGGGCAAAGCAGAGGAGACTCACCATCTGCAGAAAACATATTATTTTGGACCATTGTGATTTTATTTGTAACTAGTAAAAAAGGCCCGTTTCTGACACAAATGAAACAGGCACTAGCAAGGTTTTCCTCGGAGTGTATATGTTTGAGAGAGTGTGTGTGAGAGTGACTGTGTGAGAGAGAGTGAGTGTGTGTGTGTGACAGAGAGAGAGTGAGACTGGGTGCGAGTGTGTCTGTGAGAGAGAGAGTGTGTGTGAGAGCATGAGAGTGTGTGCCAGGGTCCCCCCCCCTTCCTCCCAGTTCCAGGGTCCCCCCTCCCTCCCTCCCTCTGAGTTCCAGGGTAGTCGTCCCCCTCCGAGTTCCAGGGTTGTTGTCCCCCGCCCTCCCTCCAAGTTCCAGGGTCGTCCCCTCCCTGCCTCTGAGTTCCAGGGTCGTCCCCTCCCTGCCTCCCTCCGAGTTTCAGGGTCCCCTGCCTTCCCTGCATTATGTTCTTTCCCCTGCATTCATCCATATGCAGGCAACATCCTCTGTGCCCTGCCCCCTCCATCCATCCATGTGCAGCATCTCTCCCCTGCCCCCTCCACCTCCCTCCAAGTTCCAGGCCCCCCTCCCTCCCTCCCCCCTCCGAGTTCCAATGTCCCCCTCCCTCCCTCCCATTTCCAGGGTCCCCCCTCCCTCTGTCCCTCCATCCCTCCCAGTTCCAGGATCCCATGGAACTGGGAGGGAGGGGGGACGGAGAACGTTGGAAGAGTGACATCAGCAGGTGGTTACAATCCCAGTGACACACATTAGAACGTTGGAGGAGAATGTTGGAGGAGAACGTTGGAGGAGTGATGTCAGCAGGTGGTTACAATCCCAGTGACATACGTTGGAACGTTGAAGGAGAATGTTGGAGGAGTGATGTCAGCAGGTAGTTACGATACCAGTGAGACACATTGGAATGTTGGAGGAGCAAATTATTATATTAGATTGTTTTTATCAATATATATATTTTAGACCCCTTATGAAGGCAAAGCCAAAACTTGGCCAAGTTGGTCCAGCTTCAATAAAATCTCTTTTTGCTGAACTCCCATTTATTCATCATTTCCCGGTTGTGCTGGTTGTGATGACTGTGTGTTATGGTTCTTCTACTCATTTTTCCTCTTGTTCAGGTAGATAATCAAATTTCTATGGAAAATCGGGTTAACAAAATTGTGAAAACATTGTTTTGTTTGCTTAAAAAATTGTAATTAATTCATTAGAAAGTATTTTGAAAGACATCTTCAGATTAATCATTCAATCTGTTGTGCTGTCACAATTAGATTACTGTAATGCAGTTTATTCTGGATGATCTGAGACTATTTATAGAAAATTACGAACAATTCAAATTACAACAGCAAGGCTGATTTTTGTGGCACAGAGACATGATAGGGATGACTCCATTGCTTGTTAGGTTGCACCGGCTGCCAGTAGAGGCCAGAGTTTATTTTAAAGTTTGTACACTTATATTTAGAATTTTATATGCTTTCCTCGATTCAATTACGATCAGGGGGTATGAGATCAGGATTTATTTATTTATTTTGTTGCATTTGTATCCCACATTTTCCCACCTATTTGCGGGCTCAGTGTGGCTTACAATACATTGTAAATGATGGAAATACGATTTGTTACAACTCAGTTATGGATTACATTATGAGAAGTTATGCGGAGACAAAGTCAAAGTATCATTAAGGGAATAGGACCGAGGAAAAGAACAATGGAACAGTGGAAAGAGACAGCGGGAAACTGATAGGGTAATAGAACATTAGCAAAAGAACATTTGGTATAACATTTTCTGTGGGTAATGGTATAAATGTGATAAAATTATGGGGGATGAAAATTCAGAAGAGAATGTATTGGTGTATTTCTACAACAGTGAGTGTGGACTTCATGTGTTTTAATCCTTACATTACATTTTGTCAAAGAGATGGGTCTTCAATAGTTTGCGGAAGTTGGTTAGTTCGTGGATCATTTTCAAGTTGCTTGGTAGTATATTCCAGAATTGCGTGCTCATGTAGGAAAAGTTTGATGCGTGCAGCGCCTTGTACTTTATGCCTTTGCAGTTAGGGAAGTGGAGGTTGAGGAAAGTTCAAGATGATCTTTTAGCGTTTCTGGGTCGTAGGTCTATTAAGTCAGACATGTAGGCTGGGGCTTCACCGTGAATAATTTTGTGGACTAGTGTGCATACTTTAAAAGAGATGTGTTCCTTAAGTGGGAGCCAGTGTAGCTTCTCTCGTAAGGGTTTTGCACTTTCGTATTTTGGTTTTCTGAAGATGAGTCTGGCTGCTGTGTTCTGGGCTGTTTGAAGTTTCCTCAGTATTTGCTCTTTACAACCTGCGTATAGTGAATTGCAGTAATCCAGATGGCTAAGTACGAAGGATTGCACTAGGTTGCAAAAGACGGATCTTGGGAAGAATGGTCTTATTCTTTTCAGTTTCCACATGCAGTAGAACATCTTTTTGGTTGTGTTGTTTGCATGGGTTTCGAGTGTTAGATGGCGATCAATAGTGACTCCAAGGATTTTTAAAGTTTCTGAGATCGGAAGGTTTAGTTTTGGTGTGTTTAAGGCGGTAAATTCATTCGTGTTGTATTGGGAGGTGAGTGTAAGGCATTGAGTTTTTTCTGCATTTAGTTTCAATCGAAATGCATCTGCCTAGGTGTTCATAATGTGTAGACTTTGGTTAATTTTGTTGGATATTTCTTTGATGTCAACAATTGTTATTACATTTTTCGTCTTCTTTTTCATATCAAGCTGCAGAGTATTGTGGAATTCACTTCCTTTTGAAATACGAATACAGGATTATGAATTGTATAGGAGGGTTTTAAAAAAAACTTTCTATTCAAGAAATTTTTATCGGATATGTAGGCTGTATTTTTGGTGTTACAATGATGTTTGCTGTTTTTAATATTTGCTGTATGTATTTCCTTGGTAATGTCCAAGCTTCTGTTTGGTTGTTACCCGCATTGAACCTGTTCAAGGTAGTAGCGGGATATAAGAGCCAGAATAAGATACGGCCTCACGTGGTAATCCTGAGCTAACCAGTTAGCATGCCCTAATGTAGATGTACTGATTAGGGGGCATGCGATGAAGCTAAAATGTAGTACATTTTTAACGAATTGGAGAAAATATTTCTTCACTCAACGTGTAATTAAACTCTGGAATTCGTTGCCAGAGAATGTGGTAAAGGCAGTTAGCTTAGCAGAGTTTTAAAAAGGTTTGGATGGCTTCCTAAAGGAAAAGTCCATAGACCGTTATTGAATGGACTTGGGGAAAATCCACTATTTCTGGAATAAGCAGTATAAAATGTTTTGTACTTTTTTGGGATCTTGCCAGGTATATTATGACCTGGATTGACCACTGTTGGAAACAGGAAGGATGCTGGGCTTGATGGACCTCTGGTCTTTCCCAGTATGGCAATACTTATGTGCATAAGTACATAAGCATCGCCATGCTGGGACAGACCAAGGGTCCATCGAGCCCAGCACCCTGTCACCGACAGTGGCCAAAAGAACAAGCAATTTGTCCCACCCATCCTAGAAATACTGTATTCCCTCGTCCATTCAATAACATTCTATGGCTTTTTCCTCCAGGAAGCCGTCCAACCCTTTTTTGAAGTCCGCCTTTTCTGGCAGCGAATTCCAGAGTTTAACTATGCATTGAGTGAAGAAAAATTTCCTCCAATTCGTTTTAAATTTACCACACTGCAGCTTCATCGCATGCCCCCTTGTCCTAGTATTTTTGGAAAGCGTAAACAGACACTCCACATTGACCCATTCCATTCCACTCATTATCTTATAGGCCTCTATCATACAGTGGTGGAAATAAGTATTTGATCCCTTGCTGATTTTGTAAGTTTGCCCACTGACAAAGACATGAGCAGCCCATAATTGAAGGGTAGGTTATTGGTAACAGTGAGAGATAGCACATCACAAATTAAATCCAGAAAATCACATTGTGGAAAGTATATGAATTTATTTGCATTCTGCAGAGGGAAATAAGTATTTAATCCCTCTGGCAAACAAGACCTAATACTTGGTGGCAAAACCCTTGTTGGCAAGCACAGCGGTCAGACGTCTTCTGTAGTTGATGATGAGGTTTGCACACATGTCAGGAGGAATTTTGGTCCACTCCTCTTTGCAGATCATCTCTAAATCATTAAGAGTTCTGGGCTGTCGCTTGGCAACTCGCAGCTTCAGCTCCCTCCATAAGTTTTCAATGGGATTAAGGTCTGGTGACTGGCTAGGCCACTCCATGACCCTAATGTGCTTCTTCCTGAGCCACTCCTTTGTTGCCTTGGCTGTATGTTTTGGGTCATTGTCGTGCTGGAAGACCCAGCCACGACCCATTTTTAAGGCCCTGGCGGAGGGAAGGAGGTTGTCACTCAGAATTGTACGGTACATGGCCCCATCCATTCTCCCATTGATGAGGTGAAGTAGTCCTGTGCCCTTAGCAGAGAAACACCCCCAAAACATAACATTTCCACCTCCATGCTTGACAGTGGGGACGGTGTTCTTTGGGTCATAGGCAGCATTTCTCTTCCTCCAAACACGGCGAGTTGAGTTCATGCCAAAGAGCTCAATTTTTGTCTCATCTGACCACAGCACCTTCTCCCAATCACTCTCAGCATCATCCAGGTGTTCACTGGCAAACTTCAGACGGGCCGTCACATGTGCCTTCCGGAGCAGGGGGACCTTGCGGGCACTGCAGGATTGCAATCCGTTATGTCGTAATGTGTTACCAATGGTTTTCGTGGTGACAGTGGTCCCAGCTGCCTTGAGATCATTGACAAGTTCCCCCCTTGTAGTTGTAGGCTGATTTCTAACCTTCCTCATGATCAAGGATACCCCACGAGGTGAGATTTTGCGTGGAGCCCCAGATCTTTGTCGATTGACAGTCATTTTGTACTTCTTCCATTTTCTTACTATGGCACCAACAGTTGTCTCCTTCTCGCCCAGCGTCTTACTGATGGTTTTGTAGCCCATTCCAGCCTTGTGCAGGTGTATGATCTTGTCCCTGACATCCTTAGACAGCTCCTTGCTCTTGGCCATTTTGTAGAGGTTAGAGTCTGACTGATTCACTGAGTCTGTGGACAGGTGTCTTTCATACAGGTGACCATTGCCGACAGCTGTCTGACATGCAGGTAACGAGTTGATTTGGAGCATCTACCTGGTCTGTAGGGGCCAGATCTCTTACTGGTTGGTGGGGGATCAAATACTTATTTCCCTCTGCAGAATGCAAATAAATTCATATACTTTCCACAATGTGATTTTCCGGATTTAATTTGTGATGTGCTATCTCTCACTGTTACCAATAACCTACCCTTCAATTATGGGCTGCTCATGTCTTTGTCAGTGGGCAAACTTACAAAATCAGCAAGGGATCAAATACTTATTTCCACCACTGTATCTCCCCTCAGCCTCCTTTTCTCCAAGCTGAAGAGCCCCACTTATGCACTTTCTGCACCCAGACACCCCTCCCCCTCAAACAAAATATTAAAGAAACTTTTTTAGTGCACGAACACTTTGCATTTACTGCAGTACTGCAGTGCTTAGGACACTTTGGGGCCCTTTAACTAAGCCACATAAATGTCTACACATACCCAACATGTGCCAAAATGGAGTTACCGCATGGCTACCATGTGGCTCTGGTGTTAATTTCATTTTTGGTATGTGTCTGATACGCATGGCTGAAGAATTATTTTTATTTTCTGCCATGTGTATCGGACGTGCGCCAAGTGGCATTTGGCACGTGTAGGTCATTACCACCTGGTTACCACGTGAAGCTTTACCGCTAGGTCAACGGCTGGCGGTAAGGTCTGAGACCCGAAATGGATGCGCGGCAATTTTCATTTTGCCGCACATTCATTTTTCGGCAAAAATTTTAAAAAGGCCTTTTTTTACAGGTGCGCTGAAAAATGATTCTGCGCATGCCCCAAAACCCGCGCCTATACTACCGCAGCACACCTTAGTAAAAGGACCCCTTTCTGCCTAATCCTGACATTCAGCGATATACCTATCCTGGATTCTGCAATATGATTACCATTATTCATTAAGGGATCCCAAAAAGCGGACAGCGTGCCCTTATTATTTATTTACTTATTACATTTGTATCCCGCACTTTCCCGCTAAAAGCAGGTTCAATGCGGCTTACACAGTAATGGGGAATACACAAAATTGCTAGATAGAGTAAAAATTACGTATAACAGAGTAATAGAACAGATAGGTAGGTGGAGATAGGCAATGGAGAGGGGGTAAGGTGGGAGATATAGCCTGGGTCGGTGTCATTGTCTTTTTGGTATATGTTAGGTAGATGGGTTCATAAGATTAATCTGGGTCATTTGGATAGGCTTGCTTGAATAAATGGGTTTTAGTGCTTTCCTGAATGGTAGATGGTCATAGATTGATCGGATAGGTCTAGGGAGGGCATTCCAGAGTTGGCTGCCAAGGAAGGAGAAATTGGATCCATAATAAGATTTGCACTTGAGTCCTTTACAGTTGGGGTAGTGCAGGTTGAGGTAATTTTGCAAAGATTCAGACATGTTTCTTGATGGGAGGTCAACCAGATTTAACATATAGTCCGGAGATTCACCGGGTCTTTCCCATACGCTAATTCCATTTTCACTGTATCTGGGAAATGGCTGATTTTCTTATTTTCTGAATTAATGGCCATGCATTAATTTTGCATTAGTGCACAGCCATTAAAAAAATTAACAAGTGAGCGCTTACCAAGACCTTGTAGGTGGCAGCGGCCTAGCTACGTGGGGCCACGGGGGGCTGGGCCCCTGTAGATTTGGTCCTGGACCTCCCTGCCCATGACCCTCTTGACCCCCCCTCCCACCATCAACCCTCCCCCGCCGTGGGCTACCTTTGCTGGCGGGGGACCCCAACCCCCACTAGCCGAGGTCCTCTTGCTTCCCGCGGAAATCTTCATTCTGTTTCTTACGTCCTGCACGTTGTACGTGCAGGACGTCAGACTCACTGAAACAGAACGAAGCCTTGCGCAGGAAGCAAGAGGACCTCAGCTGGAGGGGATTGGGGTCCCTCGCCAGCAAAGGTAGGCGACGACGGCGGCGGCAGGGGAGGTTGGCAGCGGGAGGGGGGGGTCGAGAGGGTCGTCGGCAGGGGGGCAAAGTTGGTGGTGGTGGCAGGGGGTCATCCGGCAATGGCGGGGGGTCGGCAATGGGTTGGGGGTCGCAGTGCCAGGGGGTCACCTGGGCTCTGGACCCCCCTCCCGCTGAAGTCTGGCTACACCCCTGGTAGGCGGTAAGGGCTTACGTGCTAATTATGCACTAATCAGCATGCAGTAATGTAGATGCATTAACTGATTAGCACAGAAAAAGCCACTCTCTGCCCCCGACATGCCCCTCCCTCCCAGAAAAATGACAAAATAGTTTTTAGCACATCTGTGCACGCAGATCCATTTACCGAAGGATGCCTGAGGGCTTCCTGTGACAAGCACTTACCACAGCTTAGTAAAAGGACCCCCTTTTACAAAGGCGCGTTAACATTTGTAGAGCACACTAAAAATGAGTATGCGCTAAATGCTAAGACGCCCATTACATTCCTATGGGCATCTTAGCGTTTAGTGCACATGAATTTTTAGCACGCACTAAAAACGCTAGTGCACCTTTGTAAAAGATTTCCTAAATGTTCTTGTCAATTTAGCCATGGTTTGGTCCATCTTTGTTTTCCTCTTCAAAATAGAGCATCAGATAGAATCCTTCCGGAAACTCCTGTTCTGTACATACTAATTGTCTCCTTTGAACTGGTCAATAGGTTCCGTTTACATTTTTTTCACAGTGACTAGTAACCAGGAACTTTTCTGAAGCAGAGCAGCTGAGTGTAATGTGGTGTTCTTGCCATGCAACAATTTATTTATTTATTTATTTATTTTATTTATTTATTTAGACAGTTGCAACAGATTATGCTAGTGAATGTTATACGTACCAACTTTGAGGTATGTTATGTTTCAGAGTATTTTATTTTTGTTATTTTTGTACTTTTGATATACCGTAATTCAGTGGCGTAGCCAAGGGTGGGCTCGGGTGGGCCCAGGCCCACCCTTTTTGGGCTCAGGCCCACCCAGTAGCAGCACACCTATGATTTGGCAGGCAGGGGATCCCCAAGCCACACCAGCTGAAAACTTCCAATAACTGCCCCTCCTGCATACCTTGTAAATAGCAGATCTTTGCCTGCATCGAGCAGCGACTGATACATATTGTGCACTGGCCCCACAGCCTTCCCTCTGATATATTCCCACCTATGCAGAAATAGGAAGTTGCATCAGAGGGAAGGCTATGGGGCCAACATGAGCAGTGTGTATTAGTTGCTGCTCGCTCCGGTGAAAATCTGCTATTTAAAAGCTAAGCAGGGGAGGGGGGATTTTGAGAGACCATATGGCGTGCAGGCAAGAGATGGAGAGACCAAATCACTGTGGGATAGGGTGGAGTTCTTCTGCCCACCTATCTTGGGCCCAGGCCCACCCAAAATTGAGTGTCTGGCTACGCCCCTGCCGTAATTGATGAAATTTGATTGTTCAATCTATGATGATGTATAGATACAATTATTATTTTTTTTTTTTTTAGTTTAATCAATTCAAAACTTTTAATGTTTGTTTGTTTTTTGATACATTTTGTTTACACGTGGTTTTAATTAGATTTGTATATATATGTTATTATTTAGACCCCTGAGGCAGGGCCGGCCCTAGGGTTTCTAGCGCCCTCCTGCAGTCTATTAGTCGGCGCCCCTACCCATCCAGGGGCGGGATCACTATGGCTCCGCCCCCACAGTAGACACATCCCTTTTACCAGCCATGGCATCATTGAAAATATTACACCAGTATAGAAGAAAAATAACTTAGCACACAGACCAGGAATTAGGAGAACAGACAGTCTTGCCAACTCTGAAAAACAATGTGTTATCAAAATTTCAGAATCTAACAAACAGATCCCTATTCAGACACTTGGCCTTGCAGTCACACATGTAGAACAGAGATAGCCCCTCTTCAAATTCTTCAAAAATTAACCTGAAATCCTAAGAAGTTAGACTCTGCAAGCATCACAATAGCCTTCCCATCGAGCACAGTTTAGGATCTAGCTAGGACAGACTTAATCAGCATAAACTAACATATTCTACAATCTGAGTTGGACAGACTAACAGGAGTTACTGAAGTGGGAATGAGAGTTAGTTGATTGGTGATGGTTAGGAATTGAAAGCAGCCATCTAGCCCTCCTGTCCTGTGAGTTGCTGTGTTGGGGTGGGGGTGGAAAAGGGTGGGTCAGGTGCAGCACTAAACCGCAGTCTCGGACAAAACAAGGGTCCAGGCTGTGCTGTCTCTGAGCCCTCTCTGGGCTGGATTCCAGCTCCTGGTTTCACTCTCAATCTCAATGTGTTTGGAGCAGTGAGGTCCTCTGACAAACACAACAGGAGGATATTTCTCTGCTTGGGAGGGGGGGAGGGGACTGGACAGAGAGCTGACAGCTCCTGCTTTGGAGCCAGACTGAGATGAGCAGGAGAGATTAGATAAACAAAAGCCTCAGCAGGCGCCCTTGAAGGCAGACGCCCTCCTGCAGTGCATAGCCTGCTTACTGGGTTTGACCGGCCCTGCCCTGAGGAAGGCTTTTGTAGCCGAAACACGGACCGTGTAGGGTCCAAATAAAGTTGTGTTTGGAGCATCTTATCCTGGTGTTTGGACTGATCTCTTGGACTTGGTTCTTTTCCACCCTGTTTTTGTTGTTACATTTGTATCCCACATTTTCCCACCTATTTGCAGGCTCAATGTGGCTTACATAGTACCGTAAAGGCATTCACCAATTCCGGTGTAAACAGTTACACGGTGATGTTATGGTAGAATCAGTTTCAAGTAGAACAACATATTGGGGAATCATACAGAGGAAGAGTTACGTTACGTCCATTACGTTATTTGGTTTCGTAGTGTTGCAGGGTTCAGGTATTTAAGTAGGGTCAGTAGGGTATGCCTTATTGAACAGGTAAGTTTTTTTAGTGATTTCCGGAAGTTTTCTTGTGCAGTTTACTTGTAACATGTTGAAGTTATCCCATTTACGGCCCAAATTATATGGCGCCTAAAATTAACACGCTATAGACAATCATGCCTAAGTGTATTTTAAATACCGTGCGTAAATCTATGCATGATATTTAGAATACGCTTGGGCATAGTTCATGTGACTAAATCTACGCACGTCCATTTACGCCAACAAAAAGCTCGTGTAAATCCCTGTGCATAGATTTACACGTACTAGCCCATATTTTATAACAACGCACGTAGGTTTTGGAACATCCATGAAATGCCCATTTCCATGCCCTTAACCATGCCCCTTTTTGCCTGCGCATGTTAGAATTTAGACGCAGTACATTATAGAATATGCTTAGCAATGTACGTGCATAAATTCTAATTTTTGCCAATTAGTGCTCATTATTGCTTGTTAAGAGCTGTTAACAACACTTAACAGCTTGTTACAACAATTAATCTACGCACGTATAAAATCTGGGGGTTAAGGCTTACCTGCAAGGTTTTTTTTAAAGACATCTCATAATGTTTCCTGTCTGAACAAGCTCTCAAAGAGTTTACAGGCCCTGTTTACTAAGGTGCGCTATTGTTTTTAGCGTGCGTACAAAATTAGCGCGCCTAGGAACATGGCTTAGTAAACAGGGCCCTTTGAATGCTTTGTGTGGCAATAAGACGAACCACGCACCAATATAAAGTTAGTTTTATTTCACATATTAATCAAACACAATAGAAAATGCAAGATAGTTTAAAAGACTATACCTTGCAAAAATATATATATATATATTTAAAAGACTTACAAAGAGCATTTATAGATCATGCAAAGGAAAAACAGAACATTTACAACAGCCATTTGTACATGGGAAGTAGTAAAATAGATCATTTTTCATAGAAAAAAAACCTAAGCAAACACGAAAGACTTGAGGTAGCCAACAGGTAATTGCTCTGCTTATCAGGGTGTGCTTCAGAAAAGGGGTGCGAGCAGTTGCAAGAACACAGCAGGAGCACCTAAGGTGACCCATTCCAAACTTGACTTGCCTTAAAAAAAATTTTAATCTTGTGCCCCCTCCCCCATAAAATATACCACTACTAAGTGTCTAAACCACAATGCATTCCATGAGGTGCGAAGGCGGTAGAACGAGAGGACATGAAATGAGATTGAAGGGGGGCAGACTCAAGAAAAATGTCAGGAAGCATTTTTTCACGGAGAGAGTAGTGGATGCTTGGAATGCCCTCCCGCGGGAGGTGGTGGAAATGAAAACGGTAACAGAATTCAAACACGCGTGGGATAAACATAAAGGAATCCTGTTCAGAATGAATGGATCCTAAGGAGCTTAGCCGAGATTGGGTGGCAGAGCCGGTGGTGGGTAAGGCGGGGATAGTGCTGGGCAGACTTATATGGTCTGTGCCAGAGCCGGTGGTGGGAGGCGGGGCTGGTGGTTGGGAGGCGGGGATAGTGCTGGGCAGACTTCTGTGCCCTGAAAAGGACAGGTACAAATCAAGGTAAGGTATACACAAAAAGTAGCACATATGAGTTTATCTTGTAGGGCAGACTGGATGGACCATGCAGGTCTTTTTCTGCCGTCATTTACTATGTTACTATGCCACCGATGAGCCACACGCCACAGCCCTGCGGTTCAGTTTATCTCTTCAGGTGTTAACCAAAGGTTGGAGCATTTTGATTTGGCTGTCTTTCCTCTGCAATGTTTAGCAGGCTTTTGCCACTGCTAAAATACAGTACCAATATTTGTTTAAAGAATTAAAACTCTCCATTGGTTTTCTGTGCCTTGCCATACATAAGATCTCTGCTTTTCACACCAAAAAAAATGCTATTTATTTATTTATTTATTCAGAACATTTATACCCCGCTTTTTACCACTTAAAGCAGCCTCAAAGCGGCTTACAATGAACTGAGGAAACAATTTCATCCTGTCCTGCTGATTACTTTGAGAATACAGCACAGTGTTGCACTTTAAATGGGATATTCGCAAGCCTGAATAACATATTATATTCCCACATTCCACTGTAAAGTAAGGAACAACGTGGGCGAGAAAAAACTGCTTTGTTTAATATGTAGCATGATTTTATGTGACTGGTTATCATATATCCTGGGGAACTGAGGAACTGAGTTTGATTCCCACATCAGGCACAGGCAGCTCCTTGTGACTCTGGGCAAGTCACTTAACCCTCCATTGCCCCATGTAAGCCGCATTGAGCCTACCGTGAGTGGAAAAGCGCAGGGTACAAATGTAACAAAAATAAAATAGATACTATTGGAGATTCTACATGGAATGTTGCTATTCCACTAGCAACATTCCATGTAGAAGCCTGCGCGGCCACATTGGTGATCTGCAAGGGCCAACTTCTACATGGAATGTTGCTAGTGGACTTTGGTCCTGGGGAACTGAGGAACTGAGTTCAATTCCCACTTCAGGCACAGGCAGCTCCTTGTGACTCTGGGCAAGTCACTTAACCCTCCATTGCCCCATGTAAGCCACATTGAGCCTGCCATGAGTGGGAAAGCACAGGGTACAAATATAACAAAAATAAATAAATAAAAATATTGTGCACAAAGGGCAAAAAGAATTTAGAATGGGGTTTGTAAAATATACTTTGGGCAATTTAACTGCTTCCCATATCACATAGAACAAACATGTCATATCCTCGCACTGTATTAAATGAACACAGTTCCATAACATAATAATTGACCATATTCATTCTGAAAGCAAGAACAGATCTGCAAGGCTCTTTGATCATTTGCTGCCCCGATCAACTGGGATTTTAGTAGCGTAAGGTCATGTCTTTTAAAAACAGAAATGTTGAAAGCACCAACTTAGGGGAGAGCGTTAAGCTTGCTTTTGTTGAGCCTAAGGCAAACATTTTGCATTTCAGAGTGCCCTGTTCCATTTCTTTGGAGTAGCAAGAAGATACAAAGACAGAAATTAAGTCAAATAATAAGTGAAAAGTTTTAGCAGAGGGAAACGAGGTTCATCTGCTGTACTGGCATTTATAACTACATGGAATAACGGGTTGCCCAGTAAGGAAAGGCTTCTAACCATGGTGGAGAATGCGAAGCCAAGGTTATTAGGATTCTCTGGTTCCACGCTTCTTTCTCTCTCTCTATGGAAGGGTTGAACGTGAAAGGAAGGCCAACAGTTCAGACAAAGTAATCAAACCAATAAAAAAGAAAAAGACATCTAGTTTAACAAATATATAGTATAGAAAAACCTCCTGGGTGTCAGAATTAAACAATAATGAAGAACAGAATTGCAAATACTTACACAAGTGCACACCCATGGATATATATATATATATATATATATATATATATATATATATATATATATATATATATATATATATATACATATAGATATATAAATATACATGCACGCATTCCAGTTCAAGCTATTACTTATAATTTTACTATCATTTGCAAGTGTCTAAGTTACAAGGTTTACTTGCATTTACTTTTTCACGACAAATGAAATAAAAAAAAAGCTGTATGTATTATTTTAAAGGGACTATTTTTTTTCTTCTTTTATATATATGCAGCAAGGAGACAGGAAGTAAAATTACTGCCTGGCTCCAGATTAGAGGGAAGGCTAATCCAGACCAGGTTTTTGCATCATCACATACAGAGACTGGTAATTCTGATTGTCCCGCTGATTCCCCTTAAAAAAAAAAAAATCAGAACTGAAAATCCCAGCATGCAATGGGGCAAACTCACGATTTAAAAAAAAAAAAAATAGTCTATTCCTTCTCATATGGAATGCATGCCTGTACATTTCTGGACCACGTGCACATCAGGAGAACACACACAACTTCTAAATACATTTTAAACAAGTGAAACACTTAGAAAACATTTCAGTTAGTAGGCCATCCATGACAGGTTGCTTCAATTTTGTTTTTGCCCCAATGTGCTTATGGCCTTGTAATCCCTGCATCTCCTAAAGAAATCAAAACTACAAGATGATAGATGCAATGGGACGAAGTCAATGTGGATCAGCATATAAGGATTGATACGGATGGGCTGTTATTTGCAACAATATGTGAAATTTCAATGATGTATCCCAGGTGCAGAGAAGGGTGACGAAAATGATAAAGGGGATGGGACGACTTCCCTTTGAGGAAAGGCTAAAGCGGCTGGCGCTCTTCAGCTTGGAGAAAAGACGGCTGAGGGGAAATGTGATAGAGGTCTGTAAAATAATGAGTGGAGTGGAAACGGTAGACGTGAAGCGTCTGTTTACTCTTTCCAAAAATACTAGGACTAGGGGGCATGCAATGAAGCTACAAAGTAGTACATTTAAAACGAATCGGAGAAAATGTTTCGTCACTCAAAGTGTAATTAAACTCTGAAATTCGTTGCCAGAGAATGTAGTAAAGGCAGTTAGCATAGTGGGGTTTAAAAAAGGTTTTGACAGCTTCCTAAAGGAAAAGTCCATAGACTATTATTAAAATGGACTTGAGGAAAATCCACTGCTTCTTTCTGGGATAAGCAGCATAAAATGTTTTGTACTTTTTTGGGATCTTGCCAGGTATTTATGACCTGGATTGGCCACTGTTGGAAGCAGGACGCTGGGCTTGATGGACCTTTGCTCTGTCCCAGTATGGCAATACTTATGTACTTATGTCATCACATATCTTTAATGAACAAAAATGAGAAAAAAAAACATGAAAGTTTGTATTTTTTAATTTGCAGATAATTTTGCAAATTCTTTCAAAAATAATTATGTACTCTTTTCCCAACAGTTCACCCATTCAAACCACTGCACATGTGTGCACTATCAGGAAAAGGGTACACACTCTTTCCGAAAGAGTGAGCCTTTTTTTCAAATAGTGTGCACGGTTTCAAAAGAGTACACTCTCGACACTGTGCACCTGTGATGACAAAATGGCCATTCGAAAACAAATAAGGTTATCAATAGAAATCAAACAAAATAAAACATGGAAAAGAAAATAAGATGATACCTTTTTTATTGGACATAATACATTTCTTGATTAGCTTTCGAAGGTTGCCCTTTTTCGTCAGATCGGAAATAAGCAAATGTGGTAGCAGATAGTATATATAAGAGAAACATCAAAGCATTTCTTTGACAGTCTGACAGAGTGGGAGGGTGGGGGTATGCATGGGGACATCAAAGCATTTCATTGATATTCTAACAGGATGGTGTGGGAAGGTGAGAGGAGGGTAATAAACAGAGAAATAAACAGAGAAATACAACTTTATGGTTTATAATGGGCTAGAAAACCCAGATCCTTATTAAGTCCTGTCTGGTGGGTGTCAAAATATTCAATCATTCTGACTTCAAAGGTCTTACGTTCTTGTATTGTTTTAAAGTTACCTTTCAGGATTCTTACTATGAAATCACTGGTGCAATGGGCACCAGGACAGCACCCCAATATGCCAACCTTTTTATGGCTGAGCTAGAAGAGACATTTCTGAATACACACCAGACCAAACCTCTAAAATACTACCGGTAAATCGATGACATTTTTATGATTTGGACGGAGGAGGAAGAAACTCTGAAACAATTTAATGTTCCTTCAATACATACCATCCTACAATCAGATTCAAAATTGACTACTCCCCAGAAAAAGTCAATTTTTTGGACACCACAGTCTCAATCAGTGATGGTTGTATACAAACATCTATATACAAGAAACCCACAGACAGAGGCAGCTACCTCCACAACTCCAGCTTCCATCCTTCACATACAAAAAGATCCATCATTTACAGCCAAGCCACAAGATACCACCATATCTGCTCTGACCCAGGGGACAGAGACAGACACCTTAAAAGCCTGAGTGCATCCTTCAAACAGAAAGGCTACAACCCCAAAATAATCTCCAAGAATATTGCCTCCTCCCTCAAAACACGCAGGGAGAATCTACTACAGTACAAGGAGAAAAAAATCCACAGACAGAATTCCCCTTGTAGTGACATACAATCCAGAGCTGGAGAAACTGAGGAAAATCATAAGGGACCTACAGCCCCTACTCCAGGGGGATGAATTACTGAAAGAGATATTCCCATCCCCGCCAGTGCTGGCCTTCCGACAGGCACCAAACTTAAAACACAAGCTGATCAGGAGTAAACTCCCAACACAGACTGAAGGTGAAGAGAAGGGCACACATCCTGCAATATATCCAGCTGCAAGCTATGCCAAAACATTTCACAGGACCCCACAGTCATTCACAAGGGAAAAATATTCAACATAAAGGAATCTTTCACATGCTCATCTTCCAATGTGATATATATCATTCAGTGTAAAAAATGTAACAAAGGATGCTATATTGGAGAAACAGGCCAGATGCTTAAGACAAGATTCAATCTGCACAAACATCACATGAAAATAGCCGGTGCCAGTCAGGCCCCCACCCCTGTGGGCCAACACTTTACAAGACCTGAACACTGCACCAGTGATTTCATAGTAAGAATCCTGAAAGGTAACTTTAAAACAATACAAGAACGAAACACCTTTAAAGTCAGAATGATTGAATATTTTGACACCCAACAGATAGGACTTAATTCGGATCTGGGTTTTCTAGCCCATTATAAACCATAAAGTTGTATTTCTCTGTTTATTTCTCTGTTTATCGCCCTCCTCTCACCTTCCCACACCATCCTGTTAGAATATCAATGACATGCTTTGATGTCCCCATGCATACCCCCACCCTCCCACTCTGTCAGACTGTCAAAGTAATGCTTTGATGTTTCTCTTATATATACTATCTGCTAACACATTTGATTATTTCCGATCTGACGAAGATGGGCAACCTTCGAAAGCTAATCAAGAAATGTATTAAGTTATGTCCAATAAAAAAGGTATCATCTTATTTTCTTTTCCATGTTTTATTTTGTTTGATTTCTATTGATAACCTTTAAGAGTGGACTAACACGGCTACCACACCTCTCTACTGAAAACAAATAAAACATTCTCAGAAACCACATCGGAAATGACAAGAAACAAAAAGTTCTGGTTGCTCCTCCCTAAGGGTTGAGCTGGCTCTGGTGGATCTTGGTCTGACCCAGCATGGCTTTTCTTAGACGGCAACCTGAATGATCATCATTCTCCATAAGGTCCTGCATACATTGATTCCCAACAGCTAAGGAAATGAAAGTGACCACAAGACAAAAATGCAATCCATTTACAAGTACAAAAAAGTCAACTTTTTGATCATTATTTCGATAAACCAGCACTGCTGTATAGATTAGACCAGCATCTAATTTTTAAAAAAATACAAACAAAAATAACAAAAAATCATATAAACAAAAAAACTACATAAAATGTTACATGAATGCGTACAATATAGAGATGTCCCAGGATAGGAGTCTGGATCCTTTTTGATTACTCTAAAATAACCCAACCTTTTGGGTTACCAGTAATGATCTGGGTAGCAGATAAGGAATCCAGATGTTTGTTGCAGCCTGTTCTGTCTAGCAGAAGTTTATAAGAAGGCTCCCAATTTCTAGGGCACAGTTCAATGGCAGTCTGAAACATGCCTGATGGTGTCTGTTGACTGTAGCTGTAGCCTATTTCTATCAGAAAACTAAAAGTTTATTTACCATGCTATGCAATAGGCTGCATTTTAAAGTATCATTACAGGTTTCAGTTTAATAGAGACTATTGCATACATAATACGAACAACTTTTCAGGCCTCATTTTAGCTTTGTTCTAATGCAAACCATCTACACCCTATAGAGAAAAAATTCAGAAGAATTTTGAAACTAAAAACGCTTCAGTGACCAACTTGGGTTCTACTTTCATGTAAAATATTGAAGATAAAATCTGAAATCCTTTATAAAAAATTCTACCTGTCAAGAAGCTGGCAAGATGGTCAGGGTGTCCCCCAAAATATCACCTGCTCAACATGAACCAGTCGGTTCCGAGAGTGATGTCATATGGGACACTCTGAACAAACATGGCTGCTCTAGGGCAGGGCCAGTGCAGGGTCGCCAAACTTCCATTTTTATTTGCATGCCAGCTTAGACATGAAATTCGGCCCTCTGTTCAGGAAGTGATGTTTTATAATCCAAATGAACTGGAAAGTAAAGAACATCCACCAGCAGATTCCATTAAGGGGGGGTTTCCATTCTCGGTTATCTGCAAACACGCTATAGTTTAAAAGTAAAGGAAGCAGCTATTTATTGTTAATGACTTCCTGACAAGGCAAAATTATTTTATAAATCACCTCTGGGTGTTTATTACCTATTACTGTCTCATGATTGATTATCCTCTCCCCCCCCCCCCCCCCCCCCCTCTGGTGGAGTTGGTTTTTCATCAGTTAAGGAGGCCTTGGTATGGCCCTTCTAACATTCCATCCCGTACGCTTTTGGCACAATCAGAAATAATGCCCAGAAGTGAAAAGACTGTACTGATCTGGATATTTGAACCGGACTTCCATTTTATCTGGAAAGAATTCCAATAAGGAGACAAAGGAGGGAGAGGGAGTGAGGGAAGACACGGACGAAGGGAAATGGAAGGATGGTTTAGATGGGTCACCAAAGGCGAATGTTCTTAAAATAAGCTTTCTTTCTTTTGGAGCCAGCGTGGGGGAGTCACTGATTTTGCCGGTAAATTCCTGATGTTTTGTCATCTTTTTAATCTCCTCTTGTGGTGCTCACTCTTTCACAGCGAAGATGCGGAATGCCTTCCCACCAACAGGATTCTTCTTACTGCAGAGGAAAAATAAGACAAGAAGAGCAGGACAGTATTATAGTTTATTAAATTTGATATACTGGTTATCTAGTTACCACCGTTAGTTTTTTTATCTGGATATTCAGCGCCTCTATCTAGATAGTGGCAAATGTTAAATATCGGCACTGAAACTTACCTGGCAATATTTACTATGCTATCCCGAGAACTTAGGACAACCTTCTATCTGACTATTGCCACTATCTGGATAAATTCTGGGACTGCCCTGATTCCGCCCCGGCACTATCTGCAAACTGCAAATTTGGTCTGTAAGGATATTCAGAGGCACTGTCTGCCAAAGTCAGGGCCGTGCCAACACAGTAAGCGGGGTAAGCACGGCACGGGGGCACCATCCTCTGGGGGGGCGCCGCCGCACCATGCTTACCTCGCCCTCCCGCTCCCATTGCCCAACTGCCCGCCCTCTTCTATCCTGCAAGATCCCTTTCCTTTTTTTCTCCTTTTAAGTTTACCTCCGTCCAGCAGCGCAGCATCAGTGAAGGAGGCGGCGCTCCCGACGTGTCTAGCCTTCCCTTCGCTCAGTGTTCCGCCTTCTTCTGACGTCAAGGAAATGACGTCAGAAGAAGGCAGGACACTGAGCAAAGGGAAGGCTAGACACGTCAGGAGCGCCGCCTCCTTCACTGACACTGCACCTGCGCTGCCGGACGAAGGTAAATTTAAAAGAAAAAAAAGGAAAGGGATGTTGGGAGTGGGACATGGGAGCGGGAGGGCAGGGGAGAGAGGAGCATGGATGCGAGGGCAGGGTTCATGGAAGGGAGAGGGGAATTGCTAGATAGGGATGAATGGAGGGGGCAGGGGACAGAGGAGCATGGATGGGAGGGCAGGGCTCAGGGAGAGAGGAGAAATTGCTGGACATAGAGGGGAGGGAAGAGAGATGAAGGAGATGAAATGAGGGGAAAGGAAGAGAGGAGAAAAACTGCACATGGATGAAGAAAATAGGCAGAAGCTGAGGACCAGAAATGAAGAAGAAAGGAGGAAAGGAAAGAAATAAATGGAAAGGAAGTCCTGGAAACGGAGTTAAGAGGACAGATAGCAGCAGAATCAGATACTGGGCCAGCATGACCAGAAAAAGAAAGTCACCAGACAACAAAGGTAGAAAAAAAATCATTTTATTTTCATTTTAGTGTTTGGAATATGTCCACTTTGAGAATTTACATCTGCTATCTTACTTTGCAATGTATAGCAATTTGTTTCTAAGAATATTGCTGACAATTCCAGTCAGTGTGGCAAGTGGTGAGCGATCATTATCATGGGGGGGGGGGGGGGGGGGGCGCCAACTGATAGTCTGCAGGGGGGCACCAGAGACCCTAGGCACGGCCCTGGCCAAAGTCACTCAAAGGTGGGCACAGATCCCAGATCTCCAGGTAAACTAATTAGTTAATCAGGTGTTAATCAATTATTGGTATTAATTGGAAGTGATTAGGAGTTACACACAGATCTGTGCTATTCTGTAACATGTATGCCTCTATTTCATACTGCACAACTCCAAAGGGGGCGTGGTGATGGGAGGGGCATGGGCGGGTCAGACATGTTCCCAGAATTTAGGCACAATGTCATCTCGTTTTATGAACATTAAATGTGTTCTCCTTGTATTCGTTTCAAAGCACACTTTTATATGAACTTTTGTATCTTGTCTCTGCAATACGATTAACTATTTCTCAAAGACTATCCAGCTTATTTTCGAAGGAGAAGGGCGCCCATCTTTTGACACAAATCAGGAGATGGGCACCCTTCTCGCAAGGCCGCCCCAAATCGACATAATGGAAAGCCGATTTTTTGACACCCTCAATGGCTTTCCGTCGCAGGGATGACCAAAGTTCACAGGGGCGTGTCGGCAGGGTAGCGAAGGTGGGACTGGGGCGTGATTAGGAGATGGGCGTTCTCAGCCGATAATGGAAAAAAGAAGGGTGACCCTGACGAGCACTTGGCCAACTTTTTCATGACCAAGCCGTGAAAAGATGCCCAAACTGAGCAGATGACCACTGGAGGGAAGGGGATGGCCTCCCCTTACTTCCCCAGTGGTCACTAACCCCCTCCCACCATAAAAAAACAGGTTAAAAATACTTTTTTGCCAGCCTCAAATGCCATACTCAGGTCCATCGCAGCACTACACAGGTCCCTGGAGCAGTTGTAGTGGGTGCAGTGTACTTCAGGCAGGCGGACCTGGGGGGGGGGGCAGTTGGGAGGGCTCAGCACCCAAGGTAAGGGAGCTATGCACCTGGGAGCAATTTCTTAAGTCCACTGCAGTGCCCCCTAGGGTGCCCGGTTGGTGTCCTGGCATGTCAGGGGGACCAGTGCACTACAAATGTTGGCTCCTCCCACGACCTAATGGCTTGGATTTGGCCGTTTTTGAGATGGGCGTCCTTAGTTTCCATTATCGGCAAAAACCAAGGTCGACCATCTCTAAGGGCGCCCATCTCTAAGGTCAACCCAAATGTTGAGATTTGGGCATCCCCGACCGTATTATCGAAACGAAAGATGGGCGCCCATCTTGTTTCGATAATACGGTTGGGGCCGCCCTTACAGATGGGCGCCCCTGTTCGATTATGCCCCTCCACATGGGCTACAAGAGCTGGCTGTTTGTTTTGCTTTGGACAATTTTTTATTGTATTTACCACAGGTATTGAGATTGATTATATATTCAATCCAGAACTGTGTACACTTATTTTTTTCAATTCTGTATATCTTACTGATTTTATCTTTTATATCATGATTTATGAACCATTTTATATCTATTTATCATTTTATAATTTTTTTCATAGATACATCATTCATACGCATATGCTCAAAAATAGAAATAAAACAAAACATAGAAAAGAAAATAAGATGTTACCTCTTATATTGGACTAATTTAATACATTTTTTATTATTTTTTGAGGTTCATGTGAGTTTTTATTTTTATCTTTATTTTTATTTATATGTATTTTTTTTCAGACTCCTGAAGTGGGTGCCTATGCGCTGAAACGGAGCTGTTCTGTTGAGTCTGGCGTCGTTCCAATAAATTCTCATACATAAGAATTGCTGTACCTCCCTTGTGTTCTTTGGAAGAGCCCATCAACCCTACTCCTTGCTTTTTGTGTTCTACAAAACATAGGGATTGAGTGTTCCACCACTTTCTATGAGTGATCTCTCCTTTAGTCCTTTTCCCCCAGATTCTATATAGCATGACAAAAAAAATTGCACGCACAAATCCGGTCATTTTCTGGATTTGTGCATGCAATTTAATTACTTAACAAGTCAATCAGTGCTGATGGTTTGGACAACTTTGGAATTCTTTGCCGAAAGCCATAAAAACCATCTACAACCACCTGACTTTCAGAAAATCACTGAAGACCGTGTTATTTGGAAAAGCTTATCCCAAGGACTCAGCATGTGTCTCCTCTGCTGGATACGCATCAATCTAGAGACAATTTTGGACACATTCACCCTTCCCTCCTCTCTCCTGGTTTCCCTGCTCCTTCCGCCCCTTCCAAATCCTCCCCTTTATTTCTTGTGTAGGTTTTCTGCTGTATTAGCTTCATTTTACTGCATTGGCGTCTGCCTCTGTGGTGCGCTGTTGGGAAACTGTGGGGTACAAATGAGATAATAAATAAATAAATAATCGCCACTTAATTAGCAATTATTGTCACTAATTGGCATTCAATAGAATTTACGCACACAACTTGCTAAGAGTAGTCTGTAAAGTAGTGTGTGTGAATTCTAATGCACGCTGCCAAAAAGAGGACATGAATGCGCTTAGGTGCAGGCATGGCTGCTAGGCATATTCTATAACCCACGAGGCATATTCTACAAACCGCACCTAAATCTAGGTGCGGTTTATAAAATACGCCTAGGTGGAAATATTTTCGGTGCCATATTTATGTACTTATACATTCTTGTATCCCACTGTTATCCAAAAACAAGTTTTGGTTCAAAGTGGCTTACAATTTACAGTTACAGTGGAGGAGTGGCCTAGTGGTTAGAGCACCAGTCTTGATATCCAAAGGTGGCCGGTTCAAATCCCACTGCTGCTCCTTGTGACCTTGGGCAAGTCACTTAACCCTCCATTGCCTCAGGTACAAACTTAGATTATGAGCCCTCCTGGGACAGAGAAATATCCAGAGTACCTGAATGTAACTCACCTTGAGCTACTACTGAAAAAGGTGTGAGCAAAATCTAAATAAATAAATTGCCATTCTGCCGCTATGACAAAGGACTTCGATAGACTATAGAATTTTCTGAGGGGCTGTTTTGAAGGAAGTAGGATGTAGTTATTTGAAGGATTTTGATGAGGTAGGTTTGTAGAGGTGGGACATTGAGTTGGGAGGTGAGGATAGTGCTGGGCAGACTTATACGGTCTGTGCCAGAGCCGGTGGTTGGGAGGAGGGGCTGGTGGTTGGGAGGCGGGGATAGTGCTGGGCAGACTTATATGGTCTATGCCCTGAAGAGCACAGGTACAAATCAAAGTAGGGTATACACAAAAAGCAGCAAATATGAGTTATCTTGTTGGGCAGATTGGATGGACCGTGCAGGTCTTTTTCTGCCGTCATCTACTATGTAGGACGCTAGTTGTTTGGTTCTCTGAAGAGTTTTGATGAGGTAGATTTGTAGAGGTAGATTTTTACATGTGGGATGTTGATAGCTTATGTAGTTAGCTATAGAATCTAGTCCAGTGTGTGTGACTAGCTAATTAGTTGCTTCTTCCATTAAAGTTTTGGGAGAGGAGCCAGGCTTTCACCTGCTTCCTGAAGAAGAGATAGTCTTAGTTTAGGCAAAGCCTTCCTAGTACTGCATTCCAGAATGTGGGGGCTACTCTGGAGAAGGCTCACTGGCAGGTGTCACATCTTGTGAGTTCCATTAGAGGGGACGTCATTAGGGATAATCCATGAGAGGACCTCGGAGGTGCATACAGGGAGATCTTGTTCTTGAAGTACTCTAGCCTGTTACCTTTAAGGGCTTTGAAATCAGATGTAGAGGTGTTTATTTTACCTGTTTTGTACTGATAACCCAGAGCAGTGTGTTTTTTTTTTTTGTTACATTTGTACCCCGCGCTTTCCCACTCATGGCAGGCTCAATGCGGCTTACATATTGTATACAGGTACTTATTTGTACTTGGGGCAATGGAGGGTTAAGTGACTTGCCCAGAATCACAAGGAGCTGCCTGTGCCTGCAGTGGGAATTGAACTCAGTTCCTCAGGACCAAAGTCCACCACCCTAACACTCCTCCACTGTTGCTACTATTTGAGATTCTACATGGAATGTTGCTAGTGGAATAGCAACATTCCATGTAGAATCTCCAATAGTATCTATTTTATTTTTGTTACATTTGTACCCTGCACTTTCCCACTCATGACAGGCTCAATGCGGCTTACATGGGGCAATGGAGGGTTAAGTGACTTGCCCAGAGTCACAAGGAGCTGCCTGTGCCTGAAGTGGGAATCGAACTCAGTTCCTCAGGACCAAAGTCCACCACCCTAACCACTAGGCCACTCCTCCACTTTTCTTGTTTTTAAGTAAATGATTAAGATCAAGGGATGTGCATGGGAAAATATTTGGTTTGTTATTAGATCATTTTCAGTTTGGGGTGATTTTTTGGATATTTTATGGTTCATTTCACAAATGAATGCATGTAACATGCGTAAATCAACTTAGCTTACATTAATTCAGAGGTTTTTACGCATTAGAAATTTTTCTAACCAAAAGCACACTTGGAAGGCATATTCCCATTAAGATTTAGTTTGTTTTAGTGATGGAACCAGAGCACAAAAATTAACTTGTTTGTTCATTGCCGGTACAGCTTCACCCACTGTGGGTATGATTTTTTTCTCTTCTTGACTCCATTCCAAAGCCATTTCACCCTCATTGCCTCACGCAGTGTAAACATGCTGGCAAAGAGATTTTGGTCATTTTGGCTGTTTGAGTTTTAGCAGCATGAGTTACAATTTGTACATAATCTGTTCAAACCTGTAAACTATGTTTTGCTTGGGTAAGTTGACTGCTGCAGCTACACTAAGGCTGAGCAAAGCTCAGATGTTCCAAGAGAGAACAGGAAAGTTACAGACTGTAATTCAGCGTCATATGCCTATTGCGTCATATCTAGGCAGGCCACTTGGCCTAGATCTGGACTGTAAGAGACGGCAGATAAAGACCAGCATGGTTCATTTAGGAGCCATTTACTAAGTCAAATAAGCGTCTATGCCATGGGCGTAGCTACGTGGGGCCAGGGGGTCCTGGGCCCCCTAGATTTAGCCCTGGACCCCCCTGCCGACGACCCTCTCAACCCCCCCCCTCCCGCTGCCAGCCCTCCCCCGCCAGGCTTCATTCTGTTTCTGTGAGTCTGACGTCCTGCACGTGCAGGATGTCAGAAACAGAACGAAGCCTTGG
The DNA here is from genome assembly GCF_901765095.1 of Microcaecilia unicolor. NCBI lineage: Eukaryota > Metazoa > Chordata > Amphibia > Gymnophiona > Siphonopidae > Microcaecilia > Microcaecilia unicolor. The sequence continues at coordinate 346,912,257 of NC_044035.1, read as the reverse complement.
CGGGAAGAAGAGGACCTCCTCGGCTGGCGGGGATTGGAGTCCCCCGCCAGCAAAGGTAGGCGACGGCGGGGGAGGGTTGGCGGCGGGAGGCGGGGTCGAGAGGGTTGTCTGCAGGGGTCGTCAAAGTTGGTGGCGGCGGCGGGGTCGACAATTGCGGGGGGGGGGTTGTCAGCAGTGGTGGGGGGGCCAGTAATGGCGGGGGTGGGGTCGGCGGTGCCGGGGGGGGGGCTAAAATGTGCCCCTCACCTCGGGCTCTGGACCCCTCTCCCGCCAAAGTCTGGCTACGCCCCTGGTCTACGCGCACCTAATGCGTGCCAAAATGGAGCTACCGCGTGGCTGTTGCGGTCATTTCATTTTTGGCGCACGTCCGATACGTGCGTCTGAAAAATATTTTTTCCTTTTGGGCGTGCATAACAGAAGCGTGCCAAGTGGCATTTGACATGCGTAGGTCATTACCGCCCGGATTCTTTACCACTAGGTCAATGGCTGGTGGTAAGGTCTCTGACCCAAAATGCACACGTGGCAATTTTGATTTTGTCGCATGTCCATTTTCAGCAAAAAAAGCATGGTTCATTTAGGGGCCCTTTTACTAAGCCGTGTAAGCATCTACACACGCCCAACGTGCATCAAAATGGAGTTACCGCGTGGCTCTTGCAGTAATTTCATTTATGGCACACGTCCGATACGCATGTCTGAAAAATATTTTTTTTCTTTTCAGACATGCATAACAGAGGCGTGCCAAGTGGCATTTCATGTTCTTTACTGCTAGGTCAATGGCTGGCGGTAAGGTCTCTGACCCAAAATAGGCGCGTGGCAATTTTGATTTTGCCACACGTTCATTTTCAGCAAAAAAGCACAAAAGGGCCTCCAGAACTGGAACAATGGTACAGACTTTATTGAAAATAACCCAACACAGGCCATGTTTCGGCGCTCACCAGCGGTTAGCCTGGCAGAGTTTTAAAAGGGGTTGGACGGTTTCCTAAAGGACAAGTCCATAAACCGCTACTAAATGGACTTGGAAAAATCCACAATTTTCGCGATTAACTTGTATAAAATGTTTGTACAATTGGGTAGCTTGCCAGGTGCCCTTGACCTGGATTGGCCGCTGTCGGGGACAGGATGCTGGGCTCGATGGACCCTTGGTCTTTTCCCAGTGTGGCATTACTTATGTACTTATGTCCTCTACTTGGCTCACTTTTATTACATAGAGCAGTGATTTAACCTATTGTGATGTCATAGTGGCTCATTCCACCAATAAGAGCCAACCTCATTAGTGATGTCACAATGGCTTGATTGTATAGAATGTTTGTACGTTTGGGAAGCTCGCCAGGTGCCCTTGGCCTGGATTGGCCGCTGTCGGGGACAGGATGCTGGGCTCGATGGACCTTTGGTCTTTTCCCAGTATGGCATTACTTATGTACTTATGCCTCAGAGGTCGAGATGAATGTATCATATAATTCTTACAGTTCCAAACTGAGTGGGCCAATCGCTTCGTGTCGAGGTTCAAGAGAACCGTTCTGAAATCCAAAGTGAGCAGTGCTGAATAAGTACATAAGTATTGCCATACTGGGAAAGACCAAAGGTCCATCGAGCCCAGCATCCTGTTTCCAACAGTGGCCAGGTCACAATATACCTGGCAAGATTCCAAAAAAGTACAAAACATTTTATACTGCTTATCCCAGAAATAGTGGATTTTCCATAAGTCCATTTAATAACGGTCTATGGACTTTTCCTTTAGGAAGCCGTCCAAACCCTTTTTAAACTCTGCTAATCTAATCGCCTTTACCACATTCTCTGGCAACAAATTCCAGAGTTTAATTACACGTTGAGTGAAGAAAAATCTGAAAAAGACACAGTAAGGTCACTTTCTATAAAGACTGTACAATTGTTTTTTTTTTTATTACATTTGTACCCTGTGCTTTCCCACTCATTGCAGGCTCAATGCGGCTTACATGGGGACAATGGAGGGTTAAGTGACTTGCCCAGAGTCACAAGGAGCTGCCTGTGCCTGAAGTGGGAATTGAACTCAGTTCCCCAGGACCAAAGTCCACCACCCTAACCACTAGGCCACTCCTTCACTGTTGCTACTATTTGAGATTATTCCACTAGCAACATTCCACTAGAAGTCGGCCCTTGCAGATCACCAATGTGGCCGCGCAGGCTTCTGCTTCTGTGAGTCTGACGTCCTGCACGTACGTGCAGGATGTCAGACTCACAGAAACAGAAGCCTGTGCAGCCTTCTACATGGAATGTTGCTAGTGGAATAGCAACATTCCATGTAGAATCTCCAATAGTAGCAACATTCCATGTACAATCTCCAATAGTATCTATTTTATTTCTGTTACATTTGTACCCTGCGCTTTCCCACTCATGGCAGCTCAATGTGGCTTACATGGGGCAATGGAGGGTTAAGTGACTTGCCCAGAGTCACAAGGAGCTGCCTGTGCCTGAAGTGGGAATCGAACTCAGTTCCTCAGGACCAAAGTCTACCACCCTAACCATGAGGCCACTCCTCCATGTCTGAAGGTCCTTTTGTGCTTTTTCTTTGCTACAGAGTTGTTCTCTACCACACTTTCATTCTCCCCTCCACTTAGTCTCAGCCCACCCTGGACTTCCCTCACCTCTACAGTAACTTTCCATTCACTGGATGCACCCCTGGCTCTAAATAAAAGAAAGCTGCCATCAGTATTATCATTTTCTTACCTGGTTTGTTAGGAATGAAATGAATTAGCATGAAGACTTCATGCAGATATTATACCTCGCTAAAGGTAATAAGCATTTCAAGGTGCAAAGTCTTGATGCTAAGAATACTAGCTAGTGTTTGCCAATAACGACAGATTTCATCACAGCACTGGAGCTTGAAGCAAGGATCCAGCTGGATTGATCTTCTAATGCTTTTATAACAGAGAGGGAAGGAGGGATGATGTGATAAGAAAAGGACTGATATTTAAGTATAACCAGCCAGCAGGGAGGTAGTCCTACATAGCTCCGTGTTACAGAGTTGGATGGGGACAGAAATTTCACCCGTCCCCACTGGAATCTATCTCATCCCCACCCATTCCCGCAAGTAATCTCCTCCATCCCCTCCCATCCCCTGTACTAAAATAACCCAACTCAACAGTAGCCCATGTTGATATCTTCCCTCTCAGTGCTTAAGGGGATTTCAGTGCTGTCAACCATATCCATTAAATTTTTTTTTGTAGTGCTATTATAATTGCTAAACTAGCTTAGAAACACAAGGAAAGGATAGGTAGACTGGCCTGGCACTACACTTCCGCAAGTGCCCTGCAGAACCTGCATCCATCCCCACGGGAATCCCGCCGGACCCACATCCATCCCCGCGGGAACCCCGCAGCACCTGCATCCATCTCTGCGGGAACCCTGAAGAACCTGCAACCATCCCCGCAGGAACCTTGCAGGATCTGCATCCATCCCCCCCCCCCCCCCCCCGAGTCCCATGGACCTGGAGGGGATCCCAGTGGGATTCCCGCTAACCCCGTTCCCGTTCAGCTCTCTACTCTGGGTCTGGAATGATCTAGGGCACATTCACTGCATTCAGAAAGGACAGATGTCTGCTTCCAAGCCAACCCTCAGTTACCACCTACTCCGATCACTCACCCCAAAGCAAACATTTCTGTCAACACCAGGCACCAGCTTTTTATCATGAAGAGATCGCTGTGCCTCAGATTCCACAGAGCATAAACAGGAAGATTTTCTTTCTCATGGCTTTTATTAGCCTGAGAATGACTGTCTGTGGAAAATGATACTTCTAAACTTTACAGGCTATCTCCATGGCAAGCTGCCTGCTGCATGAGCCAGTAATACGTATTACTATGCAGCTGTACAGTTATTAGGAAATTCTAGTGCATATTTACTTATAAAGTAGCCAGGGCCAGTCTAGATGAACCCTCAACCCTTTGACCTTCCTCCCCTCCCCTCCCCAAGTGGCTCAAGGCAATCTCCTCTTTAGGTTATTGAGCGGGCAGGGAGGAAGGATACCCTCACTGAAATCACTGGCCAGGTTTTTATGTCAAGGGGAAAAGGATGTAAGCTATATTCCTAGGCTATGTAATAATATTAAAAAAAAAAAGAAAACTTTGCAATTGCTGATTATACTCAGAAAAATTGCAGCAGTTATATTATGAAGCCTAGGACTTTAATATTAAAAAAAATAGTGATCCTTGATTCTTCAGACTGGACAGTCATGATGTTAATTGTATATTTGACTCCCAGATCTACCTCTCCACACCAGTAATCTCGGCAGAAATCCAATCAAAGGTATCTGCCTGTCTCTCTGACATTGCTGCATGGATGTTTCACTGCCACCTGAAACTCAATATGTCCAAAACTGAATTCCTTATCTTCCCTCCTAAACCAACCTCTCCCCTTCCCCCATTCTCTATTTCTGTCGACAACACGCTCATTCTTCTTGTCTCGTCTGCTCGCAACCTTGGGGTCATCTTCGACTCCTCCCTCTCCTTCTCTGCCCATATTCAACAGATTGCTAAAACCTGTCATTTCTTCCTTTATAACATCGCCAGAATTCGCCCTTTCCTTTCTGAACACGCTATCAGAACCCTCATCCACACTCTCATCACCTCTTGCTTAGACTACTGCAACTTGCTTCTCACAGGTCTTCCGCTCAGCCATCTCTCTCCTCTTCAATCTGTTCAAAACTCTGCCGCACGACTAATATTTCGCCAAAGTCGTTATGCCCATATCAGCCCTCTCCTGAAATCACTTCACTGGCTCCCTATCCATTTCCGTATACAAGTCAAGCTCCTCTTGTTGACCTATAAGTGCATTCACTCTGCAGCCCCTCACTACCTCTCCACCCTCATCTCTCCCTACACTCCTTCCCTAGAACTCCGTTCACTAGGCAGATCTCTCCTAATTGCACCCTTCTCCTCCATCGCTAACTCCAGACTCCGCTCCTTCTATCTTGCTGCACCTTATGCCTGGAATAGGATTCCTGAGCCATTACGTCTAGCTCCATCCCTGGCTGCCTTCAAATCCGGGCTAAAGGCCTACCTGTTTGATGCTGCTTTCGACTCCTGATTTGTCACTTTTATCTTATCCTTGTGTCCTTCTGTCTGTCCTTGCCTTATCCTTATTGGTCCTGACTGTTTGTCCTGATTTAGATTGTAAGCTCTTTTGAGCAGGGACTGTCTTTCTTCATATTCAATTGTAAAGCGCTGCGTACGACTGGTAGCGCTAGAGAAGTGATTTATAGTAGTAGTAGTATTTACACAGAAGTCTTCCTTGCCCAGCAATGGGTGTAGAGCAAAAGTAGGACATTTCCGCATTGAGTTCATCATAGAAAAAAGTAATACCCGATTCTGGTTTCATTTCAGTAACTGCAACATAAACCCTCTTTAGTACTAGGCATAT